>NW_025767488.1:0-509753 GCF_003918875.1 Haliotis rubra | reverse complement strand
TTTGCAGACCCCAGGATAACATGTACTTGGGCAAGCAACATGCAGGGATACATGTGGTTACACAGGGTTTGGGAAAGGCAGGGGCCATGGGCCAATTTTGCACATTAGAATAAAACATGGGCCATTACAATTTTGAAGTTTACTACTGATACAAGGCCAGGGGTACATTATACATTGAGAAAATGGCTTAACATATTGAAAATGGCCCATTGTTAAAGCTATCTATGACATTGGTACGAGTCTATTGAAGGTGAAGGACAAACATGGTGGCCTCGATCACTCGATACCGCTAATTTTCCAATAAAGTCGTGTATGGCAGGTAAAATCAGTAACTCATTTCATTTGAGATGTTGTAATGCGAAAGCGGAATATCTAGCGATTACGAAAAGGTTGTGTCTTTTCGCCGATTGCGTGTTTTCCATTGAAATACTTAGTATTTCTTCGCCGAGAGGCGATGATTTTCGTAGGCAGGTTTTTGGCGTACAAATGAAAAAGTTGTCTTTTCCCGAGTTCCAAGCAAAGTTACTCGGTCAATAGTGCACCGATTTTGATAATTTTGGATTTAATCGAAAGGGAATTCATCTGGCTTTATTTCAGTAAGAATCCCGGCTGTGTATTTCACAATTTCCCACCCAGATTTCGCCCATTTACGAGAGGGGGTGTTTGACAAGTTTGTGTGCGTTACACCCCTTTCCTTCTTTATATGTATATGGATATCAGTGTACCCTTGTAGGACCCAGGACGTATTATTTTCAGCAATACAAGCCTCTGTGGTATGTATCACATTTAATTCAACAAAAAACTGGCTTGATCTTGAATTTGTGTTCGATTATAATTTGTACGACATTGATATGATTACGAATGTAGATAGGGATTAAAGGGAAAATGTAGACTTGTAGGGCTGCATGAAGATCTAGTAGAAAATCATGGATGAATAATGATTATGGGCGTAACACTTTCAGTCATCATCAATTATATTTTTTAAAAGTTATGGATTTACGCCATTATGAAGAAACTGGCAAATGTTACAATATTGAAGTTGTTGACAAATGTAGACATTGAGGCTTTATTTTTGAAAACTCATATCACCTAATAACAACGTGCATATAAATGTAAATAGTATTTAGTTTTAAACATTTTAAGAGTGAGTGAGTGAGTGAGTTATTATTTAACGTCACATCGGCAATAGTGAGTGAGTTATTATTTAACGTCACATCGGCAATATTTCAGCCATATCGTGACGAAAACACTTGACATTGAAATAGAATATATAGAGAGATTACAAAAACCTGCCGACGAAGGACAGTAAAAGTACTAGATAATCACAGATATCAATATAAAACTAGCGAACAAAGCTAAAATATTCCAATTAAAGAAGACAATACAATGTAAAAATGGGCTATAGATCGCCAACAACTGAAGGTAGATCACCATACCAGGAACCATGGGGACTTACATAAACATTTTAAGAAAATAATATGAATAGTCTGATCTCTTTTGTAATCAATTAGCATGAAAACATTATAATAATAAGTATTATTATTAATATAAAGAATAGTTAATCATGTACATAAATAGATCACATCACGTACATGAATATGTATCTTAAGCTTTTTTGAGTAGATGTGTACAATTTCAATTGTTTTCAATTGTACATGATTTAGAAAGGTTTGATTTTGACGGTTTGATTTTTTTGTGCAGGTTGTTTGTGAAGACCATTTTGAGCCAGACTGTTTCGAGTATGATCTCCAGGCAAGAGTTTTAGGGGTAGAGCCACATCTGAAACTGAAGGGAGATGCAGTCCCTACTCTCTTTTTTCATAGAAAGAGACAGGGAGAAGGGATGAGAGAAGGGATCGCCTGATAGAAAGGAAAAGAAAGCAGGTAACTCAAATAGGCTTAAAAACACAGACATTTTTCACTGTAAATTTATAATAATTTACCCCTAAGCTTTTTAAATAAAGGTACGTATGTGAGTTGACATCTGTATGACTTAATATGTTGATCAGTGACTAGAATGTAAGTTACAAAATATGGCAAGGGTGATTCTATGAGATTCAGTGGAATATATCATAACTTTCTGGGGTTGCATACTTACTTAATTCTTTTCTCTTTGCGGTTATCAGCAGTGTCATCAGCTCTTCAGCCACCACGAAAAGCAGGAAGTCTTAAGGTACTTAATTTTTTAATTGTTCATTAGTATTATGGAAACCATGCCTCCTTGTTTCCCTTGATAGCATCATTTACAAACAGTGCCCTGGTAAAGTTACATATATTTCTTTTCAACAAACAGGAATTTGTCTCACTGATAAATATAGAACACATTTAGAGAAGTGCCTCAAAATAAGACTGAGAATGAATTCATTGGACTCTTATGAGTATTTGGTATGTATTTTTCAATCATCGGAAGTCTTCATACAAAAAAACCACTCTTATAACATTCATAAACACAGCCCAAACATCTTACTTTAAAAGCCAGCAGTGTATTCTTGTATATGAAAAACATTATGCATAGCAAATAAGTTCTTGACATATGTATTTCAGAAGAAATCATCAGATCATGCACCCAAGAAGAGAGGTTTGAATTCCAACCATGGCAACATTGAAGTTTGCTCTGTTGTAAGTATTTGTACTTGTTAAGCATCTTCTGAATTCAAGGAAAAAATGTGACTGTCTAAAATGGTTCATTTTCATTTTCAGTTTAATGTCTTAAATATATAGAGAATCTCGCCAAAGAGTCGTTTGGTATGAAATATATTAACACAATTTTATTAAAGGTACCAATATCGGAGGATAATTTTGCTGTAATCAAGGAGTTTTGATATATTTGATATCAGAAGTCATGATGGTGACATTTTATTTATCAGCCAAAATCATGCTTAATCAGTTATCAGTAAAAAAAATGAACATATATGAACACAAAACTGTCATTAGGCTTCCTGAGCATTACGGTCATAGCATTGTCAACTGTGTTCTTAGTGATGTCAAAGTATTATGACAATTCAATTGTTGTGATATCTACAACGGAGATATCGCAAAGCGAAGTCTACTATGAGAGCCAGTTTTATAATAATAATGAGAATATTTATAACATGCCATTTCCAGGCTAGATATCCTGCTCAAAGCGTATACTCCGATCATTGTTAACCCGGGTAATCCATGCTGCCTGTTAGGCACTAGAAGGTTAATAGTCTCACGACTTATTTCACCGGGTACCAATTTTCTGCTGGGTGATTAGAGGCAAGTTTGAACAAACTCACTTGCCTAATAATTATGTGTCTTTTGAGAAATTCTAACATGTTTTTAACAATTTGTTTTCAGAGTATTGGCGTGCAGGCTGAAGACTGGTGTGTTGATTGCGGCCACACAAATCATCACCGCTGCAGTGGTCCTGAGGCATCTCCCTTGACCACCTTGCTGGATCATGCCTACTGTGCACTGTCAGAGCAAAAGGAAGAGGTTCACTCCACACCTGATATTGATATTTCTGATATATCTCAGGATTCTGAATCATTTGACAGTGTTGTTGATGATTTGAATAAATCAACAGTTCTGAGCGAATCATTTTCAAGTGTTGAGGAGGGAGTGGTATACCTCTAAGGATAAGGATGTTTCAAGTGTTAGAAGTGAATCATCATTGTACCAACCATCAAGTGATGCTGAATCACAAAGTGAAAATAAGAAGAATCTGAAATAGACCCTATTTCAAAATATCCTCTCTCAAGATAAATATATACTGTTTTCCGATGCACTTGATGAAATTTTGTACCGTATTCCTTGTAACTACTGCTCATGTCCTGTTGATGAAATCAAGAAATCTTTTTTTGGTAGCATGATCACAGCCAAAATATATTGTACAGGGGGTCATGAGGTTTTGTATTGGAGGTCGCAGCCACTTTTGAATGATCATGTATCTGCTGGGAATGTGATGCTATCTGCCAGTATATTGTTCACTGGACAGACATACAAACATGTTGCTGATGTTGCTTCGTTGATGAATCTAAAATTTGTTGGTAAAAGTACCTTTTATGACACTCAGATTGATTATCTATTGCCTGTTATTGAAGATTTTTTGGAAGGCAGAACAAACATCCTTGCTGTCAACACTACAAGACTCAACAGTTCAAGTGTCAGGTGATGGGAGATGTGATTCACCAGGGTATAGTGCTAGATACTGCAACTACACCATGATGGATCACAGCTCACTGAAGATTCTTGACTTTGAGGTTGTAGAGGTGACAGAAGCAAAACGTTCTTGTGGAAAAAAAACTGATTTGAAAGGGTGCTTGACAGGTTGATGGATGCACAGAGTCTGAGTCAGGAATGCATGTTTCAATATCTGATGTGTCCACTGACCGGCATGTATCTGTAAGAAAGCTTATGCGTGAAAAGTATGCTCCTATGCACATTAATCACCAATTTGATGCTTATCACATGGCAAATAGTTTGCGCAAGAAGTTGAAAGATAAATGTCGTTACAAAAAGTATTCAGCCCTTGCTCCATGGGTACAATCAATATGTAATCATCTTTTTTTTGTGTGCGGCTTCATGTATGGGAGATGCTGACCTACTTGTTGCCCGATGGGAATCCCTGCGCTACCACATTGTCAATATTCATCAGTGGGGTGGGCCAGGATTGGTAACATCATGTTGTCATGATGTTCTTACAGAAGATCAAGTTGCAAGGAAGAAGTGGCTTACTCTGGACTCTCCTGCCCATCGAGTTCTATAAGAAATCATGATGAACCGGAAATTGTTGATACACAAGCTTTGTCATCTTCTCTTGAGGAAAGCTCATCTGATGTTGTAACGTTCATCAACCCAGATGGAGTTAGAGTTGCTTACAGTAAGCATTGCAGTGACTGGGTAATCAAAGCAATTTCAGAGCTCAAGAGTTATTCCTACCTCAAAGACATGATAATGGAAGTTCTGAAGCGTCGCAAAAATCAAGAAAAGGGAGAAGTGAAGGCTGAAGCAAAGGCGCGTAATATTGCGAAGAAACCAAAGCCAAGTAAAGAAATACTTTTGAAGAGACACATAATCAAGATTGAGTAAATGCTAAACTATGCTGAATATTGTTGAAGTTGTTGAGTGATATTATTGTACTCAGGTGTGATGAGTATGGAAAGACATTTGTTGAATGTTCATCTGATATTATTGTACTCAGGTGTGATGTGTATGGAAAGACATTTGTTGAATGTTCATCTGATATTATTGTACTCCGTGTGAATACTGTGATGTGTATGGAAAGACATTTGTTGAGTATTCATCTGATATTATTGTACTCAAGTTTGATCAGTATTGTGATAGGAATAACTAATGACCCCAGCAATTTGCTTGATAAACATGATTGAAGGACATTTATTGAGTGTTCAGTAGACATAATTGTAATGATAGTTTGATAAGTATTGTCAGATGTGTAATTTGTTCAGTGTTCTTCTGATATTATTGTACTCAAATTTGATGAGTATTGTGATAGGAATAACTAATGACCCCTGCAATTTGCTTGATAAACAGGATTGAAGGACATTTGTTGCGCCATCAACTGATAATATTGTACTCAGTTTAGTGAGTATTGTCAGATATGTAATCTGTTGAGTGTTCAGCTTTTATATTATTGTACTCAGTGTGATGTATGGAAAGACATTTGTTGAGTGTTCCCCTGATAATATACTACAGTTTATATTATGATATCATCGTATCAATGTTATTGCAAAACTGATACTCAGAATTAACATCTACTTTTTGTAGTTGTCAGTTATCCATTATTTAATAAATACCATTCATTTACACACAAAAAACGCAACTATCTACTTCCATCCAACCACAATATATTTGGATAAAATCATTGCTCCTGAATTTCAGGAATCAGGAACTCAATATTCCGTTCATATCACTCGTGGAGATGCATGGCTTAATTAACTTCTTTAAAGCCTGTGTATTGTTGTCCTGGGAAGTTCTCTCTAATCTGTCTGATGACACAAGCAGGTATCACCTTCCTAACCCCTTTACCAAGTTTCTGCCCACTATGAGCCCATGTCATAAAGTTCCTATATGCCATAAGTCTTGACTGTCTGAAATAGGTAACAGGTGTGTCTCATTATTGTTGAAAAGAATTTACTCATTCACCTAGAAATTTAGATTTAGAATAGAGGCCTCTCTCTCACTCGCTTGAAAACATAAATTCTTATCCAAATTGTTTTTTTCAAAAGCTTTCAGTTGTTTATACTGCATACATAATTATGTTCTTTACCTTATTCAAAACTGTTGGTTTCCATGTTGCACACCTATTTATCAGTGCAACTAGGTAATGATACACATAAACGTTTGTTCCATGTTTTTATATGTAAGAAATTGCTTTGCATAACTGTCACAGGAATATATAATTAGATGACAGCAAATGTTGATGAAAAAGTGATGTTATGAAATATCCATACTGTAGATATAGAATCATTTTAAATGGTGAAAAGGGAGAATGAATTATTGCATTTCATCTACGGGTTGTATTTCAGTATGACTATCTAAGCACCAATAATATGTCAACAGAGAAATTGTATATAGCTCATAAGTAGCACCGGTAGTGAAAGACATATGGTGGAAAAATCACAGTGATCGGTAATGCAAGAAATACCGATAATCCTATCATGGAGGTATGGTATTTCCTGGCAACATCGACACTCCATTGCCGTTGGCATTGCCTCGCACTCACACCATGTCGTATTTCTGGTACGATTATAATCAGCGAAATCGGTCTCAGAATCGCTTTCACTGGATCGATTATCAAGCGTTCTGCTTTCTCCCTCCTCAAACTGCGGTTCAAACATATACGGTCGTAAGTTAAACTCCATTGCTGCTTGTGCTAGGCTGCTAATACAAATTTAGAACTGGGTTTCACTTTCAATAAGATAATGTATTACGTTGAAAAGCGCGCAGCGCAAACGTACCGTAAATTCAGTTGAATAATGACAACTCCATGGCACAATGATGTACGGAGATTACAATCTAAACTCCTTACACCGATTTCTTGTGGTGTGTCGATGACGTCACATTTTCAGAAAAAATGGCAGCTCCCATGTCGATCCAAGACAGACGTTCATATGTGATGTAACTACTTAACCCGTTGACCGAATAAATTATAATTTGGTGAGAATTTGTTTTATTACTCGATCTTTTGCAGGATTTAATTTGAAAACTCATTGGAATATTCCTTTTAAAGACAGAAATGGGGAAGAAGAAACAGGTCAAAGATATGTCAGCTAGAGAACACAGAACAAAGAAAAGAGAATGGCGTCAGTATAAAAGGGAGTTCAAGAAAAGGCAAAAAAGCTTCTGAAAATTTGCTAACTCCACCAATGTCCCCAAACCTTCCTGTGCCACCACTTATGAGAGATCCACAGGCAAGTTGCGCATCACGCCAGAAGAGACAGTCATTGAGAAAGACAAATCGAGAGAAGGCAAAGTTATATCGAAAGATGTCCCCTTCAGGCATTTAGTTTTAAGAGATTTAAAATGATAGTCGAAAATTAGACCCAAGAACTTGGCCTCCATGACAACTTTGATCGGAGTGCCACTTAAAGATAGTTCTGGGTCTTTATGCGGCTTATATTTTCTACAAAAGTGTAGGCAAAATGTTATAGACTTGGAATATTTAAAGCCGTTTTCAAGACACCATTTATTAATTTTATTTAAACACAACTGCAATTGTCGTTCAATAGTATGCATATTTTTACCACGACAAGAAATATTAAAATCATCCACAAAAAAAGTGATCCATCAATTGAATCGTTTAAAACCTTGGATAAGCTGTTGATCTTGATACTAAATAAAGTGACAAACAAAATACTGCCTTGTGGGGCACCCTGATCCTGATTGTAATGGTCAGACAGGGTTGAACCAACTCTGACTTGAAATTGCCAGTCTTTTAAAAACTGTGATATAAAAAGAGGTAAACGACCCCTCAAAAACCAAATCATGTAAATCCTTTAAAATGCCATGCTTCCAGGTCGTATCATAAGCTTTCTCAAGATCAAAGAAAATAGATACAGTATGTTGTTTATTTACTATAGCATATTTAACAAAGGATTCTAAGCGTACCAAATGATAAATGGTACTACGATTCTTCCTGAAACCACATTGAATATTTGTTATAAGGTTATTGGTTTCAAGATACTAAGTTAATCTATTATTCACCATACGTTCCATGGTTTTACAGACACAGCTAGTTAGAGATATCGGTCTATAATTCGAAGGATCTGTATGATCCTTGCCAGGTTTTGATATCGGGACTACAATGGCATTACGACACGAGGGAGGACAATGTCCGGAAGTCCATATTTTGTCAAATATATCTAGGTTACCAGACATGGTTCAGGCAAGTGTTTCAGTAGCTGGTAATGTATAATTGTCATCACCCGCTGCAGTGTCATGAGCTTGCTCGAGAGCAGTATGTACAGTTTGTTCAGCTTGACCTGAGCTACTCTACATATGCATGACCCGGGAGGTTACATGGCACAAACGGTAGGTCGAGTGTTTAACTAAATTAACTCTTTCAACACCAGTCAACCAGAGTTATTTTGTTTGTTACACCAAGTTTCCAGAGCCAGTGAATGCCTGTACACCAAGTTCCGAGATACTTTCTAATGAAAATATACCAGTTTCTCAAAAGTGTTCTGGTATATTTATTTTTGTGACAACCCCAACATGTTATATATCATTGGATTGCCAAATCTATGTAGTATTTGAAAATTAAGAAATTAATGTTTATATTTCTACTGTTCTTTAATTAAAGGTAATCGCAGGTGAGCAATCAGAGAAATACAGACAACATAACAGAAAGTGAAGAAAAAATATATATATATATTTTCACAAAAAATGCGATAACTGGCAATAAATAGTGTCTTCTGATCTTTGGCAATCCGTAGAAAAGCAGGTCATCCAGGTGTTGTACAGGTGAGATGCGTCATCCAGGTGCCTAATTAATTGCTTCACTGAAAAAAGAAATAAAATTGTATGTATATGAAAGTTGTTTGCTTTCTTGTCATATGACAGTTAGTTTACGTGTTGACATTATATTTTACAATGGAACATCAACACAACATTTTGAAGGGGTTTTGCTGCATCTACAAGAGTTATACTCGTTGCTCAGGTAAACTCGTTAGTCCAGGAAATTAAAATGCACAAAATCACTTTAGGCTGAAATATATTATTGTTTTATCATACAATATGCAAAGTACATAGGCTTTATATATTTTGCCATCACTAGATGTCACAGGTTCCTGGAGTAGCTTGATTGGCAGGTGTGGTGACGGTGGATTACTTCCCTTTGAAATGAGTGAGTGAGTTTAGTTTTACGCCGCACTCAGCAATATTCCAGCTATATGGCGGCGGTCTGTAAATAATCGAGTCTGGACCAGACAATCCAGTGATCAACAGCATGAGCATCGATCTGCACAATTGGGAACCGATGACATGTGTCAACCAAGTCAGCGAAACTGACCACCCGATCCCGTTAGTCGCCTCTTACGACAAGATAGTCGCCTTTTTATGGCAAGCACATGGGTTGCTGAAGACCTATTCTACCCCGGATCTTCACGGGTCCCTTTGAAATGACCATTTTCTTCACCTGAAATTATATCACAGGGTATTTTCTGAGTTTTTCAAGTTGAATAGTTGAAATATTATATTGGAATCTAGAATAATAAGGAGGCAATATTATGCAGCAGCAACTCACCTGAAAGATCATTTCATTTGCCATGGTTAGCAGGACCAAGTGAAAAAAAGACAAAAGGGCAAAATAAATTACTTTATTGACAAATATCATACATAGACAGTTCAAATAAAATGTTTTCCATCACTAGATGGCACAGGTAGCTGAAGTAGCTTGATTGACAGGTGTGATGAAGGTGGATTATCTCCTTTTGATGATGCAGCATTTCCCTGGCATGACAAGAAAAAACATGTTAACACTCAGCTGATATGTTCGCTTCTAACAATGTGAAATCAAGTTAGCTAAAACTACATTGAAAGGTATATGCCACCCCAATCGTCACACATTTTGCCTGTAGAAAAGAAAGAAGAGAGAAGTTTGGAAAGGAAGACAATAAATATCATATATACACAAAGAAATCTACTGTAAAAACATTATTGTGTAATTGTTAAGTGTAAACATTAAATAATGGTGATGCAGTCTTTACCTGGCATGACAAAAAAACCATGTTAAAACAATAAATATAGTATCATATATAAACAAAGAAATCTACTGTACAAAAATAATGTATAACAGAAACACAAGTGTAAACACTAAATAATGGTGATGCAGTTTTTACCTGGCATGACAAGAAAAAACATGTTAAAACAAAAAATATAGTATCATATATATACACAAAGAAATCAACAGTACAAAAATAATTTATAACAGAAACATAACAAGTGTATATGTTCAATAAATAGTAATCAATCAATAAATAAATATTATAGTGACACTAATAATAGTCCATTTATATTGCGCATTTATCCATGCTCAAAGCGCTCACATATTACCCCTGGTCAATGAGTACAGAACACTCCGTGTGGAGAATACAATCGCATGTCAGGCGCTCAAGGTTCAAATATATGAATATGTACACACACAATCATAAGCAATGGCAAATAGACACTTTCATGAACAACAGGTGTGAAACATTTCATAAGTATGTAAACATCAACGCCAGGACTGCACTTTAGTGTGGTAGTACATGAAGCATGATTTTGCTGAATTTACACACAACGGAACATTGCATTTTGAGCATTTAATGGTTGACTTCGCTCGTTTAAATGGATTGTCAGCATACTTTGTACCTGGGTGCTGCACACGATACACATTGTGCATCTTCACACAAACCACACACCGAGAGTCAAGACTACCTGACGGCACTGGCCAGTGACCGTTCCCATCCAAGCGTTCCTGCTCCAACGATGACTCTGATCTGGAACGACCTAGCCTCCTGTCCTGACGGTACCCTCCAATGAGTTTGATGCAGCAGCTCAAGCTTGAAGGCCAGCATGTCTCGCTTTCTTTTCCCACCAGGCATGTGGTTGTAAATGGCTATTTCTCTTAACTTCACCTCAACACGCCTATACCACCTCATGGTTTTTTTGCTCTTATTTTGGCGAGTGTTTTGGTCTAACCTATCAACCCCGCCCATATACTTTCTATAATCCTTCACACATGGCGCGCTGGGAAGGATTTCCTGCGACCCGTCCTTCTTCATCCTTTTGGTGGTCAAACCATCTTCCTCGGGAGAGTGTGCCGTGCTGAGGTAGAAAACAGGCTTGTTGTCTTTCCACATGGTTGCAACGAAGTCCCCACAAGCTCGCCAGTCGATGGTCCCTCTCTGCAGACGATTTGCTGCCTTACCTGAAGGGAGATCAACGGCGGGGTAGCCCTTCCTGTTGGTACGAGTTGTGCCACACAGGTAAGTATCTTTCTGCAACAGATAGTCACCAAGGGTAGCACTGGTGAAGATTACATGACCCTTGTTCATTGTGTTTTCACACAATTTGATCACAATACTACCACTAAGTTGTATAATCTAACACCAAAGATCAAATTCTCTTTAAAGGGAGAATCTCTGTCTGAATACGCTACTAATTGGCAATCATTTGAGCCAAATGTTATGGAAATTTTTAATAGCCATATTGAAAACAATGATATCAACAGTGCTTCCTCTTTGTTTCATGCCACTGTCGAGTCATGCGCCGAACACTGTAAGCAACGCCAACTGGTCGGATCACATATACACAAGGGAGACAACTGGTACGATGATGAATGCCTTGCAGCACGAAATGTAGCTCGACGCTTACTCCGTGCCTTCCATGCCAGTAACGGTTCTTGTGACCGACAACGGTACATCGATTCGTGGTCCTCCTATAAACAGCTATGTGCATCTAAGCAGTCAGCATCTTTGGCAGACTTTACTGATAAATTATGCAGTGCACTATGTACTAAAGATAATAAATTGTTTTGGAAAACTGTCAAACCCTAAATCACAATTTACAAAAATAAGATAAAACCTATAGACTGGAACTTACACTTTCATGATCTCTTCCAAGGTCTGCATTTCTCAGTGGAGTATGAGGAATTCTATAATGAGGTGAATCAATTTGTTTTGTCTATCAGTGAAGAATTTATTGAACAATCTGCAAATTATGATGATCTAGACAACGAAATAAGTTATCAGGAAATTGTAGATGCCATAAACAGTATGCAATGTGGCAAATCCCCAGGTATAAGTGGTATTGCTATTGAATTCTTCAAAAGCGCCCCAAGAGAATGCATAGACATGTTGAAATCTTTATTTAACGGTGTCCTATCTACGGGTATCTATCCGACTGAGTGGACAGTAGGAGTAATTATTCCTATTTTCAAGAAGGGTAATGTCAATGATCCAGCCAACTACCGGCCTATAACCTTACTTGAAGTATCTGGCAAAATATTTTCAAAAATTATAAGTACTAGACTAACTCTCTGGGCTGAGCGGGAAAGTTTCCTTGCCCCAGAACAGGCAGGCTTTAGACATGGATTCCAAACCCATGATAATATATTTATATTGAATTCGATCGTTCAAAGATACCTCTCTGTATAAAGGAAGATTATACTGTGCTTTTATTGACTTGAAAGCTGCGTTTGATTCGGTTGACAGGAACAGTCTCTTCTATAAACTGTGGTTGGGAAATGTTAAAGGAAATTATTCAGATTATTGAAAACATGTACAAATCTGTAAGATCATGTGTCTCTATAAATGAAGGATATACAGCATTTTTGAGTGCCAAAATGGCGTCCGCCAGGGTTGCCAACTATCCCTTTCTTGTTCTCATTTTTGTAAATGATATTGTAGAGAGCCTAGCATTAGATAACCAGAGGGGTGTGAATCTGAACTAATTGAATTGTTTATATTACTATTTGCTGACGACATTGTAATCTTTGACTTTTCTGTTGGTGGTCTCCAAAAGAGATTAGACAAATTAGTTGGTTATTGTGACCGTTGGAAACTAAAAATCAATGTAGCAAAGAGTAAAATTATTGTGTTTAGAAAGGGTGGCAGACTTAAGAAATGCGAACGATTTTATCTAAAAAAATAATGTTATTGATACTGTCTCATCCTATAAGTACTTAGGGGTTCATTTATCCAGCTCAGGCTCGTGGTATATAACTCAAAAAACCCTCGCAGAACAAGCATGGAAAGTTCTTGGTATACTCAGATCATCAATACCTAATTTCTCAAATCTCCCCATTCATGTTTTGTTCAAAATATTTGATGTTAAAATTCTCCCAATCTTACTGTATGACAGCGAAGTATGGGGATTTCACACAGCACCTAATGTTATTAATATCCATGACAAATTTTGCAAACAAGTTCTCAATCTCCCAAGAAGCACCCCGAATATATTCGCTCATGCCGAGCTTGGTAGACACTCCCTTAAAGTTAATATTTACTGTAAAATTATTAAATATTGGATAAGATTGGTATCTCAAGCTGATAATGTTATTTTAAAGAAAGTGTATGAATATCAATATCGAACTGCAGAGAAAGGACGCCCATGTTGGGCACTAAGTGTAAAAAGACTTCTAAATCAATATGGTTTTGGATATGCCTGGTTTTACCAGAATGTTGGGAATGTCACTACTTTCATATCTCTGTTCAAACAAAGATGTATTGACGTTCATAACCAATCATGGAAAGGTGATATGCTGTGTTTTTCTAAACTTGATTTTCTGAGTAATATCAAAAACAAAGTTTGCTTTAGAGTTCTACATTAATCACGTTCAATGCAAAGTATTTCGTATTGCCTTAAGTAGAATTAGAAGCTCCAGTCATATGTTAATGATTGAATATGGTAGACGCCTTGGTCTAAAGCGAAATGAACGCTTGTGTCCATTGTGTATTATTCCTACTGTAGAAAGCGAATTTCATTTTTGCCTAGAATGTCCATTTTATAATAATCTTAGAGAAATGACAATTCCAAATTATTATTACAATTTCCCGTCACAACAGAAACTGTCTCAGTTGTTCATGACGAAGAATATACTTCTTATTAATAATCTTGGAAAATTTGTGTATCTAGCTTTAAAGAAGCGTAATGCATTCTTGAGTGTATAGTACCGCCTCTTGTATCTGCTGATTAGCACTTGTGCTAATATTGAATATTTTATGGCGCTTGTTAGACCTTGCACTTTGTACATTTGTATAATGGGCCTGTGGCCCCTTTACTTGAATAAACCTCTCTCTCTCACTACCTGTCCAGCAAGGCCTAACTTGCGGTAAATTTCGGTACCATACTTACCGGCATAAACATAAAAAATTCCAACAATACCCAGACTTTCATTCCGAAATGTGTAGGCTTGTCCTTCATATACTGTTTGATGCTGAGCCTGCCCTTGAAGGGAACCATGGCCTCGTCCACTGACACCTGCTTGTGGAGTCTGTAATGATACTGAAATGCTGATCTCATAGTATCAAGAATATATCTTACCTTGAACAATTTGTCACCAGGCACAGGTGTATCATCATTGAAATGTAGATACCCCTTGATCTGGATAAATCTGGATCTACAAAATATTTCACTAATTGGGAATTTCAAACAATGATAAGTAGAACCAGAATGCCAGTACATTTCATCCCTGTCAAGTCTGACAACATCCATGTACAACAATACACTATAAAATGCTTTCATTTCTTCAATAGTAACATCGTGCCACTCACCTTTGTTGTTGTCAGGATCTTGGGTCCGTTTGTTGTTGACATTGGCATTTGTTGATGTTATCTGTTTAAACACAGTGAGTGAGTGAGTTAATATTTACCGTCACATCGGCAATATCTCAGCCATATCGTGACGAAAACAATTTATACAATATAAAGAGAAAACGTTTTGAAGATTAAAACCTGTCGACGATGGACAGTAAAAAATACTAGAGAATCACAGATATGAATAAAACTAGCGAGCCAACAACTGAAGGTAGATCACCATACTAGGAACCATGGGGACTTACATTACCTTTGCTACCTGCATGGACCCTAGCTGGATTTACACCACCCCTGCAGCCGCTGGCGATTGTAGGAAAATGTAGCCGGCAGTTAAAAGAACAAAGATTCTACGTTTAAAATATGGTAAATTTACATTTTACTTTGAAAGTTTTGGGACTTACGTACCCTCTCAGGAGGACAATAATAGTTTTACAGTACTTTAACCCCCTTTGAGGGTACAGCCACTAGCAGTCTAAGTTACTAATCTAAGTTACCAATCTTTAAAATATGTCTATTTACAAAACACATTAATCAGAATTCATCATGCCAATCAATTTCTTTTAAAAAAAACCTCATCTGAATAAAACAGCTGAAAGAAATCAATAGCATTGCGCCTGTCTTCAGGCAAATCAACCATAGCGGGACCAGTTTCACTTACGAATGCCCTGCGGTCACGCCCACCATCGTAATCCTTGCTCCAAGTCCATGTAGAAAAATCCGGTGGAAATATTCCGTGAAACCCGCAAAGTCATCGTCCGAGTCCCCGAAAAGTTCACGAAATTCACGTTCAGCGTCGGCATCTAGTTCAACTAAATCAAAACAACCATCCAAGAAATCGTTGTCCGAAACCTCATCGCTATCCGAATCGTGACCCGTAGCCATTATGCAAGTTGAGTTGAGTTGAGTTGGGTTTTGCGTTACATCGGCATTATTCGAGCCATATAGTGACGAGAACAAGTTTGCATTAATAAACATTGTAAGTACATACTCGGAATGAGTTTTATTTCAAAAAACATATATTCATTACATTGTCATTTAAAAGCAGAAAAAGTCATAGCATCAAATTTAAAGGCAGGCAATTTGTTTGTCACATTTCACAGTTACAATTTATGATAGTTACATTTCACAGTTACAATTTATGATACAGATCAACTTCCCTCAGGTAGTTCACTATCAGATGAGCGCTCACGCGGGAGAACAGATCTTTTAGGTTTGTTGCATCATAATGTGAGTCCCTTGCAGACGATAAGTCCACGCATTCAAGCAGAATATGCTTGATGGTGAAAACCTCATCGCAAGAGACACACATGGGGGGGTCCATCCCCATCCGTTTTCAGCAGATAGTCATGAGTAAATCGACTGTGGCCAATACGACATGGTCGTAGAATGACCTCATCACGTCTTGACTGACAACCCAAGTAGGTATAACCAATTGTTGGTTTCAGTTCATACAGTTTATTTCTTCCTACTTGAGTGTCCCATCGTTTTTGCATGAGGTCCCGAGTATAGCTTTTGATAGTGGGTTTGAAATCGCTGTACGGGATCAGCAGTGGAGATAAGGGCTTGTCAAGAGCTGCTTTAGCTGCAGCATCGGCTTTTGTGTTACCTGCAATGCCGACGTGACCCGGCAACCAGCAGAGGACGATGTCACATTGGCCAGTAGAGAGGTCGTTGTAAAGTTCCAAAATGTCCAGAATGATTGGGTGACTTGAAGTAACATTTTGAAGTGCTTGAAGGCAAGATAATGAATCTGTGAAAACGATGAAGTTTTGGAATGATTCTGCTGTTTAATATAGGTCAAAGCTGAAAAGATAGCTTTGGCCTCTGCAGTGAAAAATGGAACTGTTGTCGGGAATCCTAGAGGAGACAGTCTTAGATCCAATGACTGTAGTACTGGCGACTTGGCCCCTCATCCTTGGATCCGTCTGTGAAAAAATGGATCTATGGGTGTCATACTTGGAACGTAACTGGAAGTATTCCTGCTGGAACATCAAGGGGTTTGTTTCCGACTTTTGAAATTTAGTGAGGGTAAGATCGACCTGTGGTTTCACCATCTGCCAGGGCGGTGAAGATAGGAGTCGGTAAGGTGCTATGCTATTGAGATCAATTTTAGCTGCAGATATGTGTGGTTGAATTCTGATTCCAAGTGGTGGAACCAGGCTTGGCAGTTTAGGAAACAAGTTTTCATAGAGAGGGTTGAAAACACAATTGTATGCTGGATTGGACTGATTTGAACGTAGTTTAGTGATATACTGCAGTGAAAGTTGTAATGCGGCGTTGTTCAAGGGAAGGTTCGTTAGCCTCTGCATATAGACTGTCTACCGGAGTGGTCCTAAGAGCTCCCAGGCAGAGCCTCAGGCCTTGGTGATGGATAAAATCTATTTTTTCTAAATTAAATGCAAGAGTGTTCAAGACCAAATCGCAACGCGAAAACTTACCTCGGTGAAAAAGTACCTCGCTGTTCAATTTTTCCCGCGAAAAAGAAAGGAAGTTTCCAGATAAACATCCCACAATGTCTCAATTCTCGTTTTCGGCAGTCACATGACCTTTTAACGCGGGAGGAGGAAGTAGAATGACTTGTTGTTTACATCGAGACGCGTGGCCGGTAAACCGGCTTACGGTGTTGAAAGGTAGAGAATTTCCACAGGCCCCACTGCGGGTCAGAAAATCGATAAACTAGGCCCCGGTTTAGTATCATGCACTTTCCGTGGGGATGCATTTGGTGGGTTTTATTAAATCGCCAAAGACCGAGTTGCTGTGCCGGAAGTGTACAAAACTAGGTCGTCAGCGCAATCAAATTGGTTAATAAAATGACAACAAATGCACGTGCGAAAATGAGAGGGAAACCCAAACGTCTATCATCCAAGATGTCACTATCTGATGTTTTATCTTGGTAAGAATAATTTTAAAACCGAGTACAAATATTTTTTAAAGAAACACATTCATTCAGTGCAATGTGTTAGCCAATCAGATCGCCGGAGGTAGTGAAGTCAAGCGCTGACGAGCTAGGTTTGTATACTTCCGGCACAGCAACTCGGTCTTTGGCGATTTAATAAAAACCATCAAATGCATCCCCACGGAAAGCCCATGTATATGCCTCCTACATACATCGGAGATATGGACAAAAGCTTTTGATACTTGTGAGACCTTTAAAATACGATATAGTCATTGACGTGTGCGTAATTGTCCGGTTTTCGATCATGTCACCGTATTTCTGTGATGAACCTTTATGTATTATATAGTAGGGGGTGTTGATACTAAACCGGGGCCTAGTTTATCGATTTTCTGACCCGCAGTGGGGGCCTGTGGGAATTTCTGTGGCCGGAAAACCGGCCTACGGTGTGTCGGGGGACACGTGACGTCGTGGCCGGTTTTCCGGCCTACGGTGTTGAATGGGTTAAATAGGGGAGCAGAGAATGTAATTACATGCATACATGGATTCGTTACAGAACTTGTCCCGGAAAACAACACTTCTGAAAAAACTGAAACATTTCATGTTTCAATTGAATTGTTTATACAGCCATATGCTGTTTGGTTTACTAACTTTACAACGTACAGACGTCAGTTACATTTACAATCCGATTCACTCTCGCTATCACTCTCTACACCCAGTTGCTGCTGCTGCCTAAAAGCCGGAATGGGAAACATTAAACCATCTGTAGCTTCTTTTTAGAAGAAAGTTGGGACATTGCGGACGATATACATGTTGACAATCAACTGACAAAGGTGCACCCCTTCACAACAATAGACCCAATGAGTTGTGACACGGTCACGCAATGCATTAATATTCACTTGATAAGGTCAAGCTGAACAAGCTGTAGCTCATGTAATGAAAACACTTCATTATAATCTTCACCGTTATTTGATTCGAAATTAAGTTTTGTCTTTTCCTGTTGTTTCTGACATCTCTGAAACTCAGGGACATAATTTGCCGATGAAGAATTTTATTTGATATTTGTCGCTAATTTTATTTGATATTTGTCAGTTATTAAACTATCAGATTTTGAACCTTTGCCTTGAATTCTTTGAACCATATTCCATTCCATACCTTGGGCACTGGCGTACGTGAATTAATTTTGGAGACATAGTTCCTCCAAGATTGCCGTTTGTTTTGTTTGAAGGTGAACGTGGACGTGCCTTCGCATTGAATATTTTAAATTTATTTGAGTTGTGGACAGTTGGGTGATGGCGAAAATAATTCTCTGCCTTTTCCTCCCTTTCCTGGCTTGACTACAATCGGTATAAAACCATGGTTTCCGAACATGTGAAGTTGTAGAGGACTTTGGTATACACTCATCAGTAATTTCATTTAAAACGTCAGAAAAACCCTGAATAGGATCAGTTATATCACTGAAACATTCAGGTCTTAGTTTAGATGTGCATAAAGTTTGAAATAAGGACCAGTCTGCCTTGGAAAAATTCCATCTCGTATACGATGGAGAGTCAGATGCATTAAATTCTGATAAGATATATATATAGTTGGAAAGAAGAGTAGGAGCCGGTTGCAGGGGGCAGATAAGTGCTTGAATCGTCATTGTATATACACAAACCATTATTGGAGATAAAATCTTCCAGTATTTTACCTTTTGAGTTAGTGTTTGTACCACTCCAGATCGGGTTATGGCCATTGAGTTTACCCATTATATAAATACAAGGTTTAGGAAGTTGGTCATAGAGTGCTGAGTGTTGAAGAAGGCGGAATATACAGAGAGCATAGTGTAAAGGTAACGTGAAGAGTAAGTCTCACTGCAACGGCTTGGAGATTAGTTGTGAGTGTTACAGGACTATGGATAACATCCTGCTTAACAAGTATTGAAGACCCTTCAGTGGCCCTGTCACCCGGAGGTGAAAAAGAATTATATGCAACGAACTGACGTAATTGAAAAATATCTGTATGCTTCAGATAAGTTTCCTGCAGACAGAAAGCTGATGGTGCAAAATATTGGAATAATAGCTGTAACTCATTAAAATTTGTCCTAAATCCTCTACAATTCCACTGTACTAGATTTTTGGAATGGACTATCGTTTAGGTGGGTTGATTGGGGATCTACCCTGCACTTTCTTTAAGGGCGACAAGCTATGTGCCCTTGGATTGGTGTGATCAGATACATCCATTTCCTCCAGTGATCCAAACTTGTTAAACAATTTGAATTTATTATCTGACCCTTTAGGTGGTCGATTTTGATTTGGCCGTTTCTGTTCTTGTCTTGAATTTCGATTTTGCACTTTGTTTTTCATTTCTATCAGACTGAGAAAGAGTGGTGGTTGTAGGAGATACGATCTGTTCGGTAGAAACTGATGTATCTGTCTGAGTAGACTGTTCAGGAGAGATAGACTGGGCAATATCTGTATTCACCCATGTCAGGTCAATCTGACATGAACTTGATGCCGTCATTATTGGTGAAGTTGTTCCTTTTGATGACGTTTCAGGTGTTTTGGTGACGGAGGCGTACGTTTCAGTGTGTTCAGTAGATTGGACAATCTTTTTTGCTTCAGCAAAACTGACGTTCCTGGAAAATTTTATTTTATTTATTTCCATTTGCCTTTTCCAAATTGGACATTCTTTAGAAAAGGACGAATGACTTCCAGAACAGTTTACACATTTTTTGTAATTACTGTCACCATCTTCTGTTACATGTGTATTCTCAGCACAGTGAGTACATGTAACAGAAAATGGATTTGGAATATATAAGTCAACATTCAGATTGCAGTAACCTGCTTTGATTGACTTTCGAGGAGTTGGAGCTGAAAATAAAAACATTATTTTTCCGAGTTGAAACGTTTGACGTAAGATACTCCATTTTTCATCTCGGATACAATATCGAGCTCAGTCATAGCTGCTAAAAGATGGTCACGGTCTCAAACAATACCTTTGCTAGTATTCAGCGTTCTGTGAGCAGAAACTAACACGGTGACTCCGATAAACATATCAGTGGATAACAGGTTGGTAGCTTGTTGTTTTCTGCTACATTCAATTAGCAGCGATCCTGAGCTCAAGCGTTTGATGTTTTTTACCTCACCTGCAACACCAGAGACACCTTTTGAAATTGCAAATGGATTTAATTTTAAATGAGTCTTGTCAAGAGTCTCGATAGCCACAAACCGTGGCCAGTAATCAGTGAGTATAGAGGGTCGTTGCTGATCATCATTTTCCAGTGGACGTTTGTTTTTTTTGTTAGGTATTTGATAATCCATGGTTGTTGGTTCTTCATCCAAGCTCCCCACCCACCACGGAGTATCATATAGACAATGCTAATAACAAGTGGATTTCCAACTTGCAGCACCAAGATACTTGGCTGATATACTCCAGCAGAATAATTAGAAATACTTACTCCACCAGATTGGCCCATGAGCCACCACCTTCTGGGCATAGGACTCTAGGCAAATTACAAGCTGTAATATTTTCGAATTTGAATATAACCATAAGCAAAGTCATCTGACACAACATTTTACAAAATGTCTAAAACTTCTGTATCAAAATATACATACACAGGGCTTGGCATGACCAGCCGATTGGTTGAACCGGTCCCTTTCAACCACCCGCATAGGTGAAGTAAGAGGCGAAATGGTGTGTTGGGGCGCAACCCACGGCAAACGGGTTGGTGGGCCAAATATACCCCCGGGTCCACAACGGGGGGTTTGAAGAGCGCTTAGCGTTAACCAGCACCCACCACGAGCAGGTCGCTCTTCACGGGTGCCATCAACGAATCAGTATCACTAATGTTATGTTTCTTGTGAAATGAAACGAGCGTCATTCAGCAATGACAACCATCGTCTCCAGCCAAGTTAAGCGATTTAGTTTGGCAATAGTGCCGGTCATAAACCATTACCAGCTGACAAAACTGGCGTCAAAAAGTCACAGACAATCAACCTGTGCCAAAGGAAGCAAAAGTTGAAACGTGTTTTCAGAGTCATTGGCTAACTAAATTACATGCAGGACGTGCCTTTCTGATTTTGCTTCTTTGTTGATCTTTTGCAGTAACAAACAGAATTCTGAGTAAGTGAGCAAGTTAAAATTTAACGTCACATCGGCGATATTGCAGGCATATCGTGACGAGAACAGTTGATATCCATATTCAAAATCAATAAATGTATAACGTAAAAAACTGTCATCGAAGGACAGTAAAACTTCTAGAATATCACAGCTTTAATTTAAAACTAGTAGGATATCATAAAAATATATCACGAGAGACAACAGTACAATAACGGGCTATATAGATCACCAGCAACTGAAGGTTGATCACCATACTAAGGACCATGGGGACTTACAGTACCTTTGCTACCTGCATGGACCCTAGTTGGATTTACACCATCCCTTCAGCTGTTGGCGATTGTAAGAAATGTTAGCGAAAATTAAAATAACAAGAATACTACGTTTAAAAATCCAACGTATTGTGACTTACTTACCCTCTCAGGAGGACAATACTTTTACGATACTTCAACCTCTTTGAGGATACAACAATCGAAGTTGATAATCTAAACTACCAATTATAAAACCTTATCTATTTAGCAAATCTATCTCTTTTAAAAATTCAATGATTAAGTGATAATTAACAATATTAAAAAGGTCCTTTACTGTTTTGATATTGAAATATTTATCCCTTATGATGGAGAATTCAACAGAGTCAAGCAGGATATGCTTGACAGTGACTCTGTCATCACAAGGGATACAAAACGGAGGATCCTCGCCTTTCAATAGATATACACGAGTATATCTTGTGTGGCCAATACGACATCGTCGCATGATGACCTCTTGAAATCTGGACTGACAACCCAAGTAGGTGTAAGCAATATCGGGTATTATTTCATGTAATTCGTCAATACCTACTTGGGTGTCCCACTTCACGGATGTAGGTTCTAATGCCAGCTTTGTAATCAGAATAAGAAGTGGTGTCACAGATTTATTGAGTGCTTCCTTGTCTGCAAGATCAGCCATTATATTCCCAGAAATGCAAACGTGGCTGGGTAACCAACAAAAGACGATGTCGCATTGGCCACTAGCAAGCTCATTATACAATTCAATAATTTGTATTAAAAGTGGATGTTTACAAGAAACATTTTTAATAGCCTGAAGTCACGAAAGAGAATCGGAAAAGATTATGTATTGTTTATATTTACGGTGTCTATCAATATATTTAAGAACTGTTAATAAACACAATTCTGAGTTTTCCCGACCACTTGTGTTCAGTTGTTTCTGTTATATTAGAATGAAGGGGCTCAAGTGACCCCAAGAAATTTATGCCAGAACATACACTGATTCAAGAAAGACAAAGATGCCAAAAATCCAAAGTAGCAAAGGGCACCACTTCAGGATCTGTTTCATACGTCTGCCGAGTTTTGCTGATGGATTGTGCGGTATTTTGGTTATTCTCCGGAAACGAAATGATAAAAGACGGACAGACGACGTTTTATTTGCCGGGGAAAAGCGAAAACATCGGAACAACCTATACAATATCACAATTTAGTTTCACTTACGTTTTGCACGTCATTAACGAGCCAGTGGTTTTCTAGACATCAAATTACACACTTGACCTTTGTCAAAAGCTGCATTAAGCTAATGAAAGGCCACCTCCTCGTGGTGGGTGCTGGGTCACGCTAAGCGCCTTTCAACCCCCCGTTGTGGACCCGGGGGGGATATTTTGGTCCACCAACCCGTTTGCCGTGGGTTGCGCCCCTGTGTCGGTGGAGGACGGGATTCTGGTGGTTGAGGGCACTGGAGCCAGGAACAGTGTTCCTTTGCCCAACACACCACTTCGGCCCTGACTTCACCTAGACGGGAGGTAGAATGGGCCCGGTTCTACCAATCGGCTGGTCATGCCAAGCCCTGTGCATGTATATTGTGGTGCACATATATTTTATATTGTTAAATGTTTTGGCAAATGTCTTGGCTTTATGATGTTTCCTTCGAAATTCAATTAGAACTTTCATTCTATAACTTGCCTAGAGTCCTATGCCCAGAAGGCGGTGGCTCATGGGCCAATCTGGTGGAGTAATTATTTATAATTCTTCTGCTGGAGTATATCATCCAAGTATCCTTGGTGCTACAAGTCGGAAATCCACTTGTTTTTAGCATTGTCTATATGGTACTCCGTGGTGGGTGGGGAGCTTGGATGACGAAACAATATAACAACAGCCATGGATTATCAAACCCCTAACAAAAAAACCAAACGTCCACTTGAAAACGATGATCAGCAACGTCCCTCCACATCTATCGATTATTGGCCACGATTTTGGTTATCGAGACTCTTGACAAGACTCCATTAAAACTAAACCCTTTTGCAATTTCTAAAGGTGTCTCTGGAATAGCAGGAGAAGTCAAAAACATCAAACGCTTGCGAACAGGATCGCTGTTAATCGAATGTAACAGAAAGATACAAGCAACCAACCTGCTATCAATTGATGTATTCATTGAGTTCCGGTTCTGGTGTCAGCTCACAGAACGTTAAACACCAGCAAAGGTATTGTTAGAGATCGGGATCATCTATTTGCAGACATGACTGAGCTCGATATTGTATCCGAGATGAAAGACCAAGGAGTTTCATTCGTCAAAAGGTTTACAACCCGGAAAAATAATGAGATCATTCAAACAAACACTTACCTGTTTTCATTTTCTGCACCACTTCCTCCAAAGTCAGTCAAGGCAGGTTATTGCAATCTAAACGTTGATGTATATATTCCAAACCCTCTGCGCTGCTTCAAGTGTCAGAAATACGGACATGGTGTGAATATTTCAGACATTGTCTGTTACATGTGCTCACTGTGCTGAGAATACACATGTAACAGAAGATTGTGATAGTATTTCTAAAAAATGTGCAAACTGTTCGGGACCTCACTCGTCTTTTTCTAAAGAATGTCCCATTTGGAAAACGCAAATGGAAATTAACAAAGTCAAATTTTCCAGAAACGTCAGTTTCGCAGAAGCCAAAAAAAATTGTACTGTCCTCTGAACTCACTGAGACTTACGCCTCCGTCACTAAAACTCCTGAATCGTCCTCAAAAAGAACTACTTCACCTGTAATCACTTCATCAAGCTCATGTCAGACTGACTTGACATGGGTGAATACAGAACATCCCAAATCTATCTTTCCTGAACAGTCCACTCAGACAACACCACCTTCTACGCAGCAAAACGTATCTCCTCCTTCTCAGTCTCGATCTCAGTGTGAAAAGAAGAATGAAAACAAACAGTAAAATCGAAAACCAAAACAAGAACAGAATCGTCGAAACCAACTCGAGCTCCTAAAGGGTCAGATGATAAGATCAAATTGTTTAATAGGTTTGATCAATGGAGGATATGGAAGTGTCTGACACTATCCATTCCAGGGCACATAGCTTGTCGCCCTCAAAACCGTGCGGGTAGATCCCCAGTCAACCCACCAAAAGATAATGTTTTCCAAAAATATAGTACAGTGGAATTGTAGAGGATTAAGGACAAATTTTAATGAGTTACATCTTTTAGTTCAAGATCTGGCACCATCAGCGTTCTGTCTGCAGGAAACTTATCTGAAACAGACAGATACATTTAATCTACGTCAGTTTGATGCATATCACTATTTCTCACCTCTGGGTGACAGGGCCACTGGCGGATCTTCAATCCTTGTTAAGCAGAATGTTATTCACAGCCCAGTAAAACTTACAACTAATCTTCAAGCTGTTGCAGTAAGAATCACTCTTCATATTGCCTTTACAATATGCTCGTTGTATATCCCGCCTTCTTTCACACTTCATCTGTCTGATCTTCAGGGTCTCTATGATCAGCTTCCGAAACCATGCATTATAATGGGTGATCTCAATGGCCATAATCCACTCTGGGGTGGCACAGCTACTAACAATAAAGGTAAACTACTAGAAGATTTCATCACGAACAATGACTTGTGTATATTCAATGATGATTCAAGCACTTATCTGCATCCTGCAACCGGCACCTACTCTTCTTTAGATTTATCTGTTGCAGACTCTAATCTACTCAATGAATTTGATTGGTCAGTCCATAATGATCTCTGTGGAAGTGATCATTTTCCAACGATACTATCACACATTTCCCCAACTGATTCTCCATCTTACTCAAAATGGAATTTTTCCAAGGCAGATTGGTCCTTATTTCAAACTTTATGTACATCTAAACTAAGACCTGAATGTTTCAGTGATGTTGCTGATCCTATTGAGATGTTTTCTGACGTTTTAACTGTAATAGCTGATGAATGTATACCAAAGTCCTCTACAACTCCACATGTACGGAAGCCATGGTTTACTGCAGACTGTAAAAATGCTAGAAAAGCAAGGAAGAAGGCAGAGAAATATTTCCGCCATCATCCAACTGTCCATAACTTAAATAAATTCAAAATACTAAATGCGAAGGCGCGTCGTACCTTCAAGCAAACTAAACGTCAGTCTTGGCGAGACTATGTTTCAAAATTAATTCACGAACACCTATGTCCAAAATATGGAATATGGTGCAAAGGATAAAAGGTAAAGGATCAAAATCTGGTGTTCATCATCTTAAAAATGGAAACACCATATTAACTGATAAATCTGACATAGCTAATAAATTAGGAGAAACTTTAGCTCAACATTCCTCATCATCAAATTATACACAAAAATTTCAAAAATTTAAACAACAAGCTGAAAAAAAGAAAATCAATTTTGCGTCTGATAATGGTGAGGACTATAATGAGGTTTTTTCCATTCATGAACTACACACTGCCTTAGGGCAAGCTCATGATACTGCTACGGGTGCTGATGGTATTCATTATCAGTTACTTAAACATTTACCTGATTCTTGTTTAGAAACCCTGTTAAATATTTTTGATCAAATATGGACAACGGGTAATTTCCCTTCCTCGTGGCGGAATGCTGTCATTATTCCTATTCCAAAACCAGGCCGTGATCATACTGATCCTTCCAACTATAGGCCAATATCGCTTACTAGTTGCGTTTGCAAGACCATGGAAAGAATGGTCAATAACAGACTTGTATGGTACTTAGAAACTAATAATCTTATTACAAATATCCAGTGTGGGTTTAGGAAAAACAGAAGTACCATTGACCATTTAGTTAGATTAGAAACGTTTGTTAAGAATGCTATCGTAAATAAACAACATGCTGTATCTATATTTTTGATCTCGAAAAGCTTATGATACCACCTGGAAACATGGAATTTTGAATGATCTTCATGATATGGGTCTGAGAGGCCGTTTGCCTAATTTCATATCACAGTTTTTAACAGATCGAAATTTCCAGGTGCGTGTGGGTTCCACCTTGTCTGAATTGTATGAACAAGATCAAGGTGTCCCGCAAGGTAGCATATTATCTGTAACGTTGTTCAGTATCAAAATAAATAGTTTATCGAAAGTGTTAAATGACTCTGTTGATGGGTCATTATTTGTTGATGATTTTAATGTCTCATGTCGGGGTAAAAATATGCACACGATTGAGAGACAGTTGCAGCTCTGTCTCAATAAAATTAAAGATTGGTCCGAACGAAATGGCTTTAAGTTTTCTAAATCTAAAACTAACTGCATCCATTTCTGTCGCAAATATAAACCACACAAGGACCCATATTTACATCTATCGGGTACCCCCATTAAAGTAGTTAAGGAGGCTAAATTTTTGGGTATCATATTTGACCATCATCTTACGTTTTTACCTCATATTAAATATCTTAAGGCAAAATGTCTGAAGGCATTAGATATATTAAAAGTCGTCTCCAATGCTAAGTGGGGAGGTGATCAGTCGACCCTCCTTCACTTATACAGAGCACTAATTCGTTCCAAACTTGATTATGGTTCGATCGTGTATGGTGGAGCCTGCAAAAGTAACTTGAGTCTATTAGATTCTGTCCACCACCAAGGTCTAAGACTTTGTCTTGGATCCTTTAGAACCTCTCCCATTGACAGTCTTTATGTTGAGGCCGATGAGCCATCTTTAACACTTCGCCGTATCAAATTGTCTTTACAATATGTCACAAAGTTATCTTCTAATGATTCCAATCCTGCTCACAACTGCGTTTTTCACCCTCTTTATGAGGATTTGTATAATAAAAAAACTGCCCTTGTTCCGCCTCTTGGGATACGAATCCAACCATATATCTCTGCTGCCGGCATTGAGTTGGAGAATATATCTCCTTCCCGTCTTTTTTCTTCTCCTCCTTGGCAATTGGTTAAACCACACGTTGACCTAACATTAACTACATTTAAAAAATCAGAAACAAATGACTTACAGTATAAGCAAGAATTTAGTCAACTACGAAATAAATATAATACATACAAATCCTTATTTACGGATGGGTCCAAGGACGGTGGTGCAGTGGCATGTGCCACTGTCATTGATCCAGAACAATATCTTCTAGAATACCGGATAACAGCTCTATATTTACCGCAGAAGCAAACGCCATCTTAACAGCTCTTAAATATATTCAAAGACATCCTAAACATAAACAATATATAATCTTTTCTGACTCACTTTCTTGCCTTCAGGCTATTAAAAATCTATCTTGCAAACATCCACTTTTAATTGAAATAATCGAATTATATAATGAACTTGCTACTGGCCAATGCGACATCGTCTTTGTTGGCTGCCCAGCCACGTTGGCATTTCTGGGAACACAATGGCTGATCTTGTTGCCAAGGCGGCACTCAACAAATCTGTGACACCACTTCTTATTCCATATTCTGATTATAAAGCTGGCATTAGAACTTACATCCGTGATCTGATGCAGAAGAAGTGGGACACCCAAGTAGGTATTAATAAATTACATGAAATAAAACCCTACATTGGTTATACCTACTTGGGTTGTCAGTCCAGATTTGAGGAGGTCATTATGCGACGATGTCGCATTGGCCATACGCGTTATACTCACAAATACCTATTGAAAGGTGAGGATCCTCCGTTTTGTATCCCTTTGTGATGAGAGAACTACACGGTCAAGCATGTCCTGCTTGACTGTGTTGAATTCTCCATCATAAGGGATAAATATTTCAATGTAAAACAATGAAGGATCTTTTACAAATGTTAATTATCATTTAATTATTGGCTTTTAAAAGAAATTGATTTAATGAATGAATTTTGATTAATATGTTCTGTACATAGATGTATTTTAATTATTGGTAGTTTTGATTTGTAACTTAGATTGTGAGTGGCAGTGCCCTCAAAGGGGGTTGAAGTAGCGTAAAATTATTGTCCTCCTGAGAGGGTACGTAAGTCCCAAAACATTCAAAGTAAATTTCAACCTACTACTCTTTTAATCGTAGAATATATGTTCCTTTAATATATGGCTAGATTATCTAACATTGCTAATAGCTGAGGGGATGGTGTAAATCCAGCTAGGGTCCATGCAGGAAGCTAATGTACTGTAAGTCCCCATGGTCCCTAGTATGGTGATCTACCTTCAGTTGTTGGCAATATATAGCCGGTTTTTACCTTGTATTGTCCTATAGTTAGACTGTTTTAGATTTGATTGCTAGTTTTAAATTCGAATCTGTGATAATCTAGTTATTTTACTGTCCTTCGTTGACAGGTTTTTATAGTTTGCCCTTGCTTATTATGTATAAAATTAATTGTTCTCGTCACGATATGGCTGAAATATTGCCGATGTGACGTTAAATTTTAACTCACTCACTGTCAGGATCGTGATTAGGAAAAAGTGATGAAGTCGCTGACCCCGCATGTGCACATGTGTGTTGAACCACAATTGTTGTTATCCATAAATGTCAGTACTGCATTTACAAGAATATTCAACATCAATTGTGCTTGTAATTTCCTTCAATGCAATCATCCATGAAAAAGTTACATATTACGCTAAAATGTGTATCCACATTTTTGTCTGGGCACTGGGAGACAAATGCCTAATGTCCAATATGCCTATATATATTTTTGGACACCCTGAGCACACAGAAAGGTATCATTTATGACCCGAAAAACATTAAGTACCAGAAACAAAAATCTCATATCATTGTGAATGAGGCTCACTGCACTGAAACTTGAGGGGAGAGCTTCCGCACTGATTTTCAGCGTCTCGGCATGCTAAGGACCAGATCAACAGCACGACTGTCTATCTACGCAATTGGGATACGATATGTGTCAACTAAGTCAGCGAGCCTGACCACCCGATCCCGTTAGTCGCCTCTTACAAGCATAGCTTATTGGTCCATGCACATAAACCTTAAAAATTGAGAGGGATCTACTTCTAAGAAAGCATTGTGCTTAATTTTATTCTATACCCATATGAATGAAAGCAAGTGTTTGACTCTTCGTTTATCTGGGCTGAGAAGGTGTACTTGAAATTGGTTTGGCGGCCGCCATAGTCTTGACATCTAATGCAGAATAATATTTCAGTTTCAGTGATAGGAGACAAAGGAGATTTTTGTGAATATTCTATAATTACAATAATTGCGTGCTCATCTCACAAAAAATGGTGGCTTTAAACACTGGTGACCGACAAAATACATAAAAAAAAATAAATCATATATTATGAAAGCGCTCAAATAATTACACTATTTTAAGCATTTCTCTCGCCACAAACATCATTATTACCTACAGATGAAATAATTCATTTCTTAGTCATAGCAACACGAATAAGTAAGTTGCATCTAATTAACATTATTCACACAAAATTAAGGTACAATACAAGTCAGCTTAATGACGATTTATTCAGAATTAATTTAAGATCAGATGCTTCTTGTACTTGTTCTTGTGAAAATTCATGGCATTATCTTTTACAATGTTCTTTGTACACAACGCAGCGTAAAGATTTGTTTGCAAATGTAAATACTGTCGTTAAACATCGCATAATCTAGATTTATTGTTATTTGGTCATGTTACACTATCACTATATGAAAATGAATTATTATTTGAACATGTACATAGATATATTAAGCTCACTGAAAGATTTTTGTAGGTTTATTTTTGTATATACTATACACATCCTCTTTAAATACCTTGTAAATTCCGTCCACAAATCCCTGTTGTCAATGTTTTTTATCGTAAATGATATATGTAACTTTTGGGAAAGGGCGTTCCTAAGTTGGATAAATTGTGCCCAATCCATTTCATTTTGGAATAAAATATGTTTAAAGTAACTTTACTGCAAAAATGCTATTGCACCATTTGGATACAAAGTGAAAAAGTTATTCACTGAGCAACCATAAAACCAGCCTAGGCTGGGTGGCAACATGATTACGTTGTCGCAGTTATACATTATAAACACAACTCTCAACAGTTAGACCACCGGGATGTCCTTTACGTCACTGTTGACGATGCGGAGGAGTTCGGGCATTCTAAAAAAAACAGGGCTTAGGTCGCCTGGGAACTCGCCGACGCCAGATGACCATGCGCGACGGGTCTCAATGATGGAAGCCGACATAGGAACGATTCAAAGGTAGAGCGGCCAGTCCCGTTTTTGAAAGAGGGGAAATAGCATACCCAATCGTTACTATCAATGCGCTGGATGATGCTCGTATCTAACACCTGTCAAGCGCTGGATGATGAAGGCTCATATCTAATACCTGTCAAGCGCTGGATGATGAAGCCTCGTATCAAATACCTGTCAAGCGGTGGACGATGAAGCTTCATATCTAATACCTGTCAAGCGCTGGACGATGAAGCCTCGTATCTAACACCTGTCAAGCGCTGGATGATGGAACCTCGTATCTAATACCTGTCAAGCACTGGACGATGAAGCCTCGTGTCTAATACCTGTCAAGCGGTGGACAATGAAGCTCCATATCTAATACCTGTCAAGCGCTGGACGATGAAGCCTCGTATCTAATACCTGTCAAGCGCTGGACGATGAAGCCTCGTATCTAATACCTGTCAAGCGCTGGATGATGAAGCCTCGTGTCTGAATAGGCACCCATGAAGGGCCACCTCCTCGTGGTGGGTGCTGGGTAACGCTAAGCGCCCTTCAACCCCCCGTTGTGGACCCGGGGGGATATTTGGTCCACCAACCCGTTTGCCGTGGGTTGCGCCCCTGTGTCGGTGGAGGACGGGAGTCTGGTGGTTGAGGGCAGTAGGAGCCTGGAACCGTGTTCCTATTGCCCAACACACCACTTCGGCCCTTACTTCACCTAGACGGGTGGTAGAATCGGCCCGATTCTATCAATCGGCTGGTCACGCCATGCCCTGTGCGTAGAAAATATTTTTGCACTTTTGAATAATTGGGTATTGGTCATTTTGACGTCTAGTGTACAAAATTATTGATATATTTACTTGCCTAGAGTCCTATGCCAGAAGGCGGTGGCTCATGGGCCAATCTGGCGATGTTGACCGCTGAATAATGTATGTCTCTAAGTTATTGTTATGGGCAGAACCACCCTAACATTTAACTTAGTAGACAAATATAGCTATTCAAGTCATATTTGCTTGAGTATAACATCCCTGTATCCCTGGTGTTTGCATGCTGGAGACTCGATGCAGTTAGACACCGTCCTCGTTGACACTCCATGGTGGGTGGGGACCAGTGCTGTCGAATCAATTTTATATCACCATGGCTCACAATCATTCTGGTTCTAGTCGCAGTGAAAAGAAGAGACGTTTGGAAGCTGAGATATAGTCCTCTGATGATGATATTTCTCTTCCTCAAAATTCAAATTCCTGGGCACGATTTATTGTCGTTGACTCAAAAGATGGACTCCCTTTGAAATCAACCCTTTGCTATTAGCAGCAAAGCAATTGAAGGCATTTGTGGCGAAGTAACAAATGTTTCACGGCTCCGAGGCGGCTCTCTTTTTGGTAGAATGTGCCCGACGACCACAGGCTGTTAATCTTTGAAATGTACCACTTTTGTCAATACTGAAGTCACTGTCTCAGTACACCGAACTCTAAATTCCAGTCGAGGGATTATCCGCGACAGAGCCCGTTGTCTCGCGGAAATGACTGAGGAAGAAATACTGAAAGAACTTTCTGGGCAACATGTGACCTCAGTGAAACGTTTCATGAGAAAAGATGGAGATGCAATTATCCCAACAAATACTTATTTGTTCACTTTTTCGCTGACTGCTATCCCCAAATCCATTAAGGCAGGCTATTTTAACATCGGAGTGGAGGTGTATGTCCCCAATCCACTCCGGTGTTACAATTGTCAGAAATTTGGACATGGTTCCAAATTCTGCAACCGTCCATCTCTATGCCATCGTTGTGGAGGGAACCATGAAAGCTCTGGTTGTAAAGCAGAACTGAACTGTGTTAATTGTAAGGGTCAACACGACGCATCTTCCAAATCTTGTCCTTCCTGGATATATGAAAGGATGTTTTGACTGTAAAATGTCAAAACAATATTTCTTTTTCAAGATGCTAAAGGTTGTCGCTAGCCGGCTACCACCCTCAACACAAACCTATGCTGCTGCTGTTTCCCGCACTTCCTCTACTAGATCAATTGAATGTCAAACTGACTTGACATGGGCGAAAACGGAACACCCTGAGCCTATTACCAAAGCCTCTAACAGTCAGACGAATCATTCAGACAGTCAACAATGTGCCACTTCTCCAACGTCTCAGTCTACACCAGCTACTGCAACAACAGCTCCAATACAAGTATCAAGCGAAGTGTCAAAACATCAAAAGAAAAAAACAAAATAAGAAAATTAAAACTAAGATTGCCACTCCTACTGAAACGTCAGTGGATCTACACAACTTTTTTGACCCTCTCGAGATGGATTTTACTCCATCTTCAGAACGTATGAGTAGTAATAACTACTCTTCACGTTCACGTGAGCGATCACCTATAGACCCACCATGAGCCATTCCAGTCTTCTTCAATGGAACTGCAGAGGACTTAGACATAATTTCTATGAACTGCAGTTATTAACAACAGATATAAACCCATCAGCTATTTGTTTACAGGAAACGTACCTTAAACATACCGATAATTGTGATGTAAGACGCTTTAATTCTTTTCATTCTTTTTCTCCACCGGGTGCTAAGGCTACCGGGGGGTGCTTCTGTTCTGGTGCGACAGGGTGTTATTCACAGTCCTGTTCCCCTGACCACAAACCTCCAAGCTGTAGCAGTTCGTCTTACACTGCAAATTACGTTCACACTTTGTTCCTTATACCTTCCACCTTCTTCAAATATTCAGAAGCTTGAACTCCAAAAATTGTGCGACCAGCTCCCTAAACCCTTTATCATCATGGGTGACCTAAATGGACATAATCCGTTATGGGGAAGTTCAAATATTAATCAAAAAGGAAAAGTGGTCGAAGATTTCATATCTGATAACGACCTTTGCATCTTTAATGATGACTCAAAAACGTACTTACATCCTGGTACAGGTGCATATTCATCACTAGATCTGTCACTTGCAGATTCAAATTTGTTGAGTGAATTCACATGGTCAGTCCACGATGACGTGTGGAAGTGACCACTTTCCAACTATTTTGAAACCTGTGTCCCCATCTGATGTTCCTCCGTCATCACGATGGAATTTTTTAAAAAGCTGACTGGCATTTATATGACACTCTTTGCACTAACAAATTGAAACCTGAGCATTTCATGGACACCCCTGATCCTATAAAATGTTTCTCTGATGAACTAAATATAATTGCTGATGAATGTATTCCCAAGTCCTCTGCTGTTGCTCACATACGAAAACCATGGTTTGATGACAACTGCAAACAAGCAAGGAAGGCACGGAAAAAAAGCTGAACACTATTTCCGTCGCCATCCTATGGTCCATAATCTCAATAAATTTAAGATCTTAAATGCCAAAGCTAGGCGTACTTTTAAACAAAGTAAACGTCAATCCTGGAGAAATTATGTATCAAACATCAATTCACGTACGCCCATGTCCAAGGTATGGAATATGGTACAAAAAATCAAAGGTGAAGGCTCTAAAACTGGCATCCGCCATCTTAAAAATTGAAATGATTTATTAACAGATACTTCAGATATTGCAAATAAACTAGGTGAAACTTTGGCTAAGCACTCTTCCTCCTCTAACTATGTACCCAAATTTCAAAACTATCAACAGCAACAAGAAAAGAAACCTATTAATTTCAACACGGATAATGGGGAAGACTATAATGAATTATTTTCTATTCATGGGCTTCAGAAAGCTCTTGACCAAGCTCACGATACCGCTGCAGGAGCTGATAACATACATTATCAACTCCTGAAGCACTTACCAGATTCCTGTTTAGAGACACTTTTACATATCTTTGATAGTATTTGGACGTCTGGTGAATTTCCTTCTTCGTGGCGTGATGCAATAATTGTTCCAATTCCAAAACCTTGACGTGATCATACAGATCCTTCTAATTATCGACCAATTTCACTCACTAGCTGCGTTTGCAAAACCATGGAACGCATGATCAATAATCGATTAGTTTGGTACTTGGAAACCAACAACTTAATAACTGATATACAGTGTGGTTTCCGTAAAAACAGAAGTACAATTGATCATTTAGTGCGTTTGGAATCTTTTGTTAAAAATGCCATAATTAATAAACGACATGCAGTGTCGATCTTTTTCGATCTAGAAAAAGCATACGATACTACGTGGAAACATGGTATCTTAAGAGATTTACATGATTTTGGATTACGAGGCCGTTTGCCTCAATTTATATCCAAGTTTTTACATGATAGACAATTTCAAGTCCGAGTGGGTTCTACCCTGTCTGACCATTATAATCAGGATCAGGGTGTCCCTCAAGGCAGTATTTTGTCTGTCACACTGTTTAGCATTAAGATAAACAGTTTATCCAAGGTTTTAAATGATTCAATAGATGGATCACTTTTGTGGATGATTTTAATATTTCTTGTCAGCGTAAGAATATGCATACTATTGAACGACAACTGCAGTTGTGCTTAAACAAGATAGATAAATGGTGTCTCGAAAATGGCTTTAAATTTTCTAAATCCAAAACTAATTGTATACATTTCTGCCGTAAATACAAACCGCATAAAGACCCGGAACTATCTCTAAATGGCACTCCCATCAAAGTTGTGAAGGAGGCCAAGTTTTTGGTTATTATTTTTGACTCACACTTAACGTTTCTACCACATATTAAAGCCCTTAAAAATAAATGCCTAAAGGCACTTGATTTGATGAAAGTCGTTTCAAATTCTAAGTGGGGAGGGGATCAAGCTACCCTCTTACATCTGTATCGATCATTGGTCCGTTCCAAACTTGATTATGGCTCCATCGTATATGGTGGAGCCTGCAAAAGCAACCTACAACTTTTAGATTCTGTCCACCACCAAGGCCTGAGACTTTGTCTTGGGTCCTTTCGAACTTCTCCTGTTGACAGTCTCTACGTTGAGGCAGATGAGCCATCTCTTGCACAACGCCGTATAAAATTATCTTTACAATATATTACTAAACTATATTCTAATGAGTCTAACCCTGCATATAACTGTGTCTTTCATCCCCTCTGTGAGGATTTATACAACAAAAAACCTTCTCTTGTTCCGCCTCTTGGGCACAGAATTAATCCATTCCTGTCCGCTGCCGGCATTGAGCTGGGAAATATAGCTCCTTCCCGTCTTCTTTCTTCTCCTCCTTGGCAACTGGTTAGGCCTGAAGTTGACCTAACTTTGACAAAGCTTTAAGAAATCGGAAACTAATGAATTACAATATAAACAAGAATATAATCAACTAAAAACTAAATATAATACACACAAATCCTTATTTACAGATGGGTCCAAGGACGGTGGCGCGGTGTCATGTGCCACGGTCATTGGATCCAGAACAATATCTTCTAGAATACCAGATAACAGCTCCATTTTTACAGCAGAAGCAAACGCCATATTAACGGCTCTTAAATATATTCAACGACATCCCAAACATCAACAATATATAATATTTTCTGACTCTCTTTCTTGTCTTCAGGCTATTAAAAATATTTCTTGTAAACATCCACTTTTAGTAGAAATTATTGAATTGTATAATGAGCTTGCTACTGGCCAATGCGACATCGTCTTTTGTTGGTTACCAAGCCACGTTGGCATTTCTGGGAATACAATGGCCGATCTTGCTGCTAAGGCAGCACTTAACAAATCTGTAACACCACTTCTAATTCCATACTCTGATTACAAAGCTAGCATTAGAACTTACATCCGTGATCTGATGCAGAAGAAGTGGGACACCCAAGTAGGTATCAATAAATTACATGAAATAAAACCCTATATCGGTTACACCTACTTGGGTTGTCAGTCCAGATTTGAAGAGGTCATCATACGACGATGTCGTATTGGCCACACAAGATATACTCATGCGTACCTATTGAAAGGTGAGGATCCTCCGTTTTGTATCCCTTGTGATGAAAGAATCACGGTCAAGCATGTCCTGCTTGACTCTGTTGAATATTCCATCACAAGGGATAAGTATTTTAATGTCAAAACATTGAAGGATCTTTTTTATAATGTTAATTATCATTTAATAATTGAATTTTTAAAAGAATTATATTTGTTAACTGATTTGTAAATAGATAAATATTTTATTATTGGTAATTTAAATTAGTCACTGAGATTGTTAGTGGCTGTACCCTCAAAGGGGGTTGACGTAGCGTAAAATTATTGTCCTCCTGAGAGGGTACGTAAGTCCCAAAACTTTCAAAGTAAAATATAAATTATCACATTTTAAACGTAGTATTTTTGTTATTTTAACTGTTGGCTAAATTTTCCTACAATCGCCAGCGGCTGAAGGGATGGTGTAAATCCAGCTAGGATCCATGCAGGTAGCAAAAGTAATGTAAGTCCCCATGGTTCCTAGTATGGTGATCTACCTTCAGTTGGTGGCGATCTATAGCCCATTTTTATATTGTGTTGTCCCCTATAGTTAAAATGTTTTAGATTCAATTACTAGTTTTACATGTATATCTGTGATACTCTAGTTGTTTTACTGTCATTCGTCGGCAGGTGTTTTCTAATATACATATATTTTATTTCAATATCAAATGTTCTCATCACGATATGGCTGAAATATTGCCGATGTGACGTTAAATAATAACTCACTCACTTGTGTCTGAATACCTGTCAAGCGCTGGATGATGAAGCCTCGTGTCTAATACCTGTCAAGCGCTGGACGATGAAGCCTTGTGTCTAATACCTGTCAAGCGCTGGATGATGAAGCCTCGTATTTAATACCTGTCAAGCGCTGGATGATGAAGCCTCGTATCAAATACCGGTCAAGCGCTGGATGATGAAGCCTCGTATCAAATACCTGTCAAGCGGTGGACGATGAAGCTTCATATCTAATACCTGTCAAGCGCTGGACGATGAAGCCTCGTATCTAATACCTGTCAAGCGCTGGACGATGAAGCCTCGTGTCTAATACCTGTCAAGCGCTGGATGATGAAGCCTCGTATCAAATACCGGTCAAGCTGCTGGATGATGAAGCCTCGTATCAAATACCTGTCAAGCGGTGGACGATGAAGCTTCATATCTAATACCTGTCAAGCGGTGGACGATGAAGCTTCGTATCTAATACCTGTCAAGCGCTGGATGATGAAACCTCGTATCTAATACCTGCCAAGCGCTGGACGATGAAGCCTCGTATCTAATACCTGTCAAGCGCTGGACTATGAAGCCTCGTATCTAATACCTGTCAAGCTGGACGATGAAGCCTCGTGGTCTAATACCCGTCAAGCTGGACGATAAAGCCTCGTTTCTAATACCTGTCAAGCTGGACAATGAAGCCTCGTGTCTAATACCTGTCAAGCTGGATGATGAAGCCTCGTGTCTTAATACCTGTCAAGCGCTGGATGATGAAGCCTCGTGTCTAATACCTGTCGCTGGACGATGAAGCCTTTGTGTCTAATACCTCCGTCAAGCTGGATGATGAAGCCCTCGTATTTAATACCTCGTCAAGCTGGATGATAATATAAATGTTACAATTAATTAATTTATTTAAATGAAATAAAATCGTTTTGTTAAAATACAATCATGTATTCATTATTGATTTAATTGATTTTGCAAATGCTGCAATACTTTTTCAAGGACTGTTTTCTTTCTATACTATAGTATGACCAGAAATTATTTAGAATTTTAGGAATATGTTTAATTGGATTTCTGGTATAAACAACCTTGACCAGCTATCAAGTGCTTGGTTTCATTCAAGAGAGACAACTCTGTTAATCCTTTTCATTAGTTTGTGAAGAGTTGTCCCCCTTTGTTTACTTGCTAGCAGACGACATTTTCAGTGATCCTCAGTATGGATGATTTAGAGAAGAGGAAGTTGATTTTAGAGTATTATTACAAGGACATCAGATCAGCTAAAGTGATTTCAAGTACAACAGGCATCCCTTTGTCCACTGTTTATCGTGTTTTGAAAAATATTGCAAATGGATATGGCATTGAGCACCAGGGTGGCGCAGGTAGGCCCAGAAAATTGACTGTCGGTGATAGGAGGCGGCTTGGTATTCTTGTTTCTAAAAACAAACGAAGGAGTTTAGAAAACTTAAGGCTGGATATGACTGATAGAGGAATTGTGGCTGTCTGTAAGGAGACAATTAGAACTGAGCTGCATGCAATGGGTTAGCAGAAAAGTCGAGGAATTCCATCACCGATCATGAAACCTGAACAAAAGGAGCGAAGGTTGAACTGGTGCTTACAGCATAGAAATTTTAACTGGGACAATGTGATTTTCTCAGGTGAAAGTTCTGTGTGGCTGTTTCCTAATACAATGAAATTCTGGACCAAACAAACTGAAAAACCTTTGTATCAGCGCCCAAAGTACTTAACGTGTGGGGTGGCATATCTGTGTTAGGGGCAACGCCCCTCTGTGTATTTGAAGGGAATATGAACAGTGAGCGGTACACAGATATTCTCTAGGGACATTTACTTCCATCTGCTCACGTGTTCTATGGATTTTTTTGTATTTTCCAGCAGGACGACCCAAAACATCGTTCAAGGCATTCACAGGCCTGGTTTCGGACCCAAAATATGACATTATTAGAATGGCCAAGCTATAGCCCTGACCTAAATCCAATAGAAAATGTTTGGGGACTTATGAAGGAAAGTGTCAATAAGAAAAATCTGACAAATATTGCTGAAATGAAAGAAGAGGTGGTCCGATATTGAGACAGCATGGACCACGACTTTCTAACTTCTTTGATCAGTAGGATGCCCCGCCGCATTGAAGCCTGCATTGCTGCCCATGGTGACTTGACAAAATACTAACTGTTCACCTGTCTTTGAATCTGGAGTTATGTTCTGCTAATATAAAAATTTCAACCCATCTGCATGATTGATCTGGAGTTATGTTCTGCTAATATTCACATTTAATACGTGAGTAATGAGTGAAAAAATTACAATCTTTAAATTCTCAATAATTTCTGATTGTACTGTATGTATTAAGAATTGTTAAACTTGTAACTCATGGATAAATGTTACAATTATTTATATACAGATTCATTATGTTAATATAATTTCGTACTTTGAAGTTTACACAGATTTTCGAACATTGGTTGGTTGAGAGAGCGGTCATGTGATCTAAATTTCAAGGTTTATTGCTCTTGAATCCTTCAAATCGTTTAAACGTGTGTTAACGTTTTCGAGCCGATCTAGTTCAAGTGAACTTTCGCCGGAACTACTTTCCGGGTTTTCCCAGGATACTCTCTGTCCAGCTTGATGTAAACAAAATAATGTTTATTTTATTGCCATTCATATTCTTTTTAATTTCTACATATCACTTACTTGTTTTTGTTTATAGCAAAGCACAGTTTTGCAAAATCTGACTGACAACGCGAGTTGTCCGACAACAAGTGCCCGCCAGTGCGACCTAATTTTCAAATTTCCGCTTCCATTTGACGGAACCCCAAAGATCATGCTGTAAGTGGTGCTGCCAATTTCGCGACCGAACCTGTTTCAAGTCACCCCAATTTTGGCAATGTCACTTCTTTACTACCAAACGAATTTCCAATTTCCGAACATTGTTCCTTTTCGCAAGAGTTTAATCTCTCGTATTCTGCGGGTTCATCAAGCGGTTTTCTACCAGTCTTAGGCCTTAATCATTCACAACATTCATTCCGTCCGATTAAATGGTTATTATTTTTTGTTTGTTCATAATAACCATTTACTATATGAACAGATGATTGTTCAAAAAATAAGTGGTATTTAAACTATGGAGAACAAATTCATTTTGATATTTTGCTAGTCTTAGAAGTAGTTTTTTATTTTCTCATAAAAATCATTGTTTGCATAAAGGTAGTTGAAGGATAGTTTCCCATGAAACTGAGGTGAAGAATATTGTTTGAGGTTATGAATATTGGAAAGAAAATTATTACAATCACACAAGTTTATGTTGCTTACATTTTGTCACTTTTAAATTATTGCCCATTTTTCGGGCTGTAATAAAGTGAATGAATATGTATCATATTTGTGCATTTTTTATTTGATCATTTTTCAACTTGTTTCTAAAAAAAATGGGTCAGGATGGAAAAGTGGTTGTGACCGGTTGAGGTAATTAACAGCCTGTATTTTGTTCCGCTGAACTTATTTCGAAAAGCTAAAGTGTTTTCCTTTTCTGAGGCACATATGAATATTGAAATACAGAAAAAATATTGATCACACTGGTTGCTTGCAAAATGTAGCATGCCAGCATACATAGAAATTCGAGCTTGTCAGTATTATTTAGTTGGTCGTGATCGGGATTCCATCTCGTGCAGCTGCCAAGACTAAAAGTTCGCTACCAACCTGCAGTACATATAATCACAGGTGACTTCTCCATTGTTGACAATAGGAACCCCTCCGTTAACTATTTAAATATGGACCTAAATATCGTGAACAGACAAAATAGGAAGTGTATTTCAGGTGAAAAATTGACCAGACTGAGCATATGTTTAAGAGGGGTGCCACCGGTGGGGGTTTAGGATAGCGAGCTCTTTAGTCGGCGAGATTTAAACAGAGAAGGAAACTGCTATGTGACGTCACGTCTTTTGGGCAAATGCCCGAGCAGACGTCTAAATGTCCACTTTGAGCGAGAAGGCGACCGTCGGCAAGTAAGAAAAGTCAACAGGACAGGGAAATTGATTGTCTGTTTGACGAGGTGGGAAAACATCACTCCATTCTATATATATAATTTAGTTCGATCACATCTACTGTGATCAACAGCAAAAGAGAAACAAATATGGACGGAAATATCAAACAGGTGAATCTAATTCTTCTGATCGGGATCAGCCACTCAATGTGAACAATGCAATGTCTCATTTGCGCCGTTGGTAATTTAATGTAGATTTATTGTTTTCACAGCCATGTACTACTTGCAATTTCTCCTTTCGAAAAATACCGTTATCAAAATATTTTTTTATCAAGCGTTCATTAATGGTCTATGTTATTGAGCAATATATTTCGAAGAGTGAATTTTCTAAAAGATATTAGATAATTTATCATGAGCTCTGAGGAATGATATGGTTTATTCAATCCAAACTTTTGATAATATAATAAATCATACTGTTTAACAGTATAATACAGGTAAGTAAAATTATTCAGAACTGATGATAAACGATTAGAATGTCTTCAGTCGAGGACACAAAAGGATTTTGAAATCCTGTTGTATTTATCAGAGTCAGAGGATGTTAAAAAGAAATGGACCATTCTAAAGTAAGAGTGCATTTAGTACTAAAACAGTAACTATCTGATATATTATCAATACTGTTTTATTGCAAGGTATAAAACTATCTTATGTTTGGCATTTTGAGTACTAGTTACGAAAATGTTTTTATTGCAGTGCTATCTTATGTTTACATTTTGACTTCGCGCAGCTCCCTGAAAATTACGTCACTCATGCGTAACACCTCGTGCATTACGTCATCAATCTAACAGTAATTCTTTACGCATCACTTCGCGTCAGCCGTTCACCGGGCATACTCGTACCGTTTTCTCTTTCGCTTTCCGTATCTCCTCCACTGCAAATACTTCTATAATTTTGTTCAAATTCAAGTCCTTGATTCGTACGGCTGTCTTTCTTCCTCGCTAATAATCTGTAACTGCATATATCGATAAATCACTGAAGTCCTTGGATTCAACCGCCGACAAGCATGCCACCAAAACGCCGAGCAGCTATCAACCATCGTTTGGTGAGAGGGTCGAAGCGACCACGGGACACAACTGGAACACCGAGGGAGGTGAATGGAGTACCAATCACCATGGATGCATCAGCAGATGGTGAGTTTCATTACGTTCCTCGTAATAATAATTTTGTGTCCATACCGTCAGGCATTTTGACTTCCACCGTGACCGACTCCAACCAAACGGATCATGCATTACCTAACCCACACAATGTTAATGAGCCGATAAGAGAGCAATTGCAGCAAATATGGGCGCTTTTGGGGCAGTCAGGAGCCAATAACTCCGGCCATTCGTCTTCTGTGAGCGCTTCCATTTCCCCAAGATTCCTTCGCTGAGTGCGAGCGAGGCAGGGTTAACCCGTCTTCTCAGAGCTAGGCTGCTGGTGACGCATCAACCAATCAAATGCTTCCTTCTGGGGAATCCCTTGTCTTCCACGCAGAAGCCATTGATGCACACGTCAAACAACAAACAAGAGAAAAAGTATGGAGAGGTGAGTATGTCGACATCGGCACGCTTCTCCCTGTTGACGGGGGCGTCGAAGAGGGCGAATCACTTACCGTGACAACGGACACAACAGGTAGGGTGATTTTTAAACCGGTCAAAGCTCCAGCTAAAAAACTAACGCTTGGCAGCTGGACATCCGCTTTTCATGTTTACATCAGCATATACCTCGGTAAACATTTCAGTTTATCTATCGTGCAAAGTCTCCTCTCTTACATGGAGACAATCCGCTCGGCGGCATTAAGATTTGGACAGGAAGCCTGGATTCTATATGACCAGCAATTTCGACACAGAATGGCGAGAGATCCTCTCCGACGCTGGGACAGAATTGATGGTGAGTTATGGTTTAAATACATGACCCCGCAGGTAGGTGTTTATCCTGGTCAGCAGTCTGTTCCTAGTGTGTTAGTTCCAGCGCTCAACATCTGCTTTGCATTCAACAAACCGCATGGATGCAGAAGGTACAGTTGTGTGTACCCGCACAGATGCAGCAAGTGCAACGACGCTTCGCATGGGGCTGCCAGCTGCTTTCGAGGACCGGGGGTCCAACGACCCCCCCTATCCAACTACAGTATGGGCCCACTCTTCAGCAGCCCAAGGCAGCCAACCAGAGGAAACAGAGGTAAGGTCTTTGGCTCGTACAACCGTCAGACTAGATAGATTAACTCCCTGGTTGCATCGTTATGGTCAGTCCAATGCAACAGATGCACAATATCTACTTGAAGGTTTTACATTTGGTTTCCAGCTCGAGTTTCAAGGTATGTGCCATAGTCGTCTCGTGAAAAATTTAAAGTCAGCTAAAACACAGGGATAGGGTACACATTGTCCGGCAAAAGCTAAAAAAGGAACTGGATCTGAACAGAATGGCTGGGCCGTTTAACACTCCCCCCTTTGCTAATTTGCAAGTATCCCCAATAGGTCTTGTCCCAAAGAAACAGTCAGACTCCCAATTATGGCAGGGAAATCAGGCTGATGATTTTCGTCTAATACATCATTTGTCTTATCCAAAAGGCGGGTCAATAAATGACCACATAGATCCGCAAGCATGCTCAGTGTCTTAAGCTAAGTTTGACGAAGCCATCCGAATGATACAACACTTGGGTCGGGGGGCACTGCTGGCAAAGTTCGATATCAAATCCGCATTCAGAATTATACCAGTACACCCAGCTGATTTTGAACTGATGGGGTTACAGTTCGAAGGTAAATTCTACTTTGATAAACGCTTACCTTTTGGCTGCTCAATATCATGTGCTGTCTTTGAGACTTTCAGTTCCTTCCTACAGTGGTGCGTAAGTCAACGCCTTCCCAGGCATACAAATCATGCACTACCTCGATGACTTTCTGACTGGGGGATCACAGGGCACAACCCAGTGCCAGGCTAACTTACAGACTTCACTGGCAATGCTAACTCATCTAGGTGTTCCCATTGCTCATAACAAAACAGTTGGCCCAGCATCTCAATTAACATTCTTGGTTCTTGAAATCGCTGGCCATGCAGGTTAGAATACATGAAGGTAAGATACGTGAAATCACATCCCAGATACAGCATATCCTCTCCAAACCTAATTCCAAGGTAACGAAAAAGGAGCAACAGTCCCTCATCCGAAAGCTCAATTTTATCTGTAGGGCAATTCCAATGGGTAGAGCCTTATGCCGACGGCTCATCGACCTTCTCTGTCAAGGTAAGCAACCATTCCACCATATTCGAATCACTGAATGGGTAAAACAGGACCTGCATATGTGGCTAACATTTCTCACAAAGTTTAATGGTGTATCAGTTTTTCAGGACCAGTTGTGGGTAGACAACTCTCATCTCCAGCTCTACACAGATGCATCAGGCAGTACAGGTTTTGGGGCATACCTTCGGGGGGAATGGTTTTGCGGCAGATGGCCTGATCAGTGGGTTGTGAATGGGACCACACTCGACATGACTTTCCTGGAGCTGTTTCCCATCGTCTTGGCCATCAAAATATGGGGACCTCTCAGCTTGCAAACAAGAAAATCCTTTTCTACTGTGACAACCAGGCAGTGGTGGCAATCATCAACAAGCAATCATCCAAAGCGCCCCGGGTGATGAATCTCCTCCATCGCCTTATTCTTCTTTGCTTTAATCAAAACAACTTGTTTAAATCTAAATACATTGACACCAATTCTAATGTTATAGCCGATGCACTCTCGAAGTTTCAGTTCGACCGCTTTCGGGCAGCCGCACCATAAGCGAAAGCTGCACCAACGCCAATCCCAGACACCATATGGCAGATCTAGAACAAGAAGCAGACAGGCTCCTACGTCGGTCCCTATCGACAAATACCTGGTCGACCTACAAGACAGGCATCGATGCCCTGCAGCAGTTTCGAGCAGTACATCGACTTCCGGAGACATGGCCAGTCCCTCTGGATCAGGTTGTAAACTTTATTGCTCATTTGTCAGTCACAAATCATTCTCCAAACACAGTAAAAAACTTATATCGCAGCTGTGTCTTCTTACCATAAATTCAAAGGCCTCCAGGACTGCACCGGGCATTTCCTTGTCAATAAACTGATAACAGGTATGTACAAGTCCAGTGGGCGGCAGGACAGGAGAAAACCTATTACGCTGGATCTGTTAAAAATAGTGAACAACAATCTCAGGCAGGTTTGTACCTCGTCATACGAAGTATGCCTCTTCAAAGCAGTATATTGCGTGGCCTTCTTTGGTTTCTTCAGGGTAAGTGAACTAGTTCAAACAAAGACATCACAGCCTGGCTGCACCATCCAGGACGTAAGTATATCAGGTCAACCAGAGACAGTTACTATCCACCTCCCACATTCAAAAGGTGACCCACAAGGGTTCGGCGTTTCTGTAGTTATTGAGGCAACGCCCAATAGCAGCCCTTAAGGCCTATTTGAGGGTCCGCCGACTAGGCCCTTCTCCAGCGTTCATCCATTTCGACCATACTCCGCTAACCAGGTACCAATTCCAAGCCGTACTGAAAAAAACCTTGGCCCTAAGCTCCATAAATACCGAAAACTATTCTTCACATTCATTCCGTATTGGAGCAGCAACTACAGCAGCCATGAATGGGGTAACCCCACATCTCATCCAGCAGTACGGCAGGTGGAAGTCACAATGCTGTCAGTCATATATTCGACTACCAACAAAATAATTTAGCATATCAGTTACTTTTTGTAAATGTAATCAAATCATATCAAGCACTCTCTTTAAATCTTCATACATTCAAACGACCTATTTGTTTGAATATGTATCCAAAGGGCACTGAGATTCTAACTCCTGTAAATGACTTCCGATGCTACTACTGCGTTTTCTTTCCAGTATGGATCGTAGGATCAAGCTACGTGGCAAGAGCCAGACGAGAGCTCCAAATGCATCAAATGGAGTTGGCTCGTCACAGAACGATCCTGTGGCTTGCGAGGGGGGCTGCGTTGGGCGGAACTCGACCAGCTGATCGATGCCCAAATCCAGGCGATGCGGCGACCACCCAAGGCTGTAGTCATTCACCTTGGCTCTAACGACCTGTGCTCCACAAAGGCGAGCCAGCTGCTGGGTGATATGGAGATGTCCATAAAGCGGCTACAGGTCCACCTGCCGAACGCCAAGATATTATACTCCAACATCTTGCCACGCCGTTATTGGCATAATGCGCGGCACCCACGTAAGGTCCAAACTAAACAGGCGTCTAGCCAACCATTTTACGCAAATTCCTAACTTTGTAGTAATCCCCATCCACATATAGTGGAATTAAAGGTCACATGCAACGTAAAACACAACTTTGCAGATTCTGATACCTTTCGGTATGGACTTACCGAAACAAAGCGTCAAAATGCAAATTCAACTTATAAAGTTGAAAAATAACGCGATGAAAAACGCGCGAAATCGGAGTTCAAACGTTTTCACTAATTTTCCCCAGACTTTTCTGGGGAATACGGGTTTCAACAGCTGGGCTGCGCTCATAGCACGTGCGCAGTGAAATAGGTTCGCGCAACTTGGAAGCGGGCTGTCTGGTGAATACTCGGTGAAGGCTTTGGTGTGAGCTATTTTCATAATGTTTTGTTGATATCTCACAGGCGCAAGCTTTTTGTATGTTATGACAGTAAATAAACTGTTTATATAATTTCATTTGTCTATTTCACCACACGTTCTTCTTACCGAGTCACTTTCTCAGTTCGATACTTAAAAGCAATGTCATTATTTAGAGTTGACACAATTTCTAACTGTGATATAGATATGTCGCTGTCACAGACAAAACTCAATGTCTTGTTTTATTGACACCTGTGTGTCTGCCTGCCTGTCTGCTAATGACAATATTCAATACACAACTGCGATCACTGACCACATGCAATTTGAACTTAACACCAATCAGGCTATACACCATAAACAAAACGCATTGATTTATGGCCCGAGTTCGGTCTCTGTCACATTATGTAATTACACAGACAGGCAGGTGTGATACTTGAACACATGACATGTTATGATGTCTGTTGATTGCAAAATGTTATACACAAAAAATGAGCATGTATTTACAAAACCCAACTTTCTATATATACACACACAATGAACCGTGAAGGCGGCATCTGCTAATGAACCAGCCGTTACACTTGAGTGCACACCCACCCGCTCTGACTGGGTTCGGTATCCCGGCTGCTTCTGTTTCGAGGGAGGTAAACCCAAGTACAAAATATTGCACTTTTTTGATTTACGCGATTATACGCTTATAATTTTGTTTATTTGTTTTTCATAATCAGCAATGGGCATATTATATGTCATGAAGAAGTGATAATTGTGTTTGCCACACAGCTAATTATGTTTGATTTTTCCACACCCTCGGTTAAATCCATAGCATGTGACTTACTGCAATATACATGCGATAAATCAAACAAACTAAATTAGTGATTGACACTAAATGCGGTTACCAAAACCATTCTAGTGTTTACTTCAACATTCTGTTACCTGCCGCCTTAGTTACGTCACTTAGTTACCAATTACGTCATGTATTATACGAGTGCCGATTACGTCACTTTCTGAATGTCATTCGCGCCGATCTCATCGTGCCGTCAACATCATTCTGTAAAATCCCCGCTCTAGCTTGCCTTGTTATTATATATTTTGCAATATAAATGCTTAAACGTTTCAATCCCTCTGTAAATGCTCCTGATACTTCACAGCGAAGTATTACTTTATCTATCATTTTGCTGCAACTTCGTTTGCCAATACATATCCTGCTGCTGCTGGTGTCTACTCCGTAGTCGTCCGATTTAACTCCTCTTCCATAGTTATTAAGTTAGCGCCCCTCCAAGAACCGCCACGATCATGACCATTAACCCATAACAATTTTTATTATTTGTGTTGTATGCGCGACGTCAACGCACATTTGGTGACGCTGCCCGTCCAATTGAGAATGTGTTTTGATCATTAGTTTCACAATCATACATTTTCAGTATTATATTTAGATCTATTCTTAAAAGACATTATTTTTTAAAGGTCAATGTTACTTGTGTATGATCCTAAAACTGTACATTATATTTCTGGAACAGGAGCAACACAAGGAAGAAGTCGGAAGGCAATGTTCCAGACCGGCAGAGAGCCCCCACCTTTTTTAATATAAAGTTAATTGATTAAACCAAATTGATGGTTGCACAGGCTGGATAGTGAAGACTTGTAAGATTTTCCTTTCATTATTAGAATTTAGTACTAAAAACTAAATGCCTTTATGGCAGGGATGCGAAGCTTTAATTACCGTATATCATCTACCTCCGCGTACGCAGACATGCTACGTCATCAATTTTGCCTACAACGTCATATAACGTTAGCTTTCCGCCGGTATCGCCGCCATCATATCGTTCGGTCGACGCTGTCATCCTTCACCCGCCCGCTTCTCTTCAACATTTCACTCTCCTTTGTTTTTCTCTCCAGCTGTACATATCAGTGCCGCCATTCTTGGTAAGTATGTATATTCATCCTACTGGAATAAAACCGTCTAGGGTAACGGGGTGCTCGTGGGCTGCTGTTATGTTTGGCTGCACGTCTAAATTTTGCACTGTTAGGGTCTTCTGCTTTACAGCAAGGATCAGGTATATCCGGTCTGCTTTACAGCAGGTGACTAGAGTCTGCTTTGCAGCAAACAGTTGGCTTGGCAACGGTAGTTGCCCTGGCTCAATATTCTTTTACATTCGGTGCCTGGCAACGGTAGCGCCATGGCAAGGGTTACCGTTACTAGGTCAGCGATATGCAGGTGCATTTTCATTACTACTAATTCAGCAGCCCTCGAGCACCCCTACACTCTAGGCCATTTAACCAATATACGTCTTTATTATTTTTGCCTGAGGGCGAAGTATCTCCTGTTATAACATGACGGACGGTATTGATTCATTAACTCCACATGGTCGAATAAATCGAGGGGCACAATCCTATTATTTACATTCTTCTTATTGACGTTCTTATTCCTAAACACCGCATGAACAAGTAAGACGCCACGTTGATTTTGTCTAGAACATATTAAAAAGAAGTCAAAACCTATCCAAGTGCTAGGATAAGATTCAGTTCTCCGAATATCGTACAATCTCCTAACTGAAGTTCCGTCCACTTTGATTGGTCCGCAATAGCTAATATGATTACGTGTGGCATAGCCTGACCTTTGTCGGTTGAAATGCAGTAATTCCCAACTTTACTTTTAGCTATCGTATGTATTTGTCATGCGCCTTCCCTTTCGAGATATGATTGGTTATCGCGTTGCGCAATAGCGATTCTCCAGTTCTTGCCGAGGTTGACGTCAAGGTCACGATCCGAAAACCTCTACGCGCGACAGACTAAATTGGTAAATTTAAAAGTGTGAGTTTAGTTTTGCGCCGCGCTCAACAATTTTCCAGCTATATGGCGGCGGTCTGTAAATAATCGAGTCTGAAATACTGAAATTTATAATGCACTTACGGTTCGGAAACAAACACACAGTGACCGGTTTGATACAGGTCACTTTCAACATAAAATGAAATGGAGCGTTCGTTATTTGATCCCCACATTATTATATATTTATGCTATGATCCTTATTTCGTACAGTGAAATTTTATTTTTTCTCCATGTAATGTTCTCATATGAAACATTTGTACAGGCCTCAACTTCTCGTGCTCGACAGCCACAATTCGCACAAAACACTCGGGTTTCTGGAGAAGGAAAATGATGTAACTAGCTTTTCCTCCTCACACAACCCAGTGGCTTTGCCCTCTGGACAAATCAGTCTTTGGCCCTAAGTAGGAAGTGGAACAGTGAATTCATCGTGCAAATCCCAATAACCGGGTGACCAAATGGGAATGGCCTGTTTGTTCAAACAAGCTTACAGTATGGCTTTCACGCCCTCATATGTTTGTAGTTTATTTCGCAAATGTGGAATATTCCCTGTAAACAGGAATTCAATCCCAGGTAAGGCTTTTGCCCCATAGCAAGCATACACTTTCACGTTAACTTTGATTCATCTGGAGAAGAGTGAGTTGCTGATATTCCTGAAGCTGACAATCTGATGAATTCTGATACTATCACACCTGATGCCGGAGTGTCTGCTACCCCAAAAGCTGAGACAGTGGATCGATCAACATCTGAAGGAGTGTAGAGGGCGCACACTAAACCCCTGTTCTTTGGATGAATCAGGCAACTTAGTTGTTGAACTAGCTGCAGTCTCCGAGCTGCTGCAATGGACGCTGTGAAGTTTTCCTTCCAGCTCCTGTAATGAAATAACAAAGTTCAAAAGTCCACGGAAGCGGACTTCTCACCGGATACTGACGAGCGATGAGATGATTAAGGTGAAAGCAGGAAAAATGAGATGAGAAAGAAAAACTAGAAAGAGAAAAACAAGCGCGTTTGGAACCCAGGCAATCTCGGCAGAAGTGTGGGAAGTCAGCTAATCTACGATTATCTTGTAAATACCTAAACAACATTTGTTTCTATCGTACTGGAGTATCTGGTAGAAGAGAATGTTCTGTGTTTGCTTTGCGAGATACAGCTCGTTAGCCCAGTGTGTCTCCGTTTTTTCGTAAACACCATACAACAGGAGACATTAGAGAGGTTGAGCAGCGCTACGTATACATGTACGCCTACGTGTGATCAGGGGATTCCCCTAAATACCTGTGTATTACGTCATCACTATTTGCTGACCTGTCATCCTACAAGTTCCCGCTGTCGCCTACTTCGAAGGATACACGTAAGTGAAAACTTGTGAGCTTGTTTTAAAAAAAACAGCTGAATAGACTGTTGTATCGTTAAGATAGTGTGTTAAATTACGTATCAAGGTATCATCAGTAATAAATTAGTGACCACTTTCTGTGAAATATAACGCGTTTTATGCAGTATTCTAGACTCGAGATTCAACATATCGCTAAAGGCAGGTCATCATTAGAATCGTTGATATTAATTATTTATCATGAGAGTATGTTCCAGACATGTGTCTTTATGAATAATTTCGTATTTCAGTATGGCAAAACGCAAAAGCAAGTCAGTTTTCTGAAAAAGACGATGTCAAATTGCTGAGGGAAGTGTTGGCTGCCAACCCGTTCAAAGACAAGGGAAAATGGCAAACAGCAGCAGACAACTTGACAAGTACACGGTCAGACTTCAAAGTCGATGCTAGGCGAGTTAGGGAGAGGACGCACTTGATGTTAGACCAATTCACAAAGAAACCTGCGGAAGATTTGAAAAGGTAATAAATGATATTTAACATCAGATTCTAATCATCATATGCATTTAATCTATAGCCTATATTATAGGCTGTAAAATTTGAATTGAAACGTAGATCAGTTAAAATCCGCCGCTAATATAACAAAAACAGCCCAAATCTATTTACTTATATTAATATTATTCTTTTGTAAATCTACGCATCGACGCAATACATTTTGAAAAATGCAAAAGAAGCGGCTGTAAAAAAGGAGTACTGCATGTTTTCACAAGGACACTTATGATTAAAACTTTACATTAAATTTGAAATTACTAATAAATTCAAGTTAAATTAAATAGGAAATCTTAGAGTAATCCTTTTTCAATATTTAAAGTTTAGTAGATCATTACAATATCACACCTCTGAGGCTCTGATAATAATTATTGTTTTCCAGCTCTGGCAACACTGAGGAATGTGATGAAAAGATTGCTCTCTTGGACGAAATAACAGAACTCAAGGAGGAAGAGGATAGGAATCGTGAGGAGGAAAAGTCTTAGAAAATTGCGATTGAGAATAAAGGGAAAGAAATCAGAAAGAGGGCTATGGAGGGTATGAATAAACTTAAGGTTAGTGATTCTTTCCTGAATATAATATATAAAATCTGAATTAAGGTACAATTATGCAAAGTAACAATGGTTTATCGATGTTTTTGTTCTTTTCTTGACATGTAGGGTCTTAAATATGTATTTGTGTTCTCTAAAACCCCTACTAAGAGGAGAAGTAGTACCAGCGTACTAGATAGACTACCTCAAAACTAAGGCAGAGCTGACAAGACAAGAACTGGATATGAGGAAGGAGGAACTGAAACTTGAGAGAGAAAGATTTGAGCAGGATATAGAAGAGAGGAGACAGAGAATGGAGCTGGAGAGCAAAGAAAAGACAGCGTTGTTTGAACTCTTACAAACATTTATTAACAAATAATTATTAAGAACGAAATGTACTGGAATGAATGTGTAACTTGAACTGTACATGTAACAGATTTGCATTGAATAAATATGCAAGACATTGGAATATAGAGTTATCTTTACAATCAATATTTCACTACCAGGGGCATAGCTAGCGTATTGGCAAAAGGAAATTGCCTAAACAAAATTAGTGGAAACATTGAAATCACTTTGTCTTCATTTCTGGTGTCTCCCGCCGTGATATTGCTGGAATATTGCTTAAAGCGGGGTAAAACCATACTCACTCACTCTACATGAAAGCACAGGTCTCAAACAGTTATGATCTTGTTTAGGTGTGTATGTATTCTTGAAGTGATCGTGGATCGAGCTGAAAGAAAGAGCTAGTTTCACTTCCATACAGGCAGTTTGTAAGGATAGCAGCAACTTTGTAGTATTTACCAACTGGCTGCACATTTTTTGGGTTCCTCTTGAAATCTAGAAATGCAAATAGTGTGAGCAACTTGCCAAACGTCCACTCAACACAGACTCTGACGGCTGACATCTTCTTGTTGAAAAAACCTTGATTAGCTGTTATCACACCTCCTCTGTATGGCGCTATTATGTAAGGTGAAATTGGATACGCTGGGTCACCATATACACAAAACACATCATTGTTTCGAGTTGTCATATTCTCTGACATGTCATTTTCAACCCCGCTTTCTCTCAACATACCAGCATCATGGCGTCGGCCTTCAATGGGGCCATAAAAATTTGCTATCATTCATTTTTCATGTACACGGGTACTTGAAACCATGTACGTTTATGTCCATTGAAAACGAGTTTTTGGTTTGTTGAGGCCGGCATATCGGTCGCAGAGTACCATCAATAAACCCCCAGCAGTTAGTGAGAGGTTAACCTTGATAATGAATGGATCGAGACATATCTTCCAGATGATCATGTGATAGCCAAGTTTGTCCAGATTGTCTAGTAAATGAATGTGCATGTCATAAATGTAATTTTAAACAGTATTAAAAATGTGCGACAATTCTGAAGTCGATCTGCCAAAAAAGTGCTTCAAGTCTTCAAGCCGATTTGGATAAGACAGTCTTCTAAGGAGAATGCACAGACCATCAATGCCTGAACAAGTTGTACGATTCGAGCAGTGGAATTGGTCAGGTAGCAGTACGGTTTCTTTAAGTGTGAATAAATCTTCTTTAGTAAATCTGAAGCACTGATCGTCATTGAGTTCATGTAATTTGATATATCTGTCAGATACAGTATCATCTTCTTTCAAAGCAGAAAGCAACAAAAGATCATCGGTATCTTCCACGGCAGCCAAAAGATTTATATTTGCCGCCATTACTAACTTAATTCACACGATTGTAAGCGTCTTGTAAACAGACTTGTTAAAGTCGGAAAATTTGACCAATCAAAAGTCGTTTTACATATACCAGCACACGTACCCGTACACGTAAGATGTACTCACGGTCACTAAAGTTTGGTAGCGTGGTCGCGTACATGTACACGTAGTGCTGCTCAACCTCTCTATTATCGAGCTTTTAGAAGCTGGTATGAAGAGGAACACTTTTATGGATAGACAACTTCGTTATTGCAACATATGCGACGTTTCTGATGGTATTTAAGTTTATAGAATAAGAGGTTAATGTACAGTATGTTGATATAATGAAGCTTGTTGTGATAACAGAGATGATTTAAGTCAGAGGGTGGGTTATTCTTGATTGGCCTTGATTTGAGTTATCATGTAATGTCATTCTGGATGTATCTGTTGTTTTGGGCGTTCTTTTACTTTGTCTTTGCAAAGTGCGTATGAATACAATTTTTGTTTAATTAGTGTGCCAAATTATTTGCAGTCATTGTTACCAACAGAAGAAAACGTGACATGGTGATACTCCTACACTAAGGCTATTATTTACCCTACACTAAGGGTATTTTCAACAATAACTAAAATGACAACACTTGATATTCATCTCAAGTCCACTATATTCTAGTAACAATTAGGAACAAAGGAATGAATATGAATATAATTTTTATCCCCCGCAAAATGGACTCCGTCCGAGCGTGCGTCCGTCCGTGCACATTTGTCTTTTCCGGAGCAGAACTCTAAAACCGTTCAATATGTCTTCACCAAACTTGGCACATAGATAGATCTGGTGGTGTACTGGTGCCTTTTGGTAGTTTTGGAATTCTGAATATAATATTTTTGGCTTTTCCGTGGCAACAAGTTTGACTTAGCCTGAAATTGGTGGTAGTACACTTTTCCGGAGCTTAACTCTAAAACCGTTCACTATTTCTTCACCAAACTTGGCACATAGATAGATCTGGTGGTGTACTGGTGCCTTTTGGTAGTTTTGGATTTCTGAATCAAATATTTTCGGCATTACCATGGCAACAAGTTTGACTAAAACTGAAATTAGTGGTAGTGCACTTTTCCGGAGCAAAACTCTAAAACCGTTCAATGTTTCTTCACCAAACTTGGCACATACATAGATCTGGTGGTGTACTGGTGTCTTTTGGTAGTTTTGGATTTCTGAATAAAATATTATGCCATTTCCATGGCAACAATTTTGACATAGACTGAAATTGGTGATAGTGCTCCTTTCTGGAGCAGAACTTTAAAAACCTTTCAATACTCTCCTTCCACTTTTCTATATACACACCTAAATATTTGACATAATCATAACTCGTAGACATAATTATGAGGAGTATTTTGCCATTGCGGGGGATATTGATGACTTTGTCTTCTTGTTGAACCTGTGATACCTACGTTCATTATTCCGAATTTTTAATTAACCATTAAATAGAAATTGTCTTCAGAAGTAATAGCAGCGGAAGTGCCGTTCAGATATTGTACAGAATTAAAATACGTGTACGATAATAGAAGAAATAGCGTACGGTATTAAAGTCACTCTGTACGAATTTAAATTACCAAGGGTAGCTTCCTTTGACTATGTTAAAACGGAATGCACCACAGGTTTAATTGACCTTTTAAACAGCATGCGCCATGACGTAGTATTTGGGTGCAAAGCGATTCAGAAGATACCGGTGGCCAATAGTGGTGATCCAATTAAAATTGAAATAATCGAAGATAGGTCGCAGTGACTAAACGACCAAGCAATCGATCATGTTTTCTCATAATCGAACACAAACAATTCTGGAACACTGGTTCTCATCAACAAAGCACTACAAGCTCGTTCCAAGTCATGATTGAAGTTATCTTAAAGACACCAAGAAATTTATGTTCCTATTATACTAGTCATACTTCCCCCAAAATAACTACGTTTTTTTCTTCTTCTTTTTTGTGTGCATTAACAAATTTCATAAATGACGCTAACCAATTATTATCGTTTAGTTGAGAGTCAAAATCGGGTTTCAATCGACTTGCAGAAATAACAATAAAAACTTGGTGGGTGTCATGAGTGGTGCTCTATAGGCCAATCATCCACGATTATGTTTACATTCAGTTTTAATCGATAGCATGCGATGGTAGCGTAGCGATCGGCAAAGCAGTCGGGTGGGGTCCGACAAGTGTCCGGCCTTGTCATGATGTATTGTACTCTGAAGCATTTCGTGTCAGGGGGTGTCATCTCAAATTTTTATTTATTTTTTAAAAATCTTTAATCCTTGCAAAGACACGAGGGCCTGTTACAAAAAACGCTGGTATTGGATTGAAGCGCCCTGAAATAACGTGACGTTGTCGAGTCAAACTGTCCCTGAACAATATTACAGCGGCATGCTCATCTTTAAGGAAATTCATATGAGCTTTCAACACGACATAAAGTTTCTCCAAACTTGAGTTACTAGTATCATTGGTAGTGTCCAATGTCCCAACTAATTTCAATGCAGTCTCAACGTTGCGTGCAGATTTGCAAATAACATTAAATACATTACGATCTGCAGACTTGATTCCTCTTCTCGACTCAATAAGCTTCAAATCTGACGGCAGCTTTATGAGTTGCGGGGTATCTTTTATAGTCTGAAACCCCTCTGCACATCTGAATTTCCATCTACAGCATCCCACATGCGGGACGGGGTAGAGTCGCCATCTTGTCCGGACATAACATGGCGCAGGTCATCGTCTGATCTCGGATCGTCATTACTTGAAGGAAATGGCCCACTTTTTGCAATTATAAGCTCTAAACGACTCTGTCGCTCACAAAGTTGAAGATTCTGCTCAATGCGGGAAATGGCAGCAGTTAATGCTCTGTTATCAGAACCCTCCGGCATAACGTCTGTCTGCATGGAGTGCACAGAACAAGACTGACGTAAGCGACGTATGGAATCACTGGATCGTCTGGTCCAGACTAGTTTTGCTTACAAACAGTAGCAGTAATACTGTTGAAACATGTGTATACTCATGATATAGTCACGATTGTAGAATCGACTCTACTTTAACAGAGATTACTTTTAGCAGAGATTTCTTGTGGATGTGGGAACATTTTTTAATAGTAGCAGTACTATTTATGATTTCCCAACTTCATGGAAGAAATACATAACTCCGCACTCTATGGTCTGGTCTCAGGCATGATATTTTTGTTGTCTGCAACCAAAGAAACACTAAGTTTGGAATTGTGCTGAATCATGAATCGCAACAGTTCAAGGGCATATTTTGACTGATTGTTGCTCCCTTTGAAAACTTAAAATTCTCATCATACGATCCCGATTTAACCCTCTGGATGCCACAGGGACATATATCAGTCCCCACTGGATTCCGCGGTCGCGGAATATTTTGCGGAATGTCATCTAAGCCGCGGAAAAGCAATTTTCATGCAGAACACGCAATTCCTCGCCGCAGAATTCATAAAATTTCATGCAGAATTTTGAATATCAGTCGACTTGTTTACAAATCATCCAAACTTCGAACATGTCATTCAGCGAACCCCATTCAGCCATCTAAACCAGGTGTTACTAAAAGTTGGGTAGGCATTTTTAAACGTACATAGTGTACGTCATAATCGTTTATGTTAGTCATGTGAAGTCTAATAGTTTTGATCTGAACTATGGCACAGTACTGAATTATATGCCTGAAATTAAGAGTACGAACAATTGGTATTATTGCAAAACATTAATTGGCAAGAAGCGTTATATTAACAATCATATTCCTCGTGCCAGTCCTAGTTGTACATGCACCGTTCCAGTTAATACCGGATGCGCTTGTCTGCTAAGTTGCCGGTCGATAAGTGTGGTCACCGTCATGGATAAATGTTTAAACAAGCGAGGTCCTCCTAGTCAAACGGGATCTAAACTTGGAAATGTGTCTGCTAACGAGCGAAGTCAGATGTCGAGCGATCTTTATGAAGATGGTGGAAAGCTATTTTGCAAAGTATGTAATGTCGTCATCGATCACACACGGAAAAGTACTGTCAAAGATCACCTACTTAAATCGACATCTCGCAAAGAAAGCTGAAGGTACAGATGGAAGTAAGTCAAAGAAACAGAAAACGATTGACACGTCTCTCCATTCCAAAACTATTGCTGAAAAGGAACGTATTGAAATATGTCATGCATGGGTGAAAGTGTGTACTGCCTGCAATATCCCGTTGTCTAAAACTGACCACCCAGCGGTTCGTGAGTTTTGAATAAACGAGTTCTAAATGGTGGAGGCATTCCAGGTGGAAACAGACTTCAGGATACCTATCTTACTGACGTGTACATTGGTGAAAACGCACAGTTAAAAGAAAAACTGAAAGAAAGAAAGACCAGTGGCTGTAATATTTGATGAACTTGGCAATGAAGAAGGAAGATATGTTTTGAATATACTTTGGCACCGCTTGACGAGTTACATGATGGAAAGGTGTTGGCTTATCTAGCAGCAACTGTTTTCCTTGACAGAACAAACCATGCCACTGTGTCCCAGAGTGTTGTTAGTGTATTGCATGATTATGGAATCAACTTTGATGACGTTTTGGTGTTTGACACAGATAATGCTCAGTACATGAAAAAAGCTTATAATAGTGTGTTAAGTGGACTGTGTAGTAATTCCATTCACATCACCTGCCTGGCGCACATCATGAGTCTTATTGGTCAGGCATTCAGGAAACCATTTAAGCTTGTGAACAAGTTTGTGAAAAGGTTCAGCAACATGTTCTTTCACGCAGGAAGCAGAAAAGCGCGTTATCGTTCTTTTCTGACTGACAGGATGCAGTCCAATGATAACTGTAAAGTGACTATGCCCCCTGACCCATGCAGTACCAGATGGAACTCGTGGTTTGACTGTGTTGTGTATCATCAAAAATACTTAAAGTATTATCGTGAGTTTATTGTGGCCGAAAAGGATATTTGTGGAAACAGTGCTCTAGATTCAGTGAAGGATTTGTATGAATGGCTAACTGATCCAGATCAGAGTCATCTCATAAAGTGTCACCTTGACTTTATTTCGAAGAAGTGCACAAGTATCATGCATCTTAATGATTTCTTTCAGTCTCGTGTGCCATGTACATTGTCTACGTTTGACATCTTGGAGGAACTAATGATTTATTTTGTGTCACATTCTGACCTCACACTAGACAGCACACAACACATTTTGTCTCAGTTTGATGATATGGCCCTAATGTGAAAGTGGAGTGTTTGAATACATTTAAGACTGCTTTTGATATGCCAAAGAAAAACTAGGGAAATACTTAAGTGATGGTCAGCCTGGTTTACAATTTCTTAAAGCAGTCAGACTATTTAATCCCAGTAGAGTCATCATTCTAGACAAACTACAGTGTAAATATAGTGCCATTCCAGGTCTTACAGATGTACCCATTGAGGAATTTAATTTGTATGTGTCTGTACTTGCACCAGAAGCAGTGGCAGCAGCTGGTGATGCCAAAATAGATGTGACCAATTTCTGTTTTTCTGTACAGGACAGAGTTCCACGCTTAGCAAAACTTGCTAGGCGATACATGAATGCTGTTACTAATTCAGCTGATGCAGAGCGAAGCTTTTCCCTCTATAATCTTGTATTGACAGGACGCCGAAGATCCCTGAAAACAGACTCAATCAAAGCATTGGTATTTCTTTACTACAATCAGAGACTCCAGTATGACAAGTTCATTCAAGAGACAATGGCAGATATTCCAAATATTCTTCCGGAAGATCCAGACCGTCCCGAGGTTGAACCTCCACTTCCTGCTCTCCCAGAACTCCCATAGCTGCCTGAATTGACTTAATCTTAACGTAACATGTCAAGTTAAAGAATAAAAACATGGTAAATGTTACAAGCCTTTTATTTGTGTTCAATTTGATGTCAAGTAACAAAGTTTTAGCAGTTATATCATTGCAGAATTTTGTGCAGAATTTGTAAAATTCAAATGCAGAATTTACTTAAATTCGCAGCAGAATTTCATTTTTTTTTGCCGTGGAATCCAGGGGGGACTGATATATGTCCTTCCCCTTCAACCCTCAATTTCAAGTCCAATAGAAATCAAAATATCCCACGCACACAAATACACTTCAGTTTCGAATTCTGCGGAAAATTTCCTGTTTCTTGATACCATCCACTATTTAGACAAAGCTTAAGAGCTGAAAATCACCTTTCAAAATGGGCTTCATCGAAAATGTCGCCATTTTTGACACAGTACGAAATCGCGATTCACAACGTTATTTGCTGTATGTTTTGAAATGTGAAAATCGGATAATGACTGGGAGTATTAAATTTCAAAAATATATTCATGATCACGGATATCATTTTTACATGAAAATGCTAATTATAATTCTGAAACGTTGCCGATGAATCTAGAATCGGTTGGGATGTTTTCGAAAATGCACTTACACGAACGCCGTAGAGCGCTTTCCACCATTGGATAGTGTTTACAGAATCACGTTTCGCGAAGGCAGATATTGAGACGCCTATTACATCACGTATATTTCATATTCAGCTTCGAAAAATGCATCAGTGAATTCCCAATACAGTTTAGAATCAAATTGCAACTGGTCTGTGTCACCAATACCAGCTGTCTAGATAAAATGAGACGAAACATATTGGGTGTGAAAACGAACGCTGTGCTTGAAAGACTGCGCTTGTCTGAAATGTAAACAAAGACAAATTCTGATTTTACACTGCGTAGCATTTTCTGAAATGTTTCACACAAGTGTTAGAAGATCAAACGTAGTCATAACTTCAACTTCTTTAGTTCCTATGATGTACAATATTCAATTTATTTGGACTAATATTGCAATTTCATATGAACAGGTTAATGAACGGTGATTTAATTCAACCTTATGTGTAAAACTGATAATATTAATGAAAATGATTTATATATGGTATGACATGTATATGCACACATATTTAAAGGAATTGTCTTGTTCATTGCATAATTTTGTGTCGTTTTATAGAGAATATGGGAATCTAAGAACTAACTTATATATCGGATAGGGCCATCCAAATCGCTATTACGTGCTTTCACATGTAATACTTTGTCATTTTTCTTGTAAATTGTGAAACTACCAAACTGCATCCGCTCACATTGGGGAACTTTGAATTGGAATAGTTTGGTTCACCACGAACATAAAATAACGAAAATATAGCGTCCGTATCCACAAGAAATTCCCTCCAAGTGATCGGAGTTACATTGACCTAGTGTTACGCATAACGGAGTTATGTCCCCTTATCATTATGCGTGTATGACCGCTTTGTCGTCGTTTGACGTCGTAGAAGAAAATCCATTTTGACATTTATTGCGAGTCATTTTTAATGTTGAGCGTATAACGTTATGCACAAGCACATAAACCCAATTCATATACACTTATGTCGTTCAGATATCAGGCTGTATTTTCTTCGCTCACACTTTCCGTAAAGATGCCACATTAAAAAGCTCGTAGCAAAGTGCTTTTATCGGTGCGCGATAAAAAGCGGATAAATTTACTGTTTTTTAACGCATAAAAAACTTTGGACAACATTTAGCAGTGTCTATTTCTCAAACCGCCGAGGTAGTTGCACTTATATTTATACCAACGGATAGGAAATTTAATATTCTACATTTCTGTGTAATTTTATAGCCGTACGTAGATCCAGGAACACGCGAGTGCAATTCTCGCACAACGTTCACTTTTCAAACCGTATGAAAACGTGCGCCTGAAAAAAACCTCTGCATTAAGGGGGTTAAGGATGACATGCATCACTAAAACCCAGATAAAGGGGTCCAAGATCAGTGACAAGATTATCGCATTTAGCGTTAACCGCTAAATTGTGTTATTGTTGGCGTCGCCATACCACGTGCCTTTGTTTATAAACATGACCTTGGCGCGCGCGCAGCTGCAAACATTACGTCAACAAATGACGTCATCACACCACGGTGAGTTACCTCACTTCTCGCGTCACCACCGAACTCGCCTGTCGCGCACAGCTATTGTCACCGCTAAACAACCTAACCTCACCGCCAAACCGAAATGGGACCCCCCAAAAGAAGAGCAGCGTTACAGCACAGGATAGTCCCACAACCTCCAGCTGGAAAGAAACGCAGGACAACACGGGACAGCAGTTGAGTCGGCACAGAAGCCCGCCGGTGGACATTCAAGGACCGACATTGGATCCTCCTCGGAACGCTCAAGCGCAATATTTGGCCTGGGTAATTGGCAACAGCTACATGGCCAGAACGAGGGGAAACTTGGAGCAACATTTGCAACGTCTTGGCACTACACGATGGCAAGTCCGAGGCTGGAAGCGGTGGCGCCACTTCCGATCTTCCCTTAAATGACAATGTAATGAATATATACTTTTGAAATAAAACTCATTCCGAGTATGTACTTACAATGTTTATTAACTCTTTCAACACCAGTCAACCAGAGGCATTTCCTGCCATGACACCGAGTTCCCAGAGACTCTGAGGTCATAGATGAAGCCTATGTTTATGAAGGAAATTATAAGCTTGTAAAACGTTATTGCTACTACATCCCATACACCATTTAAAAGATCTAATCCTACTGTTGATAAACATGAAGTTTATTTTTATAATATTATTCAAATAATACAACTACAACTTAAATAAGTTGTTTTCAATAACATTGCGAAAAATAGTTTATAATTTTAATTCTGCTGATAATATATGATAAATTGAAATTTAATAAGTGTTTTCAGACATTGTGAAATGTGATAGATTTAATATATGAATCATAAGTCAGGTAGGTTCCTAAAATTATGTCTCATTTTGACGTGACTACTGCCTGGCCGCTTAATCGGCCTCCGGTGTCTGGGGACTCATAACGTTGTGGCCGCTTAAGCGGCCTGCGGTGTTGAATGGGTTAATGCAAACTTGTTCTCGTCACTATATGGCTGGAATAATGCCGATGTGACGTAAAACCCAACTCAACTCAACCTTTATTACAATGACGTCACAATCGAAATGCGCCCGCTGCAGTGACCATGCGAGAGATTCGAAAACAAAGATGGCGGCGCCCATAAAACAACGTGTCATCCCTACGCTGTTTGACGTATGTTTTAGAATAAGCTAATGAGACCCTATTGCTCTTCAACTCCCCCCCCCCCCCCTTAAGAAAAACAAATGTGCCCCCCTCGCTTACTATATAAAGCCACGTGACCATCCATTTATCTAACCCTAGAGGACAATCTGTCTTTGGTTGTATGCCTGGTGGTGTGGATCTGTTCTAGGTTGTACCAAACACCACATATTTACTTAGCCCTAACATTAATGAATGAATGTTAAAAAATGAGACTACGCAAGACATTAGTTTTGTAGTATGTCTTTGAACGTCCACCGGCGGGCTTTCTGTGCTGACTCCACTGCTGTCCTGCGTTTCTTTCCAGCTGCAGGTTGTGGGACTATCTTGTGCTGTAACGCTGCTCTTCTTTTGGGGGGTCCCATTTCGGTTTGGCAGTGACGTTAGGTTGTTTAGCGGTGACAATAGCTGTGCGCGACAGGCGAGTTCGGTGGTGACGCGAGAAGTGAGGTAACTCACCGTAGTGTGATGACGTAGCAACTGATGACGTCATGTGTTGATATAATGTTTGCAGCTGCGCGCGCCAAGGTCATGTTTATAAACAAAGGCACGTGGTATGGCGACGACAACAATAACACAATTTAGCGGTTAACGCTAAATGCGATAATCTTGCCACTGATCTTGGACCCCTTTATCTGGGTTTAAGTGATGCATGTCATCCTTACCCCCTTGGTGCAGAGGGGTTTTTTTCAGGCGCACGTTTTCATACGGTTTGAAAAGTGAACGTTGTGCGAGAATTGCACTCGCGTGTTCCTGGATCTACGTACGGCTATAAAATTACACAGAACTGTAGAATATTAAATTTCCTATCCGTTGGTATAAATATAAGTGCAACTACCTCGGCGGTTTGAGAAATAGACACTGCTAAATGTGCGTTAAAAACAGTAAATTTATCCGCTTTTTATCGCGCACCGATAAAAGCACTGTGCTACGAATTTTGCGGGGGGTATTAAAATGGACTCTGTCCGTCCGTGCACATTTGTCTTTTCCGGAGCAGAACTCTAAAACCATTCAATATTTCTTCACCAAACTTGGCACATACATGGATCTGGTGGTATACTGGTGCCTTTTGGTAGTTTTGGAATTCTGAATTAAATATTTTTGGCGTTTCCATGGCAACAAGTTTGACTTAGACTGAATTTGGTGGTAGTGCTCTTTTCCGGAGCTGAACTCTAAAACCGTTCAATATGTCTTCACCAAACTTGGCACATAGATAGATCTGGTGGTGTACTGGTGCCTTCTGGTAGTTTTGGAATTCTGAATAAAATATTTTGGCCTTTCCATGGCAACAAGTTTGACTTAGACTGAAATTGGTGGTAGTGCTCTTTTCCGGAGCTGAACTCTAAAACTGTTCACTATTTCTTCACCAAACTTGGCACATAGATAGATCTGGTAGTGTCCTTGTGCCTTTTGGTAGTTTTGGAATTCTGAATAAAATATTTTTGGCGTTTCCATGGCAACAAGTTTGACTTAGACTGAAATTGGTGATAGTGCTCCTTTTTGGAGCAGAACTTTTAAACCCTTTCAATACTCTCCTTCCACTTTTCTATGTACACACCTAAAATATTTGACATAATCATAACTCATAGACATAATCATGAAGAGTATTTTGCCATTGCGGGGGATACTGATGACTGTCTTCTTGTTTAATGTGGCATCTTTACGGAAAGTGTGAGCGAAGAAAACACAGCCTGACATCTGAACGACATAAGTGTATATGAATTGGGTTTATGTGCTTGTGCATAACGTTATACGCTCAACATTAAAAATGACTCGCAATAAATGTCAAAAATGGATTTTCTTCTATGACGTCAAACGACGACAAAGAGGTCATACACGCATAATGATAAGGGGGCATAACTCCGTTATGCGTAACACTAGGTCAATGTAACTCAGATCACTTGGAGGGAATTTGTTGTGGATACGGACGCTATATTTTCGTTATTTTATGTTCATGGTGAACCAAACTATTCCAATTCAAAATGGTAAGGACGTTTCGCTAAAAGAAAATTGAGTTGACGAGAGCAGAGACGGAAAGGTTTAGTAGATTATGATCAGTCTCACGATTGCTTGTGGCACGTGATTGTGTATGATGTGAGCAGCCCATTTAATCCAGGAGGGTGCACGGAGAGGCAGCCAAGATACTTCAATAGCACTGATGATGGGTTGTATGACAGACGAGTTTCCCCTTACGTATGCTTATCAGGACATTATCCAAATGTTGTTTGATGTTAATACAAATGAGACATGTTCACCTTTTATAATTCACATTCAGTGTTCGATGGATTAAGTACATGATCCAAAGTCGCATTTCACATTTTGACTGTGGACTGAACCAAAACTTCGGTCGTCTCAAGCTTCGCTTTTTCATTTTCTGAGTCTAAAATTAAAATAACACATACTGTGTAAGTAGGAAGCAAGGAATTGAATTTTTGTGCAGTATTGCTTTTATTTTTACTTTCACAGCAAAATACCATAGAACACGTCACAATTTAATTCTGGACTCACAAAAGTCCAGAAACTCTCCGTACTGTGGGCACTTTCTGACAAGGGATTTGACCTAATTAAACATGCAGTTGTTATGAATATATGCCAAGGATGAAAAAATGAAAAAAATTCTTTCGAAAACTTTAAATTTAAACTCGCTCGCCCATGGGCAGGCCCATGGGCGAACAGTGGCCCATGGGCCGGCCCATGGGCGAGAATGTTTAATTTCGATCAGAATTCATGTTTTGGAGGTTGTAAATGAATGAGTGTATGTTTGTAAGCATCATGAAACAAATTTCAACTCATTTTGACTTAATTCGACTAATTTAGAGCGATATTAAAAAATCTCGCCCATGGGCGAAAAACATTTTGGCCCATGGGCGAGAATATTGACTTTTATTCAAAATATGTGTTTTTCCATGTTTTGGAGGTTGTAAATGAATGAGTGTATGTTTATAAGTACCATGAAACAAAATTCAACTCATATTGACTTAATTCGACTAACTTAGAACGATATTAAAAAATCTCGCCCATGGGCGAAAAATAGGTTGGCCCATGGGCGAGAATATTGACTTTTACTCAAAATATATGTTTTTCCATGTTTTGGAGGTTGTAAATGAATGAGTGTATGTTTGTAAGCATCATGACACAAATTTCAACTCATTTTGACTTAATTCGACTAATTTAGAGCGATATTAAAAAATCTCGCCCATGGTCGAAAAACAGTTTGGCCCATGGGCGAGAATATTGACTTTTACTCAAAATATATGTTTTTCCATGTTTTGGAAGTTGCAAATGAATGAATGTATGTTTATAAGTATCATGAAACAAAATTCAACTCATATTGACTTAATTCGACTAACTTAGAGCGATATTAAAAATCTCGCCCATGGGCGAAAAACAGTTTGGCCCATGGGCGAGAATAATGACTTTTATTCAAAATATGTGTTTTTCCATGTTTTGGAGGTTGTAAATGAATGAGTGTATGTTTATAAGTACCATGAAACAAAATTCAACTCATATTGACTTAATTCGACTAACTTAGAACGATATTAAAAAATCTCGCCCATGGTCGAAAAATAGGTTGGCCCATGGGCGAGAATATTTACTTTTACTCAAAATATGTGTTTTTCCATGTTTTGAGGTTGTAAATGAATGAGTGTATGTTTGTAAGCATCATGACACAAATTTCAACTCATTTTGACTTAATTCGACTAATTTAGAGCGATATTAAAAAATCTCGCCCATGGGCGAAAAACATTTTGGCCCATGGGCGAGAATATTGACTTTTACTCAAAATATATGTTTTTCCATGTTTTGGAAGTTGCAAATGAATGAGTGTATGTTTGTAAGCATCATGACACAAATTTCAACTCATTTTGACTTAATTCGACTAATTTAGAGCGATATTAAAAAATCTCGCCCATGGTCGAAAAACAGTTTGGCCCATGGGCGAGAATATTGACTTTTACTCAAAATACATGATTTTCCATGTTTTGGAAGTTGTAAATGAATGAATGAATGTATGTTTATAAGTATCATGAAACAAAATTCAACTCACATTGGCTTAATTCGACTAACTTAGAGCGATATTAAAAAATCTCGCCCATGGGCGAAAATTAGGTTGGCCCATGGGCGAGAATATTTACTTTTACTCAAAATATGTGTTTTTCCATGTTTTGGAGGTTGTAAATGAATGAGTGTATGTTTATAAGTATCATGAAACAAAATTCAACTCATATTGACTTAATTCGACTAACTTAGAACGATATTAAAAAATCTCGCCCATGGGCGAAAAATAGGTTGGCCCATGGGCGAGAATAATTACTTTTACTCAAAATATATGTTTTCCATGTTTTTGGGGTATGGTGGTTTATCCCTTATTATAAACATATTAATTATTACTTTAGCTCTCACCTACCTCATCATATGTAGTCACTAGGCACTTAAAACATTAGAAGTAATGCCATGAAATGTGGCTCGTCAATGGTATGCGTGTACGAACAGATAATATCAAAACATACACGTCAGAACAGTCAAAATTAAGAAATTGTTGAATATGAAATATTACTGTTAATTTGTAATTCTTGGAACATAAACAGTATTGTGAGAGCTTAAAAATGTAACTGCATTGAAATATGTCTTGTCAATCCTATTGACATTTGCCAATAACCACTTCCAAATAAAATAAATAGTCCATGCTGCTTCAGAACAAATAAAGGTCAATTAGGGAGCCCAACTGGGTAATTAAGGAGAGAAGTCAATACACTGTCACTTCCTGCCCAGGACGTCACACGTCACCACTCGGGAGCGAAGGGCCTTGTCAAACCTCCTCACAAAGGAAACAAAAGCATCAAAACTGTGTTTTATTCTACGTGACACTCGGTATGTCGTCATAGTATTCATTGTTGAATAACTTCTATCGTGGGCAACCCCACACTTGCGAGGTGTACCTACCCAGGTTCGCACGTTTCGTTTTAATATTTTGTGATCAATTATTTTGTAATTCCCGTCTGCCCGTCACGGCTATTCTTCGCCCGAGGTTTAAGGGAGTGAGTCTATTATATTAATTGTATTTTTATTGTGTCGTTTAACGAGCTGGACACGAAGTGCTGTTATCATGAATGTTATCATATATTAGTGGGATGCATTGATAGTAATGAAAACTAATAAGAAGATAGTGTACCTCAACATACAAACCTATCCCGATAGCTCTCATCGTCACTCTCATGTCAATCCATTGTGACTGTTGCAGTCCTCCTGTACATCCTGTATATATAAGCAAGTTGGGTTTTTTTATTTAGGATTTATTATTGCTAAACACACATTTAACCGAGATGAAGAAGGGGTCTCAAATTCCATGTATGCTTTTGCTCTCATAAGTTAGACATCCCATTTGTCAGACACGCCAATTATCAGACAACTTTGGATCAATCAGGCGTGACTGTGATTACAAACCTAGTTTTACCCAGTGGCGTAATAGACCCGTCCCATAGACTAACGAGATGTTTTCATATTAGTGGTTAGTGGTATATTTTAACACTAATTATGAGTTTGTTACTTTTTGTGCAGAAATACTTTGATCAGAATACTAATATTAATTGACTTCGGCTTCTCACAGTTTGTGTTCATAATGTTCACTTTGATCAAAACAGGATTATAGATTTCCCATGTAACTAATTGAGTTACTCCCAGCGGTACAATGGTGGATACGAATGGCTGTTGGGCTTCCTCTGCTCCCCCCTATGAATAACTGACAAGAAACTTGAAACCAAGATGGAGTAAACAGTTAAAACATAGACTCAATGAAGCTGCAGGTTTGCACATTAACAATAAAAAAAAATCGAAACAACACAAATATTTAATAAGAATAAATAACCATCACTAAGCTATCGATAGTCACACATTCTATTGATGGATCGATAATTTTTCATTTCTACCATCGATTAATTGCTTTCGGAATAATTGCAATTCATCAATAGTTTGATGCATCATTACAGCCCTATTAATTATATGGCTTAATATATTCTTAAGCACATAACGTTGTTAAAGGTAACAGTGCAGTGTACCTGCGTGCAACCAACCATAACTTATGTTGATTTGACGTGTCTGGGACGTCTAACTGATCGGAGGACACCAGAGAGTAAGTTGCATGCAATATTTTTAATATTGCCCTTGTGGATTGCCATTATGATTTGCACACATTATGTTTTGCAGACAGTGTACATCACTATCTATGTAATTGTATTATTGTTATGGAGCGGCATTGACATGCATGTTTATGTTTGTTTGCCAATCCCGTCATGATTACTTGAAGAAAACATGTTTAAACTATACATTGAACTATCCATAGTATTAATATGTAGTCTTTACATTAGGCAATGAGGAATACACAATATATTCAAGACTGAGTTTGATTTTACCTTTTAAAAAATTGTCAATATTTTTGCAACAGCCGAAAAGATTTACCTTGACCTCGTTATGCACAGGTCCGTGGATGTGGTCTCTCGGTATTTTAGAAACTATGTCGTTAAGACAGTTGAGAGTGTTGATCTGTATGCAGTCTTTCTGCATGCATTTTCACGAGATCCATTCTCCCCTTTCCTCTTTTTCACTATGAACTTATAACCATTTACACAAAGGTATCTTTCACCACGAAATGTAGGGTGAGCTGAGTTAACACATTTTACATTTGGTAGAAAGCTAGTGTCCTATTCCCTTAAAACAACACCGTCGTCACAACATCAAACATCCAAGGATTTTTACCTCGACCCAGTTGGTCTAACCAGAGACCATATAATAGATCTATTATATGGTCTCTGGTCTAACTTACGGGTCTACCCAGTAGACATCAGTTGCTTGATAACGGTTTTAGCAGCTACGCCGAAACGGGGGTGTCCCCAGTTTGCCAGCAGATATTTTTAAAGGTTTCAGGTCACTGAACCATGCTAATCTCTTGAAACAACAGGTGATACACTTTTTAGGCCTAAAATTATCCAGTTAGGCAGATACCGCTCATTAGGCTATGTGGGACTTCATGCCTCACTGGTTTTATGGGATTACGGTTCACCTTACCACTGCGCTGAGCCCGTGAACAGAGTTCACCTGAACTGACACTAACACGAGTGAGTCATTAAATTAATGATTGGTGTTATGTTTAAACTGAACACATCACTTATCTCGTTGACATATCAATCTGATAAGGTCATAACAGAACTACACAGAAATAACATTGATGTAGTTGCAGGGTCGTGGTTGTGTGAGACCTAAGAAAAACAAATATCGCCAGCTTGAAGAACGGCTAGGGTAGACTGCTGCAAGATGATGTCGAGACTCCACTTGCTTACGGTGTGTCTCACCTTGTGGGACTATGAATAATGATGTATGCTTGTGATATTGTGTATAATGTGATATTTTATAATAATGTATGTTTGTATCATGGTGGTAGTGCTAATATTGCCTAATGGTTGTATTTCATAATACTGTTGATGAGATTGATGATGATGATAATATGTATATTGACATAAATGAATGAATGAAGTCACAGCGTCAATTTTATGGGCAGCCAAAATATCCTGGACCATATTACAAACGGAACAACCTGCCCTGCACGCTCATTCATGTGTGTCCTCGTATCCCAGGTAACCCCTGCTGCCTGTTAGGGGGTACAGCGCCGAAACGCCGCTTACAATATAATAAAGAAGTTGTATATCCATATAACTTTCTCCGTTGTTCAAATTATCATGGTCTCAACAGATATTGCATTGTCATAAGAATTCAAGAGATTTTTCAAGTTATTGTGTTGTCATCCACATGTTGATTTAGCTGGTTTCTTCCTCATTTCCAATTTCATCATTCTGAGTTTCACCTTAGTTGAGTATTTCAGTGTGGCTCGCAAAGATGAGGTCACGGAGCGGAACGATGACGTTTAGTGTATCTCCGCGTTCAGTTACGTAATTTCCGCAAAGCGCCTGCGGCAATTTGCGTCGAAAAGTCGTTGTGTCCCCATCCGTTGGTCTTGTGTATTGGAGTTATACAGCCACGACTTTCAAGTGTATTTTGCTTTCCAAATATATACAATCCATTGATCACTCTGGGCTAGGTGTGAGATGTACAGGTGCTCGTGAGGGTGTTTTTAAAAGACTGACTGCGCTTATCGCGCAGCCAAATATCGTACATTCTAAGGAAATCTCGAATTGATTGTATTATAAGGTGTCGAAATGGTGTTAAATTCTCTTTTGTGCATCAACTTATTTGTCATGCAAAATTGGTGTGTATATATGTGTGATTGAACAACCCTGTTTACTGAGACAGGAATAGGAACTTTGACCTTTCTCAAGACGTGCACATTTATGCGTATATGCTCTTGAAAACCTTGTTTGGCAAGATGTGCTTTTCAATTTTGCTATTGTGTGCATGTTCATATTGTATTTCAGTTTTGAACATATGGTTTAAACATATTTATATTATCAGAGAATCTGGTTTGGTAAACAAGCAAAACATTGCTTTTATTAATACCTCACCGGTACATATAAAATATAACAGAATACACAAGAACTGGATAAACAAAACGTCAAATTAATTCCTATCATAAGTAGTAGCAAACTGTCACTGACACCTTCGGCTAGGTGGATAAAACGGGACGCAAAAATCCTCGAATACACCGCATCACAATAGTAAACAGAATTTATCTTAACGAATGTTTAAAGACAGACAGACAGCTAGACATAGTTTATCAAAGTGCCCCATGTATGTAAACAAGATATATAATACATATAACATAAACGCATAATGTTTTACATACATCCAGCCGTAACAGGCTTATGAAACACTGTTATCTAGAGGGTCAAAATATACATCATAGAAAGATTTTTATAAAACCATATTTATACATAACCTTAGGCAAAAATATCTTAAATCTCTCTTCATGTAAATATAGCTTGAAATTCAGTCATATATTTCACTAACAAGGTATTGACCAGTCGATTTGAACCACTGCTTCACGGTTTACTGACTGCCGTGGATGCACATTTTCAAGGGTACAGCTTCATTAAGCCTTATGCAACCAACCATAAAACGTGCTGTTTTAAGCGGTCTGTCTTTTGGGAGGTCTATCTTATGTACATTCACGTGACACATAAATAAACTATTTTGTCTGTCTTATGGGAAGATACCGTTTTTTCAATGGGGCGGGATATAAATGATTTATTCTGCCTAATGATTTGTACAACACCACCTGCCAAAGCAGTGCACAACCGTGCACCCGGCATACATTGTAATTTGTTCGGTTGTAGAAAAAGTCATAGGGAAAAAAGTAATAGATTTGGGTAGGAAAAAAGTCATAGGAAAAAGTCATAAACTCAAAAGGTCAGTATTGATGATGTATTTTTTTTTTTAACAAGTCATAACAATATTATCATCAACAGCACTACCACATTTGAACCTAACTTATAAAATTAATGTAATCATTCAAGTAAAATACATGACATCAGAAAATGCACTGTCATCATAACACTTTGATCTGCAACAGCACTACATCAGTCAGTTGTCCCAGCATATTTTTATTATATTTAACCGAATGTTCCAGCCAATGCCATGAAGAGTTTGGATCACAGTCTGACGGCCAGCGAGTCTTATATTAGCTGCTAGAAGGAGCCATTTGAGTAAGAGCATTAACTGATAATCCCATGAGTTCATTAATCGCTGTGATATCGTCAAGCTCAAAGCTAGTTAAATAAACAATCAGGTGACTTGTGACTTTTAATCCCACAATCTGTTCATCTCTCCTGTTTTGATAAGATCCAATTGCTTAAAGCGTCACACTAAAGGAATAATTAACTTGAAAGTGAAATAGTATAAACAAAGTAAATAACTGGAGGACATGATGTTTTATAATAGTTATTTTTTCTATGTCTTTTTTTTCATGACTTTTTTTCCTATGACTTTTTTCCGTCCACCATTTGTTCAAGGTCACGTGAATCAATCAGAGATGGACATTATTACATGAGGTAGGGTAAATGTGCATTGTACGTACGTGCTTAGGAACCTTGAACTTGCAGTTACATTTAATTATTTGCGTACAGATATTGGTCTAGAATAATTTATCGATTCGTTTAGTCTTGAAGATGTATTGATGCAGGGACTCCATTATGTTCTTGTTGACATTGTTGGTAGCTAGAGGTGTTCCTAATTTTCACAGTTTGGAGTGAGTGAGCGAGTAAGTTTAGTTTTAGGCTGCACTCAGCAATATTCCAGCTATATGGCGACGATCTGTAAATAATCGAGTCTATACCAGACGATCCAGTGATCAACAAATTGAGCATCGATCTAAGCAGTTGGATGAGTCAGTTTAGTTTTACGCCACACTCAGCAATATTCCAACTATATGGCAGCGGTCTGTAAATAATCGAGCCTGGACCAGACAATCCAGTGATCAACAGCATGAACATCGATCAGCGCAATTGGGAACCGATGACATGTGTCAACCCAGCCAGCGAGCCTGACCACCCGATCCCGTTAGTCGCCTCTTACGATAAGCATGGGTTACTGAAGATCAATTCTAACCCGGATCTTCACGGGTTCGGCGCAATCGGGAACCGATGACATGTGTCAATCAAGCCAGCGAGCCTGACCACCCGATCCCGGTAGTCACCTTTTACGATAAGCATGGGTTACTGAAGGCCAATTCTGAGCCGGACCTTTACGGGTTTCACAGTTTTGTCTTCTTGAGAGGGTACATATGTCTAAAAACATTTGAAGTAAATTTAGATACACCAGGTTTATAATAGTAGGATACTTGTGTTTTTAAGTGATGGCTAAATTTGTGCACAGTCGCCAACGTATGAAAGGACCTTGCAAGTCCTTCTAGGGTGGGTGGGGTGAAGGGGTGGTATGGGAGCATTGAGGGGGACAAGGCAGGCTGAGCGAGTGTAGTAATTGAGGGGCTATGGGCGGCCTTGACCGTGGAGTTTGTTATGGATGGTCCTTGAGAGGCGGCGGGGTCGGTGGTGGTGGCTGTAGGCGCGCGGACCTCGGAGGAGACAGTAGTTGTTGGGAGGTAGAGTTGATGTGAAAAATGAAGGAATATAGAGGCGCGCGGACCTCTGAGAAGACAGGTGGTTGGAGAGAGAGGGTGAAGTTGTAGATGGCTTGATAGTGAGCAGAAAGTGGATCGAGAATGCTAGGTTGAGAGGTGGGCGCGGACGTCGGAGAGGACAGTCACGCACATATGGGTGAATTTGGAGTGACTACATACCAATCCGTGAAACAATTAAGTAATGAAACAATAGGCGAGAGCTTTCAATACAACTGATAGCTCATGACAGGTAATTAATGACAGATGGTCGGATTGGGGTGTGCTGATAGCTATAGTCCGGGAAAGCCACTTTTAAGAGAACAAGAGTTGAAAATGGTTTGGCTCAACCGGCAATGGGTATGGTTGAGTGATCGTGTGAAAGTGGGTCTCCCGGCAATTCGCTATTAGCTAATCCATGTTACCGTAAATAATCCAGATTTTTTAATGTCTCTCTAAGTTAGTCAAATTAAGTCAAAATGAGTTGAAATTTGTGTCATGATGCTTATAAACATACACTCATTCATTTACAACCTCCCAAACATGACTTCTGATCGAAATTATACATTCCCGCCCATGGGCCAACCTCTTTTTCGCCCATGGGCGAGATTTTTTAATATCGTTCTAAGTTAGTCAAATTAAGTCAATATGAGTTGACTTTTGTTTCATGATACTTATAAACATACACTCATTCATTTACAACCTCCAAAACATGGAAAACATATACTTTGAATAAAAGTAAATATTCTCGCCCATGGGCCAACCTATTTTTCGCCCATGGGCGAGATTTTTTAACATCCATCTAAGTTAGTCGAACTAAGTCAATATGAGTTGAATTTTGTTTCATGGTACTTATAAACATACACTCATTCATTTACAACCTCCAAAACATGGAAAATCATGTATTTTAGTAAAAGCCAATATTCTCGCCCATGGGCCAAAATGTGTTTCGCCCATGGGCGAGATTTTTTAACACCGCTCTAAGTTAGTCAAATGGAGTCAAAATGAGTTGAAATTTGTTTCAAGGTACTTATAAACATACACTCATTCATTTACAACCTCCAAAACATGGAAAATCACGTATTTTGAGTAAAAGTCAATATTCTCGCCCATGGGCCAAAGGTGTTTCGCCCATGGGCGAGATTTTTTAATATCGTTCTAAGTTAGTCGAATTAAGTCAATGTGAGTTGAATTTTGTTTCATGATACTTATAAACATACACTCATTCGTTTACAACCTCCAAAACATGGAAAATCATGTATTTTGAGTAAAAGTAAATATTCTCGCCCATGGGCCAACCTATTTTTCGCCCATGGGCGAGATTTTGTAATATCGTTCTAAGTTAGTCGAATTAAGTCAATATGAGTTGAATTTTGTTTCATGATACTTATAAACATGCACTCATTCATTTACAACCTCCAAAACATGGAAAATCATGTATTTTGAGTAAAAGTCAATATTCTCGCCCATGGGCCAAAATGTGCTCCGCCCATGGGCGAGATTTTTTAACAACGCTCTAAGTTAGTCAAATGGAGTCAAAATGAGTTGAAATTTGTTTCAAGGTACTTATAAACATACACTCATTCATTTACAACCTCCAAAACATGGAAAATCATGTATTTTGAGTAAAAGTCAATATTCTCGCCCATGGGCCAAAATTTTTCGCCCATGGGCGAGATTTTTTAATATCGTTCTAAGTTAGTCGAATTAAGTCAATGTGAGCTGAATTTTGTTTCATGATACTTATAAACATACACTCATTCATTTACAACCTCCAAAACATGGAAAATCATGTATTTTGAGTAAAAGTCAATATTCTCGCCCATGGGCCAACCTATTTTTCGCCCATGGGCGAGATTTTGTAATATCGCTCTATGTTAGTCGAATTAAGTCAATGTGAGTTGAATTTTGTTTCATGATACTTATAAACATACACTCATTCATTTACAACCTCCAAAACATGGAAAATCATGTATTTGAGTAAAAGTCAATATTCTCGCCCATGGGCCAAAATGTGTTCCGCCCATGGGCGAGATTTTTAGCATCCATCTAAGTTAGTCGAATTAAGTCAATATGAGTTGAATTTTGTTTCAAGGTACTTATAAACATACACTCATTCATTTACAACCTCCAAAACATGGAAAATCATGTATTTGGTTAAAAGTCAATATTCTCGCCCATGGGCCAAAATGTGTTTCGCCCATGGGCGAGATTTTTTAATATCGCTCTAAGTTAGTCAAATTAAGTTAAAATGAGTTGAAATTTGTGTCATGATGCTTATAAACATACACTCATTCATTTACAACCTCAAAAACATGGGAAAACATGTATTTTGAGTAAACGTCAATATTCTCGCCCATGGGCCAAAATGTGTTTCGCCCATGGGCGAGATTTTTTAATATCGTTCTAAATTAGTCGAATTAAGTGAAAATGAGTTGAAATTTGTTTCATGATGCTTACAAACATACACTCATTCATTTACAACCTCCAAAACATGAATTCTGATCGAAATTAAACATTCCCGCCCATGGGCCAACCTCTTTTTCGCCCATGGGCGAGATTTTTTAATATCGTTCTAAGTTAGTCAAATTAAGTCAATATGAGTTGAATTTTGTTTCATGATACTTATAAACATACACTCATTCATTTACAACCTCCAAAACATGGAAAACATATACTTTGAATAAAAGTAAATATTCTCGCCCATGGGCCAACCTATTTTTCGCCCATGGGCGAGATTTTTTAACATCCATCTAAGTTAGTCGAACTTAAGTCAATATGAGTTGAATTTTTGTTTCATGGTACTTATAAACATACACTCATTCATTTACAACCTCCAAAACATGGAAAATCATGTATTTTAGTAAAAGCCAATATTCTCGCCCATGGGCCAAAATGTGTTTCGCCCATGGGCGAGATTTTTTAACATCGCTCTAAGTTAGTCAAATTAAGTCAAAATGAGTTGAAATTTGTTTCATGGTACTTATAAACATACACTCATTCATTTACAACCTCCAAAACATGGAAAATCACGTATTTTGAGTAAAAGTCAATATTCTCGCCCATGGGCCAAAATGTGTTTCGCCCATGGGCGAGATTTTTTAATATCGTTCTAAGTTAGTCGAATTAAGTCAATGTGAGTTGAATTTTGTTTCATGATACTTATAAACATACACTCATTCGTTTACAACCTCCAAAACATGGAAAATCATGTATTTTGAGTAAAAGTAAATATTCTCGCCCATGGGCCAACCTATTTTTCGCCCATGGGCGAGATTTTGTAATATCGTTCTAAGTTAGTCGAATTAAGTCAATATGAGTTGAATTTTGTTTCATGATACTTATAAACATGCACTCATTCATTTACAACCTCCAAAACATGGAAAATCATGTATTTTGAGTAAAAGTCAATATTCTCGCCCATGGGCCAAAATGTGCTCCGCCCATGGGCGAGATTTTTTAACATCGCTCTAAGTTAGTCAAATGGAGTCAAAATGAGTTGAAATTTGTTTCAAGGTACTTATAAACATACACTCATTCATTTACAACCTCCAAAACATGGAAAATCATGTATTTTGAGTAAAAGTCAATATTCTCGCCCATGGGCCAACCTATTTTTCGCCCATGGGCGAGATTTTTAATATCGTTCTAAGTTAGTCGAATTAAGTCAATGTGAGTTGAATTTTTTGTTTCATGATACTTATAAACATACACTCATTCATTTACAACCTCCAAAACATGGAAAATCATGTATTTTGAGTAAAAGTCAATATTCTCGCCCATGGGCCAACCTATTTTTCGCCCATGGGCGAGATTTTGTAATATCGCTCTATGTTAGTCGAATTAAGTCAATGTGAGTTGAATTTTGTTTCATGATACTTATAAACATACACTCATTCATTTACAACCTCCAAACATGGAAAATCATGTATTTGAGTAAAAGTCAATATTCTCGCCCATGGGCCAAAATGTGTTCCGCCCATGGGCGAGATTTTTAGCATCCATCTAAGTTAGTCGAATTAAGTCAATATGAGTTGAATTTTGTTTCAAGGTACTTATAAACATACACTCATTCATTTACAACCTCCAAAACATGGAAAATCATGTATTTGGTTAAAAGCCAATATTCTCGCCCATGGGCCAAAATGTGTTTCGCCCATGGGCGAGATTTTTGAATATCGCTCTAAGTTAGTCAAATTAAGTTAAAATGAGTTGAAATTTGTGTCATGATGCTTATAAACATACACTCATTCATTTACAACCTCAAAACATGGGAAAACATGTATTTTGAGTAAACGTCAATATTCTCGCCCATGGGCCAAAATGTTTTCGCCCATGGGCGAGATTTTAATATCGTTCTAAATTAGTCGAATTAAGTCAAAATGAGTTGAAATTTGTTTCATGATGCTTACAAACATACACTCATTCATTTACAACCTCCAAAACATGAATTCTGATCGAAATTAAACATTCTCGCCCATGGGCCGGCCCATGGGCCACTGTTCGCCCATGGGCCTGCCCATGGGCGAGCGAGTTTAAATTTAAAGTTTTCGAAAGAATTTTTTTCTTATTTTTTCATCCTTGGCATATATTCATAACCACTGCATGTTTAATTTGGTCAAATCCCTTGTCAGAAAGTGCTCACAGTGCAGAGAGTTTCTGGACTTTTGTGAGTCCAGAATTAAATTGTGACGTGTTTTAGTATCGTGCAGATAACTGAGACCACTTGACGTGTATTTTATAAATGGTGTGCAGGACTGTCTGAATCTGTGAACATAAATTATCTGTACAAATGATTCTACAAACCAACACAGCGATAAATGTGTAAACTGCTGTGTCCAGCACTGATTTAAGCAGTAGATTTTTATAGATTTGTTAATTTCAAGAATAAATGTTTGCATGTTTATTGAGTATCATATGATTTCACATAAAACTGAAAAAAGATAATAGATTGATTTGGAATTTGCTGATCACTGATAAGAAATGGTTTGAACAGTATATTTTCCTGCATTCTCTGAACATTTTGATCTAAAACTGAAAGCAAGCAACAGAAGTCTGTTACTAAGCAGATATATTAACAATTTGATTGTCGTTGATTTTTAGCTTGAAATATATAGGGTTTTAATTGGTCCATTCCGTCTGTATTGCGTTCTTTCTGTTTTAGGAAGGTATCTTTCATTTTAATCTCTTGGTTTGTTCGTAACAATAGTAAGTGCAACATCGTAATGATTTTGCATTGTGATTCACTCATTAACTAAACAAAATAGATGAGCGTCATTCGTATGTATGTACTCACGCCTGTCCCGCAGATAGAGCCTGATGTGTTGTATCTTCTCTGGAACTGGAGTGTTCAGGTTCACAGTCCAGGTGGGATTTGACTCATTCTTTGTATGAGCACATGTCCGTGGCAAGCTTAGGGCATTTGTGGTGGCTCTGCCGTCTACACCGAGTCCTGCTCCATAATTTGTAGCATTTCCGTCCAATGTACTACTCTGGCTACACGATCTCATTAGCGCAATATTTCCTGACAAGATGAATACAAAATCAACATAAAATGTAATGTAAACAAATATTGTTGACATGTGTTCATACGATTATCTGTATCCATCTACGTCATACTCACGTGTCTGACAGTACGGACCAAACCATCCCTCATGACACATGTCCTGACCATCCATCTGACTACAGGGAGTTGAGGGAAACGAGTTACAGAGTTCTGTGGTACTACAGTGACATTCTGCATCTGTTTGAAAAGCATGGTTCCACTTGTTACTCAGTCATTTGTAAAAGGTTAAATGCAGTAAAATACTGACAGGATTCGGAGAAAGCAAAGTACTTGATAATAAAGTTAACTCACGGTGTGCAAATATATACACTTGTTTCACATACTGTGAATAACGTTCCTACCAATGTGAGTCACAGTGACACAGACCACAAGAAGTCCCATCCAGAACCATCCCATGTTGGATACCTAAAGAGGCAAAGAAAATGAAACTTTCCATCCTGATCATAAAAATTGTCAGTCTTACTGACGACAATCGGAGACAGGTATCAATAATATATATATATTGTTTACAGGCATGACTGCAACTGGCATAGTGTCTGAAATGAGAGATTAATGTGTTATGTACTTTAAACGAATCTCAACAAGAAAAAAAGTCAGAAGCTCAACCCAACCAACACAAACCTGTTTTCCTTTCCTTCCCTCAAATATTATAGCATGCTACTGCAATATAAGCGTTGACATTTTTATTCCAGACCCTTTGAGTTGTTTCAAATGCCAAAAATATGGCCATAGTGCACTCGTGTACAAGATCTGACACTGCCTTCTGCAGGGAGAAAATTAAAAAAACGGAAGATTGTGAGAATGATGATAAAAGGTGTGCTGTTCAGGAAGTCACCCATTCTCCTCCAAAGACAATCTTGAAACAACTGATGTAAGTAAATATAATTAAATTTTCCAGAAACATCAGTTTTTCTGATGTAAAGAAACTTGTTCAGTCTATAGAAGCTAGCTGAAGCCTATGTGTCTATCGTTAGGACACATCCTGAAATAACTCTGAAAGTAAATGCATCATCAATTAACTGCAACACTTGACTTTGGAGAACATAAAAAATCTCAAGGAAATGTGGAACATACCAAGGCAAGGACCAAAACTTCGAAAGGACATTAAAGTGATAGGGTAGCAAAGGGGTCAAATAATCTTTGGTTTAAGTTTGGATCCCTCGAAAGATAAGGCTGAAGGTATGGGGTATGTCCCCAATCAATTCACCCAGAAAATACCTTACCTAAACATTATTATCCTGTGAAAATTTTGAGGACTGAAAGCCAACTGTAACGGCTTACAACTATAGGATTAGGATTTAAGTCCATCAGCATTCTGTCTGCAAGAAACATATCTGAAGCAGACAGCTAATTTCATTTTACGACAGTTCATTGCATGTCATTCTTTTACTCCACCGGGTGATAGGACCACATGAGCATCTTCAATCCTTGCTTGGTATGATGCAATACAAAGCCCAGTTATGCTTAAAACTAATCTTCAAGCCTTTACAGTGCGCCTTACTCCGTGCGTTGCTTTTGCTCTCTGCTCGCTATTATATTCCGCCATCTTTAGCTCCTCAGCAGGTTGTTCTACGATCAACTTCCCAAACCGTATATAATTATGGGTGCTTTTAATGGCCACTTTACACTCTGACTAGTAGGGACATATTTCATACCAAACATTTCACAAAATATTTGATATTGAAATACTCCCAATGTTATTATATGGTTCAGAAGCGTGGGATTTACAACAGTTTGATGTGATAGAAAAAATGCATATATATACTTGTAAAAGTTCTTAAGTGTGAAAATATGTACATCTAGCCTGATTGTATATGGTGAGTGTGATCGATTTTCGCTTTATTTACACCTAAATATTGAGGTAATCAAATACTGGTTCAGACTTCTTGATATGCCGTCATACAGCCCCCCACCCAACCCCCCACCCAATGTAAAAGTTACAAGATGATGTTACTTTATGACAATAATGGAAAGAGAAACTGGGTTACTGGTGCTGAAGAGTTACTTTTCAGTAGTTTTATTGACACGTTTGACAAGATCAGAATGTGTATTCAAATTCACATTTTGTAATGTCATAAACACAAAGGCTAAAAGATGTTTATGTGCAAAAATGGACTGCTTCACTGGCTTTTTCAAATAAATGTTTTTATTACAAATTGTTTAAATCACAAACAATTCAGGAAGTTAACATTTATAAGATTATTGTTAAAACGTTCCGAACAGCTCTTCCAAGCAGATGGTTTTCTCGTGAATCGAGACGTTGTATAAACATTAGTCGGGACCAAAGAATTTGCAACGTTTCTAACTACAATTTAGTTGAAGATGAGTTTCATTTTCTGTTTGTATGCCCTGTTTACTGACAACTTAGTGAAAGATAATCCTATTATTTTTACATACACGCATGTACCTAAATTTTATTTTACTGTTATTACATGCAACTGGTAAAGTTCAGCAAGATTTAGCTATGTCCATTTATCATGCCTCCATGTACAGAAATAACATCAACACAAATTGAGAGTCTGCAATTCAGCTGTGTGACTTTTTACAGTTATTTTTATACCTTTATATTATGTCTGATTGTGTATTTTGTATTGTAATGTACTATAGGCTTGTGGCCTTAGTAAGTACTGAAATAAAGATTAAAAGTTATTCATATATTTACCAATACGTGGTTGTGTATTTGGGTTCGAGAGTATTCAGTACAGATGAACTTGAGTCCGTGCAGTAAGTCACGTGATGGATGTGCTATTAAAGGGTAGATTGCACGTGCAACAGTCACTTGACATTCACGACTGACGGGGCAGGACTGTTGTTGCGTGCCTCGGCTGTATCTGCAAACATGGAGAACTCTTCGGATGACGGTGTACACGACTCTGCTTCTTCGAAACGTTCGGAACAACCAAAAGGTGACGACTTTCAGTCTTTCCAACTATTCTGGGATTATTTATGCTAAACTGTCTACACTTAAGAGAGAATTCATCAGTGAATCAGAGCAACTGTCTTTGTCTATTGCCAAGAAAGTGAACTATGATAAATACCCTGACATCAAATATAAAGGGAACTCCTGTGCAATGCAAGTTTAATCGTGGCATTTTGGCTGGTCTAGACAACATTACGTCATCATTATGCAAGAAAGATACTACTGCTATGTGTGGAAAAATTGAGTCTCTCTCTGTCTCTGTTAAAAAATGCAACAAGTTTATCCGTTTAGCGGAAAAAATCCCCAGCTGGTTGAGGTGTTGTCACAGAACTGGAAGGGAGCGGCGTCGCTTCAAGCTTTGATGAGGAACGTCAGTTTGAGAGAGCTGATGCGAAAGTTTTCAGGAAACGTAGCCGAGGCTGCCGCAGCAGCTAAAATCGTCCATATGGCCCTTCACTTACTCCTGCTCATGTCAATCAACGTACAGGGCAACAGGAGGTGCACAGCGATAATCAGTCTTCAACATTTCGGAGCTAGAACCGAGAGGTCCAGACCAAATCAACAGTGTTACTATTGCGGAGAACTCGGAGGCAGACGTGTCCAGCAGCTAAAGCTTTGCCTTCCCGCGACATGCAGTATGACGTCACAGGATCCGGAAGTGACAGAAAGTAGCGAGGGAGCGTAGAAGCAGGCCACGACCATAACCAGCAAGATGTCAGATTCAGACCAAACCACAAAGGCATGCACCAACTTGATGGAAAACCGGTGGTGGTGCATAAAGCGTCAGCTTCCGAGCACCCACTCTACCCGTCGGAACTTTGACTACACCTCACCGAGGACATCTGGCGGACCCATTGTTGGGGACGAACTAGCGTTTGAATTCTTACTTCGTTCGATTTCAAGATTATATCCATTGTAGGTAAGCGTTTCCATCAGAAGTATCATTGTTTCATAGTGAATATTGTTAGTTTTCACGCTACTATTATTCCTGGATTCTGACGTCATATCCGACATTTTCTGTTTAATGGCCGACGAAGTTTAGCAGGTAAGACGAGTTCGTATCCCGGACCTTTAATTTCAGTATGCACAATTTAATCTTTACACTACTTTTTATGCATCTATATCAATAGCATTACCGGAATCTTCTGATAATTGTTTTGTCATTTTTCAAATATTGGGGATATACGGGCGGAAGTCTTACCGGTTTATGGTTCCAGGGACAGAAGCGTGGGATTGTTTCACACAAGATTGTTCACCTGACAATAATTGGGTTGTGCCGCCTTTCAATCTGATATGTAAAACCATTGATTTTGTTTTGTACAATAGCTGCAGAGCTGCCATTGTGATACCGCTGTGGAAGTCTGCTGTAGTTTGGCCAAGAGTATTCAACCGTGACGGTGGGAGTAAACCAGGTATATCAGGGGTCTGGGAAATCAAAGATGGAATCATTTTTGCCAAAGGTGCAGCGAAAATTATATTTGATAAGAATTTCACGGGATCAGCTTCAGCTATCAGATTTTTCTGAATGCTTTCAGATGTGTTTTCACTCGGTGTTTGGAAGGAGAAGGAGGGGCTTAAAGATCCATCTTTGATTAGTCCAGCGGAAAGGTTACTAGAATTACTATTAGAATCTAGAGCTAAGACTACTGTGAAACAGTATGAAGGTCGATTTGTGAAGTTTAAGGATTTGTGTAAACAATTTAGTATCAGCCATATACCGGCTTCTGCATTTCATGTATCATTGAACGTGTTATCTCTAAAGCAGGACGGCAAGAGTCCTGCATTAATTCAACAGTCGATTTGCGCCATAGGCAGGGCACATTATTTAGCAGGCCTACGAAATCCATGTCAGTCACATTACGTCAAGTCTGTGCTTGAATCTTCGCGGAGATCTCTCCATTTTTCTAATCAGGCGAAAAGAACCTATAACAGCAGATATTCTAGAAAAGTTAAAAGATAAGGTTCCTGTTGACAGCTTATACAACCTGAGAAATTTAACATTTTGTATAGTTTCTTTTGCTGGGTTCCTAAGGTTTTTTGAGGCAGCAAGTTTAAGATATTCTGACATAATCTTCCGGGAAGGTCACATAGTTATCTTTAAAGAGAAAAAGCAAGGTTGTTGCTGCAACTCAATCAGAATTGTGTCCAATTAGTATTATGAAGTCATACCTAGTACAAGCATTTAGATATTACTGTGATGAATATATCTTTAAACCAGTTAATTATTGCAGAAAGTCAAACACTTATGAGTTAAGAGGCAGCAAGCCAGTCTCTTATGCACGTATGCGAGAGATAATTCTGAGTATGTTGGAGTCTGCTGGTCTCAAGAGACAGGATTTTGGGGTACACAGCCTCAGGTCGGGAGGGGGGACCGAAGCGGCCAATGCTGGAGTGCCGGACAGGCTATTTGAGCGTCACGGTCGGTGGCGGATAGCTTATTGGCAATACTCAATGTGACAAAAAATTGGGAATTTGAAAGTTGTGATCTCCTGTCCAGTAATAAATGATTGATTAAACATATTTGCCCACTCTCTTAGTTCTTGAGGCTAACGTGAACGTACGCAAATACAGAGTTGTGTGATTATTTGTACATGTTATATGAGTCCGTGTAGATTGCACGTGCAGCAGACACTTGAGTTTAAGGACTGACGGGGCAGGACTGACCGTCCATCAAGGTAAATATGGATCAGGTCAAACTTATATCAGTGGTTCCTAAACAGCAAAACTGTATTCAGGTTGAATTGTGGTCACTGGAACTCGCATGTACTAGGTCACTGGACCTCGTATGTAGTAGGTCACTGGACCTCCCATGTACAAATGTACTAGGTCACTGAACCTCCCATTTGCTAGGTCACTGGACCCATCTTCAGATTCATGAAAGTGAAAAATCAATTGAAGTTGATTTGTGATTCAAAATGTAAGACAGTATAATAATTTATGAATATCAAATATTTTACAATGTATTAAACAGTTTTCTAAGTTTTTAAGGCTTCCAGGAATTCCAATCGGAAATCTCTACTGGAGCACATGGACAGATCTGGAACCCAGATAACACAGCACTGAGGAGCCATTATCTGGATGGGTTCCAGCCGTGGATGTAAACTTGTATTCAATGTATTTCAATTAAACTTGCCGCCCCGTCAGGCTGACGTGAACGTACCCAAATACAGAGTTGTGTGATTATATGTAAATCTTTTATGTTCGGTTGAGTTTACGAATTAGGAACATAAAAACTATTTTGCCATCAACAACCCAAACCATGTTTAACTGTGGTTGATTTTTAATGACCATTTCCCACGCTGGTGCAACTACAAACGCTAAAGGTAAAATACTGGAGACCGTTTTGAATATTTTAATGACATTTGGACATCGTCGTTTCATGATGCCATAATAGTGCCAATACCTAAACCTGGACACACCCACACCGATCTATCTAACTATGGACCTATCTTGAACAAAATGAGTTTGCAAAACCATGGAACGCATGATACATAATCGATCAGTTTGATACTTAGAAATCAATAACTTGATAACAGATATTCAATGTGTTTTCCGCAAAAACAGAAGTACCATCAATCATTTAGTGCGTTTGGAGTCATTTGTCAAAATAGCGAGAATTAATCAACACCATTAACTTTCTATCTTTTTTATCTAGACAAAAAGCATGTTATACAACAAGGAAATAGATATTTTATAAGATCTACATGACTTCGGATTGCGAGGCCGTTTGCTTTAATTCATATTCACGTTTTTAAATAGCAGGCAGTTTCCCAGGTCCACAAGGGTCTAGCATGTCTGATCATTATAATCAGGATAATGGTGTCACACAAGGGCAGTATTTTGTCTGTCACATTACTCAGCATAAAGGTTAATAGTTTACCAAAAGTTTTAAAATGATGCAATTAATGGATCGCTATTAGTCGATAATTTAAAAATGCCTTGTCGTGACTATGAGGGGCAATCCAAAAGTATGTAGAATCACCTCAAGGAAACGATACAAATGCAGTTATTTTATGTTTTTATTTTCTACATATTATCTGTCAAGCTCAAGCAATTTGGTTTTGCTATGTTCCAGTCTCACGATCACGGTACCCCCAAAAACGCAAAATCTTACAATAAATGGCATCAAAAACTTCAGGAAACAAAATATGCAAGAAATATTTTATGTGTTTGAGATTGATAGAAGTCCCCTAGAATCACACTTAGATATTAAAGTTCATAAAAAAGCAATTTGAAATTACAATCGCTTGTTAAAGTGACCCCCCTCCCCCTTCATACTGACTGAAAGAGCTTATTTTGGAGAAACTACCCATCCCCCTTTCAGATGACGTAATCATAAGGACATAACTTATTCTAATGTTTTCACTTGGTGCATGCATGATGCCAAGGGTTCAAACTAAATACTGAATGGTCACAATAAGTGTCAGCTCACAATATATTGTAAACAGTGCCAGCTTGAATATCTGGCCAATGTTTACTCGAGAATTGAAATCAGGGTGTCCTTAAACAACAGCCCCCGACTACATATAAATCAGGTAATCCAAATCTTTACGATGGTTGATCATGACGGGGAAGTCATCCAATACTATACTGAACATATTTTATATGACATTATCTGAGGGTATACCATTATCCAAGAGGTACCAAAAAATACAAATCGTTTTCATTTTCTGCAATGTTGTTAGAAATATTATACCCCAACGTGTACAGATGACAAATATCTGGTTAACTACATTACCCACACATGTGAAATTTGATATGGGCTTCTAACGATTCCTTCAAAAATAGAATGGAAGCTTTTCAAACATTTTACATCGAAAATATATTTAGGCTACGTACTTTTTCTCGACCCTCGTAAACATGCATACTATTGACAGGCCACTGCAATTGTGTTTTCAACAAATGTAACAAATCGTTTTGGAAAATTGATTTGATATTTTCAAAACCTAAAACTAACTGAATCACTGTTGTCACAGTATATACCTCTCACAAGAACCCGGACTCATTTCTATATGGTAACCCAACTGAAGCTGTGTAAAGGAAACTGAGTTGTTTTTATTGTAATATCTTCGACCAGCACTTGATATATTTATAGTTGTTTCTCAAACTCGAAGTGGAGGGGTTCAAAAAGCCCTCTCCCTTGTACAGTGAGTGAGCACGGGCTTAGGTTTACGCCCCCTTGTACAGAGCCAGCCCTGATCCGATCTAAAACTTAATTACCGCTCCATCATTTATGGTTGTGCATGTGGCGTCAATTTAAAAATTATGCGACTGTTCATCAATATGGTCAGACTTCTACCTTCGAGCCTTCAGCACACTTATACATAGCTTTATATAGCAGGGAGGCTGAAGAGCCGTCCCTAAGACTACGCCGCCTGAAAATGATCCTATATATTTCTAAATTCAGTTCTACTAAATCAATACCGCATGCGACAGTATTTTAACCTCTCTACATAAAGACGTTTTATATATCAACCTAATATGTCAAGATTTATGGATGCACTGTCGTTGGTGTAAATTATGTTTATCAAAACGAATATGTTGTAATAAGTTTGAGCATGGGTCTACAAACACACTGGTATGTTATGACTTTTCAAACAGACATTGTAAATATCAATTTCATGTACCAATGTCGAATATTTTTTTAACTGCAAACGTGAGCGATGATACGTTCTAATACGAGATTTGATTTAGACATGAACTTCTACATATACAACGCGTGTACGTGGTTTAAAAAAGATTATATACTTTACCGAATGGTGAGATGACACATATCATACAGTCGTGAGAATCAAATCCACACTGTGAACCTTGAACTACTGGTTCCGGTCAAGGTGTGTAAAGGTATAGGCCATCGTCATTTCCATTTATAGACCATGTAAACTATTCCAGAATATCGTTATGTTGTCGCATTGTCGTGTTTCGGGTAACCCTTTCTGTTTGTTTGTTTGGCATGGTCGACAACACGTCTATATCCGTTCTTGTTTTTTGCAGAATGGTCACTGAGGTTAGGTATTCTTGTCCTATAGAACTTGGGTCAACAGTTGTTGAGGACAAACCATATGCCATGTTACATGAAGACGTTCCTTGATTATGACATTATAATTAGTGATATGTATTTTGTGTAAAAATAACTGGATGCTCAGGACCACATATCCTAGTTTACACGCTACTTAAAGCATAATACCTTAAGTATTCACTAATCAATTACATCATATCAAATCTAGCCCTTATATTCACTGTCTCATTACATCACATCCATCCATCTCATCTTATGTTCACTTTCTAGTCACATTACTTCATCTAGTATGATATTCACCCATCTTATTACTCAACGTGCATCTAGTCTTATATTCACTGTCTAATGGCATCACATCTGTATCTAGTCTTTACATTCACCGTTTGATTACACCATATCCGTCTTGTATGTCCTTTCCACAGCAGGATGAAAAACGAAACAAGGATTTCCCATGAGCAGCGTGCACTTATATCATCACTCAATTCCGACGAGCAGTATAAAGCAAGAGAGAACTACAACATAAAAATAATGCCGTACACTAGATCTGGATTTGGTGATTCAAACACAGACCGGATTACAGCAAACATATGAAACAAAACTATGTCAGTACTCACCTGTCGCACCAGTGAACACCTCAAATATGTTCAATACGATGCACTGACGTGTGCATGTGTAGGCAACCAGGAAGTGAATTGTGTTAAGTAGGTGAGCGTTTCATGGTGGAGAAACGGTGTTTGTAACCTGGTATGAACTGGGTGAACATTGTTTGGTTTGGGGATTACTGTCGCAAAACTCGTGACCCAGATCTCCAGTACACATGTTATCAGGATGTGATGCAACCCCCTCCACTAAAATGTATACGTAGGAGCTTACATTTTTCAAATAACTTCTTGCTACTTAAACATCATACTGACTTGTCGACTTTGCAATATTTCCATTGTAATATGGAATGCCTCTAATAAAAGTTCATAACAGTTGTTGAGGATACACTATCAAGAGTCTATTTTAAAAAATAATATAAGATTATATAGTTCATTTTGAAAACTATGCACTTTATGGGTGTTGGCTTGTGTTACTGAAACTTATTTTGGCCAATGTGTTTCTGACAAAACTAATCACGAAACAGTAAAGTCGTTATTGATGTATACAGACAGATGTGTATGCATTTACATTGCATGGTAACTATTTTAGATATGTCAGCCTTGGTTCTTACGCATAAGAAACATAATTCATTGCGTTTTAAGCCTTTGTCACATACAGTGGTGTCATCCACAGCGCAGAAACTGTTCACAAGATAACAATTCATAAACTCAGATCATTATTAAATTGGTTCGAAACCGTCCACAGCAATTGAATCGGTGGGATGGCACAATCTACATACACATTAACTTTGCCAGTGTGGTTGCATTTGGCGTCATTTCGAGTGGTTAAAGTTGTTTCCCTTGGTTCGATTCCCAACGGTGGTGCAAATGATGAATGCACTATTTTGGAGGCTCATGAGGACGTAGTATTCTTCTGTATACTGCTGCCAAAGTGGCCTCTAAGACCATGCTTCGCTCAATCTACAAAGATCAACGTTTACGTCTACTTTTACGCATTCGAGGAGTTTGCCAAATTGTGCCTCACTGCATGCGTGAGTAGGTGTGGTTGTACGCCGACAAGAAATAATTCAGCAAATACCAAGGTGGCTTCATGGTAGCCCATGTTGGGAATTGAATTCTGGATTCGAATTTCCGGCGGAAAAGAGAACGCGAACCCTTTCGCTACCCAGCTACCCGCGTGTGTCAGCTTGTGTTTCAAGCAATTCTATCACGGGAAAATGAAGTGTACAGTAGACTTTTTTGAAGTAATGGCCTCATCCTGCTAAATGTCAATATATATTCAAGGCAGTTCTGAATATCGTCACAACATTTTTCTCCAGATATCGTATATACGACCCCAACCTGCTCTGGGCAGTCAAGCTTCACAAATCCCTCACCACATAAGCTTCATATATATGGCCTGCAGTATTAATATTTGAGGTAATCTGGTTTCAGAGGTCTCCGTGTATATGGAGAACTGACTCTGAGATATTGACTGGTTGTCTAATTACACCAACATCCATCTAATCTTTTATTTTCTGTCTAATTACACCAACATTCATCTAGCCTTTTATTTACTGTCTAATTACACCAACATCCATCTAGTCTTTTATTTACTGTCTAATTACACCAACATTCATCTAGCCTTTTATTTACTGTCTAATGACACCAACATTCATCTTGCCTTATATTTACTGTCTAATTTCACCAACATTCATCTAGCATTTTATTTACTGTCTAATTACACCAACATCCATCTAGTCTTTTTTTTATTTACTGTCTAATTACACCACTATCCATCTAGTCCTTTTATTCACTCTCTAATTACACCACCATCCATCTGGTGTTTTATCCACTCTCTATTTACAACACCATCCATCTAGTCTTTTATTTACTGTCTATCAACACATTCACCGTAGTATTTTATTTACTGTCTAATTACACCAATATCCATCTAGTCCTTTATTCACTCTCTAATTACACCAACATCCATCTAGTCTTTTATCCACTCTCTAATTACATCAACATCCATCTAGTCTTTTATTTACTGTCTAATTACAATCTCAACACCCATCTAGTGTTTTATCCACTTCTAATTACCAACATCCATCTAGTTCCTAATTTACTGTCTAATTTCACCACCTTCAAACATCCATCTCATTTTTTATTCACTCTCAAATTACACATTCTAATCTAGTCTTTTATTTATTGTCTAATTACACCACCATCCGTCTAGTCTTTTATTTTACTGTCTAATTACACATTCATCTAGTCTATTATTTACTGTCTAATTACACCAACATCCATCTAATCTTTTATTTACTGTCCTAATTACACCACCTTCCAACATCCAACTAATCTTTTTATTCAATCTCAAATTACACATACATTCTAGTCTTTGATATACCGTTTAATTACAATTCACCATCCATCTCCTATCTTTTATTTACTGTCTAATTACACCACCATCCATCTAGTCTTTTTTTCACTGTCTAATTACACATTCATCTAATCTTTTATTTACTGTCTAATTACACCACCTTCCAACATCCATCTCATCTTTTAGTCACTGTCAAATTACACTTTCATCTAGTCTTTTATTTACTGTCTAATTACACCAACATCCATCCAGTTATTTCCACAGACTGGTCTTCCGAAACTAAACACAATCTTATCCTGAACACCGTGCAGATGTCCAATGGCGACGAGCAGTACAAAAGAAGACAATAGATATTGATATCGCACACGAAATCCGCAGTTGAAACCCATATGCATCAGCAATTGCATTAGATGTCGCTCCTATAAACACACAATGAATAACAGTGAACAGAGTTTCGTCAGTACTCACCCTCGTAAATGTGTTCAGCACACTATCTTTGCATGTATGCCTGTGTAGGCTACCAGGAAGTGCGTTGAGTTGTGCAGTCAGGAGACAAGGCGCTTGTCATGTCCGGAGTATTGACTTGCAAACATTGTTTGCTTAAGCGAGATAACTGGCTGTGACGAAAACTCGATACTCATATCTCCTAGGTGCACCTGTCATCAGACATGATGCAACACCATCCACTAAAATATATAGGTAGGACCTGCAATTTGACAACAACACTGCTACGTATACATAATAGTCTAAATATTGACGTACCGACTACAGTATGTGCATTATCCTGACTAAAGTTCCACATGAGATGATCAAAAGAAGGGACAACATGTTAGATAGAAAAATAAAAAGCTCATTTCCGCAAAACTATCAACCTTGTGGTGTTTACGTTGTGCTACGGACACATATTATCAATGTACCTCTGAAAGTCAAATCATGCAAAAGTGAATAGTGTTAATTATGTATGTAACATTAACTGTATACTGCATGCCAACTATTTTAGGTATGTCAGCTTCTGATTGCGTTTCTTGGTCCGGTCTCATACAGTGGTGTCATTACAGAACATGATGTTACACACCCTTTCCATTACGTCGCCTCTCACGACCAACATGTAGGTTTTGGGGCGGTGGAGTAGCCTAGTATATAGTGTTAAAGCGCTCGCTCATCACGCCGAAGACCCGGGTTCCATTCCGTGCATGAGTACAATGTATGAAGCCTATTTCTGGTGTCCCCCGCCGTGATATTGTTGAAATATTGCTTCAAGCGGCGTAAAACATCACTCACTCCATATATAAGTTCTAACAGGAAGCAACAGGGAATATGATATATACTGGACCAAAATAATTAGGGATATATGTAAATTTTGAAATAATGAATAATGATCTATTTATTCATTAACACACTGATAACATATCAATCATAAAAATACCAATATCCCTAACTTATTTTGTCCAGCATAGTTACGTCACGGGTAACATCCAGCCTTTGGGTATCGCTCGACTTCCTTTAAATCGGACTCAGGGCGGTGGGGTAGCCTAGTGGTTAAAGCGTTCGCTCATCACGCCTAAGATCCTGGTTCGATTCCCTATTTTGGCGATTGTTTGACGAGTGAAGCCCATTTCTGGTGTCCCCTGCCGTAATATTGCTGGAATACTGCTAAAAGCGGCGTAAAACTAAACTCACTCACTCAAATCGGACTCGTTCGACCGCATCGCTGCAGCATCCAGATGAGGAAGGCCGCTGTTTTGTTCTACTTATGGCAATGGATGCCTAACGCTAGTATTCTGCATATCAGGGATACAATGTCTTGCTTCAGTAGTTCGAAATCTGAACAAAATCTCGTATCTATTTAAATGTCTGCAGACTGTGCGTGCATCTATAGCACGTGCCGATCTCGTGCCAAGTACCGCCGTCCAACGATTCATTACTGTCTATTAGTATTGATCCTTTGAACCCTGGCTCACCAACTTTGACCTTGCACTACTTTTCTTTCAATCAATACGCGATGTAATCCATGATGAGTCCCACAAAGCAGTTGCGGCAGTATTCGTTTCACATAAAGCTTAGTTGGCAAGTCGGGTTTCATGTGTAGGTGGGACTATTTTCATCCCTCAGTGTGGAGGAGAAGTAGTCATTGTGAAGAAATGAAAGAGGAAGTGATAATACTCTACGTATGGTAGGTTTTTCAGCCAATCAGATGTTAGCTTTCAAAGCCGATTTAGCAATATTGATTTACATCTTCGATTTCTGTATGCAAATGCCGAACTAACCCAAAAACGGTACACAAATGAACCCTTAATTCTACACCATTACGATACCGTAAAAGAGAGTCCATTGTACGATCGTAATTAGATCATCAGTGTTTGGGAAGTTTATCAGCTAGTTGAGACAGATGAGAGAGTGAGTATGGTTTTTGCCGCTTTAAGAGATAACGAGGAAGGAAACAGCAAAAATTGGCTCCATTCATTGTAGTGAGTGAGTGAGGGAATGAGTATGGTTTTACGCCGCTTTAGAAATATTCAATCAATATTCAATTGGGTATCTCCAGGTTCGATTCCTCACATATACTATCCAAAAAACAGAAACGCATAGGCGTAAAAATATGTAACAAAAGTGTTGACACAATTGCACGAACAAAAAATCGACTTCACCTGAAAATGTTGATTTTGATGAGATTTCTTACAAGGATTAAAAAGACATCGCCACAACGCAACAGAAATCACCTTCCAGTTGAAATTGTGCAGCAAAGAGCATGCACTGTCTGGCTATTCCCGATTACTTTCGAAAATCGGCATTCGTTGTAAAGGAGTTTCAAGGTCAAATCACTACGCCACGTTTTGACGCTGCTACACGGAACATCGCCATTGAAAGAATGCACGCTGGAGATACCAAATATTCTGTTGCCAGGCGTCTGAATGTTAGTCTGAGCACGATATCACGGCTTGCAGCTCGTTACAACCAAACAGGTATAACAAATTACCGTCCCCGTCCCTCGAGTCACCACTGCAGCCCAAGATCAGTACATCCGGGTACTACATTTGCGTGATCGTACTGCCACGGGTGAGAGCACAGCAGCCAGGGTGCCTGGACTTCGGAGGATATCCGGTTAAACTGTACGGAACAAGTTGAGAGAGATTGGACTGAGAGCCACGAGACTCGACGTCGGGACCGTGCTACGTCGTCACCATCGCGCTCAACGTCTCCGTTATCTAAAAATATCCACTTGGTTGTATAGACATTTCCTTCTTCTAAACTGATGTAAAAATTCATGTACTAAAGTCTATTTGTGGACGAGTTATACATGTTTGAAAATACAACATTTTCGCAACAGATTTCTGGCCTAAGCGTTTCCCTGAAGATAGCTAATTTCTCACTCGCTGGACAGATGAAGTGTAGTTCCCTGAACCCCACACACGGACAAAACGATAACACTCATCCTAGCCTACCCTACCCCCACCCCCCGTAAAGATCCGGATAAGTTATCAGCAACCCATGCTTATCTTAAGATGTGACTACCGGGTCGGGTGGTCAGGCTCGCTGACTTTATTGATAAATGTCATCGTATCCCCATTGTGGAGATCGATGTTCATTACCCTATCGACTATAACATGGTGACACATTAGAGTGGACAGACAATGCCCCTATATGAAACCACGGCTTTAAAACATCTCTCGCTTCCTCCAAAACTGTATGTAACAGCTCATACTTTACGAACCGGAATGAATGGTCTCAACCCTCTCGAAATACTTTAATTATTTCCTTCAGCAAAATATTCCTATCGAAATATTCATCGTATTGACAGAAAGTGAGACTCGACTAATACCAGTACATCTGCTGTCAAAATATACCCGTGAAGATCAGGTATAGAATTGATCTTCAGTAACCCGCGTGCTTGTAAAAGGCGACTAACGGGATCGGGTGGTCAGGCTCGCTGACTTTTTTGACACATGTCACCTTATCCTAATTGCGTTGATCGATACTCATCCTGTTGACCACTGGATTGTCTGGTCCAGACTTGAGGGGTAGCAATTAAACGGAATAGTTTTATTTGTCGTTAACTGATTTAATAATTTGATTGTTGTATTAATTTGTGAGAAATCTATGAATAAATGTATTAGAGACATTGAATGGAAGGATATAAATCAGCTTCGTGTATTATAGTGATGTTACGATACATAAGTTTCATGAATCGATACGTATCACGATACCCATGTCACGATGCCTATTTTCGCGGCATTATTGCGCAAATTTAGTTACATTTTGAACATTAATATTACATATTGTATAATTGTCCATGAAAAGATCAACATTGTTTATTATCAGTGATTAAAAAGTTATAATTTTCCATCTTTGTGCATGAAAAATAATCATTTACAAATCTCATAACATCAAAACACATGATACAATTCCAAAATGTAAACGATACATAAACATATTTAAACCGATACTTTCAAAACTAAATGTCGATACAGTTTTGAATGTATCGATAATTGTATCGTCTTAGAAAAAGTATCGATGTATCGTGGCATCCCTAGTGTATCAGCTTTTGAATGATCAAAAAACAATAATCGATGTTAGAGGAAGACTAACAGCAGTTTAACAACGATTCTGTTTCTGATATCAATCCTAGTGTAGACGTCCGGGCTTTCAAAGAGTGAGTGAGTGAGTGAGTATGGTTTTACGCCGCTTTTAGCAATATTCCAGCAATGTCACGGCGGGGGACACCAGAAATGGGCTTCACACATTTTACCCATGTGGGGAATCGAACCCGGGCCTTCGGAGTGATAAGCGAACGCTTTACCCACTAGGCTACCCCATCGCCCCCTTTCAAAGAGACAAGACTGTAGGCACTGTACACCACCTACTATAGTCTGTCTCACAGTCCCTGAACCCCATTAATTTCCCTACTGCCTAGCGCTCTCTGCATTGCTAAAGCCCTAAATAAAGCAAGTCTAGATTTCCTCAGGTTCAGGAATCTCTGGTCTCCCTAGGGCTCCTTTTCAATTTAAAGGGGCTTGTTTGTTACTCTCAAAATTATATATATTCAGAGACTAAGCCTTAGTCTACACCTACTACAATGTTAGCGGTTAGCGGGGCAGTGGACGCGTAGGGGTAGAGGGGGAGGGGGAAGCGGTGTAGGGGAGGTATCTTCATGGTTAATGCCTTCGTTCGTCATTTCGAGGATCAGTTCAATTACCCTCCTCGAAGTCCTGTTCTGGTGTCCCTGCGGTGATATTGCTGGGATACGGGACCGTATAGGCACACGCTACTACAATATTAAAATACAGTCTCTTAAATCTTAAAGAAGCCATTTGATATTCTTAGTCGGCTAGGACCTTTTAGAAAAACGAACATATTTAAAACACTTGAAAGGAATTTGTCCTCTTTATTTACAATATACGTCTATATTTAAAACTCTTGAAATGAACTTGTCCTCTTTGTTTAACTGTATACACATGTGGGGCGGTTGGGTAGCCTAGTGGTTAAAGCGTTGGCTCGTCACGCCGAAGACCCGGGTTCGATGTCCCCACATGGGCACAATGTGTTAAGCCCATTTCTGGTGTCCCCCGCCGTGATATTGCTGGAATATTGCTAAAAGCGGCGTAAAACTAAACTCAGTCAGTCAGTATACACATGTATATTCAAAACACTTGCAACGACCTCGTCTTCTTTGCGTACAAATATACAAATATAATTCAAAGTACAATTCAAGTGTTTTAAAATGTTTCACTCAATGAAAATTATTTTTCCTACAAAAAGAAACAAACAAACCCGAAACACATCCTTTCCTCCGGCTATCAAACAAACGTGAAAGGATCGGTTAATAAACCGTAATCATTTCTCCATTCAACATTTGTATGGAAGGGTAGTTTTGGTTTGGTTTCCACGTCGCCATGCAGCAAATTCGCAAACAAAACAAATATATACAATCTCTATATAAAAGGTGGAATGTTTCATAGTCACATGCGAAAAGCCCAAAGCAATACTCTCGACGAAATACTTATGCTATATTTGATTACATGCCTGACCTTTTCATTGCATTTACCGCATTGTTCTCAAAGTGCTGGCCGGTGGTGAACTATGACGTCATAACTTCACGCATCGTTCCAGTAATTTACGGTCATGTTCTGCGCACGTGACCCACACAATTGTTGTGGGATGTACCTGTCAGGCATCAAGGGCAAAACATGCTGAGGATATAATCAGTACTAGATTGGTAATACATTACATGGTGGTTGTGGTGTGTGTATTGTAATAATGTCCTTATTACAGAGGTTGGAAAGGGGGTTGGGGGTGAGGTTTCAGTTTGTCAGATTGGAACGTCAAATTCTAAGATACTTTGAAATGTCGGTTTGATTATTATCAGATGGGTTCGAACCTGTGAAGATCCAGGGCCTAGATTTTCGAAGCTCTCTTTAGCGCTAAGATAGTCGTATGTGCCATTATAGCATTAACTTACGACTGTCTTAGCGCTAAGAGAGATTCGAAAATCTAGGCTCTGGTTAGAATTGATCTTCAGCAAATCAAGCTTGTAGTTAGAGGCGTGTCATCGTTTCCCAACTGCGAATATTGATGCTCATGCTGTTGATCACTGGATTGTCTGGTCCAGACTCGATTATTTACAGACCGCCGCCATATATCTGGAATATTGCTGAGTGCGGCTTTAAACCAACCAACCAATCTTCATTCGGGTGATGAAGGAGTAAGAACGCCCTGTTCTTCAGAATAAAGAAGCTGACATCCAGGACTTTAATGACTTCTCACCTTCTGTGTGAATCACTTCAAAATGCTTTATTCAAGTTCAAATACTAGAGACCGCCTCCGTGGTGTAGTGGTTAGAGCGTCAGCCAGGAGAGCGGAAGGTCGCGGGTTCGATCCCCGACCGCGTCATACCAAAAGACGTTCAAATATGGGTTGGTTGCCTGGCGCTCGGCAGTAATGGGTACAACAAGGACTGGTCGGCTTGGAGTCAGTATAATGTGTCTGAGTGGGGTATTCATGCTTCACTGCGGCATGGTATTTCAGTGGGCTAGCACTATAAAACCAGCTTCAGCCTGGGCTAGTACAAGCAGCCGCATATACACATACACACGCATGCACGTCGTCATATGAGCGACATATTCTCAAGCACGACGTTAACCCAATTTCACCTCACCTCAAATACTAGAAAACAGCTTCTAGGAAGACATTCTTTACACAGCTTTACGGAAGGTTTGACTGTTGTAAGTTCCAAGTACTAGTATTCAATCTTGAAATGCAAAAAAGTCCAGTTTTCATTCATCTGATACCATCATATATATATACCTTCATACCAATTCAAAATCACTTGGTTCAATTCTTAAAGTCTGCATAAAAGTGGGCTAAAAAGGCCCTTTCGTCGTATTCTTCGACTGGAAAGTAGTTGCCCGCGTTGATGCGAAGTGCCTTTACATGACGCCATCAATCAAATAGTGTATCGTCATCCTTTACTGTGACCTTAAGAAACACTGCTAAGCTGGGTAGACCAGTTCCCTGATCCTGTCATCGTTTCCCAACTGCGAATATTGATGCTCATGCTGTTGATCACTGGATTGTCTGGTCCAGACTCGATTATTTACAGACCGCCGCCATATATCTGGAATATTGCTGAGTGCGGCTTTAAACCAACCAACCAATCTTCATTCGGGTGATGAAGGAGTAAGAACGCCCTGTTCTTCAGAATAAAGAAGCTGACATCCAGGACTTCTCACCTTCTGTGTGAATCACTTCAAAATGCTTTATTCAAGTTCAAATACTAGAGACCGCCTCCGTGGTGTAGTGGTTAGAGCGTCAGCCCGGAGAGCGGAAGGTCGCGGGTTCGATCCCCGACCGCGTCATACCAAAAGACGTTCAAATATGGTACTTGCCTGGCGCTCGGCAGTAATGGGTACAACAAGGACTGGTCGGCTTGGAGTCAGTATAATGTGTCTGAGTGGGGTATTCATGCTTCACTGCGGCATGGTATTTCAGTGGGCTAGCACTATAAAACCAGCTTCAGCCTGGGCTAGTACAAGCAGCCGCATATACACATACACACGCATGCACGTCGTCATATGAGCGACATATTCTCAAGCACGACGTTAACCCAATTTCACCTCACCTCAAATACTAGAAAACAGCTTCTAGGAAGACATTCTTTACACAGCTTTACGGAAGGTTTGACTGTTGTAAGTTCCAAGTACTAGTATTCAATCTTGAAATGCAAAAAAGTCCAGTTTTCATTCATCTGATACCATCATATATATATACCTTCATACCAATTCAAAATCACTTGGTTCAATTCTTAAAGTCTGCATAAAAGTGGGCTAAAAAGGCCCTTTCGTCGTATTCTTCGACTGGAAAGTAGTTGCCCGCGTTGATGCGAAGTGCCTTTACATGACGCCATCAATCAAATAGTGTATCGTCATCCTTTACTGTGACCTTAAGAAACACTGCTAAGCTGGGTAGACCAGTTCCCTGATCCACCGCTTTGTGCTTCTGTACTTACTCGCCCATGCAAAGTCTGTTGCTGGAACGGACGGAAACCAGTTTATTAAGATGGCCCACCTCTCTTTACCTTAAGAGACGATACCTATGAACTATGGTTTGAAAAGCCTCGTTGGCCGCTAGAAAATGCGTTTCTTCGATGAAATATTACACAAACAAACGTCACAATCCGGTATCCGTTGGGGTCATATACGGGTAATGACGCAAATATGAAAGGTCAGGTAGGTACTAGATTCAGTGTTTGCAAACAAACATGGCGTCGCACTCTTCAGTCGGCGATCGAGTTAAAGTCAAGCATCGGAAATATGAAGAAATTACTGTGACAATTGTCATCATTAAGAGGTGACTACATTAATATATCGGGTGGTCAGACACGCCGGTGACTTGATTGACACATGTCATCGTATCCAAGTTGCGAAGATCGATGCTCATGCTCTTGTTCACTGGATTGTCTGGTCCAGACTCGACTATTTACAGACTGCCGCTAAATATCTGGGATATTGTTGCGTGCGGCGTTAAAGAACAAACAAACAAAACAATGTCATCATTGTGAAAAATATAGCTCGCCAAGGCTTGTTAGAGGTGCGGTGAAATTAGGTTTAACAGATCGCTGGAGAAAATTTCGCTCATATGACGACGTGCATGCGTTTGTATGTGTGGCTGCTTGTACTAGCCCAGACTGAAGCTGTTTTTTTTTTATAGTGCTAGACCACTGAGATACCACGCCGCAGTGAAGCATGAATACCCCACTCAGACACATTATAGCCTGATTGGTGTTAAGTTCAAATTGCATGTGGTCAGTGATAGCAGCTGTGTATTAAATATTGTCATTAGCAGACAGGCAGGCAGACACACAGGTGTCAATAAAACAAGACATTGAGTTTTGTCTGTGACAACGACATATCTACATCACAGTTAGAAATTCTGGCAACGCTAAATAATGACATTGCTTTTAAGTATCGAACTGAGATAGTGACTCGGTAAGAAGAACGTGTGGTGAAATTATATAAACAGTTAATTTACTGTCATAACATATAAAAAGCTCTCGCCTGCGCGAAATCAACAAAACATTAGAAAAATAGCTCACACCAAAGCCTTCACCGAGTATTCACCGGACAACCCGCTTCCAAGCTGTGCGAACCTATTTCACTGCGCACGTGCTATGAGCGCAGCCCAGCTGTTGAAACCCGTTTTCCCCAGAAAAGTCTGGGGAAAATTAGTGAACTCCGATTTCGCGCGTTTTTTTTCATCGCGTTATTTTTCAACTTTATAAGTTGAATTTGCATTTTTGACGATTTGTTACGGTAAGTCCATACCGAAAGGTATCAGAATCTGCAAAGTTGTGTTTTACGTTGCATGTGACCTTTAAACAGCATCATTTATAGCCCTGAGTTTGGTCAAGAATCTTAAATGATGGAAATATTGCGCCCAACTTAAAGTCCAATTTGTCTAAGGGCATTCCTACAATTTAAGGGGCGTTGGGGTAGCCTAGTGGTTAAAGCGTTCGCTCGTCACGCCGAAGACCCGGGTTCGATTCCCCACATAGGTACAACATGTGAAGCCCATTTCTGGAGTCCCCCGCTGTGATATTTCTGGAATATTGCTAAAAGCGGCGTAAAACCAAAACTCACTCACTCACTTACTACAATAACCACAGCACGAAAAGTCATGTTTCCTTTTCATTGGAAACCTTTAGTACACATCACGTCTTAGATCCTGGCGAGTATCCTGTTTCCAGGATTATAGGTCCATGAATTAAGTGTTGTTTAATTAATTCCCATATGTATATTCCTACCACTAAAAGTTCGGTGTATTTCAAACACACATCAAAATAGCGTGTTATCGTCAACCACTTTTATCACAAACTTGTCTAATACCATGTTGCGCATAATATATCGTGACGAGCGAACACTTTAACCACTAGGCTATATACTAGATAGGAGTGAGTGAGTGAGTATGGTGTTACGCCGCTTTTAGCAATATTCCAGCAATATAACGGCGAGGGACACCAGAAAAGAGCTTCACACATTGTGCCCATCTGGGGAATCGAAACCGGGTCTTCAGCGTGACGAGCGAACGCCTTAACCACTAGGCTACCCCACCGCCGCTATATATATAGGAAATAGCATATGTATGTATGCCCTAGATACATATATCCAGGTGTAAAAATTAAAAGGAGTTTTCTTGTACTGGGCTTTGTTTGCCATATAAATGTCGCGTTGAATATGTATGGCACTGACGTCAAACAGGTGTATATTCAGAAGTAAAGCGGTAGGTAGACTAACACTGGACGAAAAAAGAATTGATACACCGGTAGCCTTGCTTGATAAATGGAACAACTCCATTTTATGGATTTTATATATTTAGTTTATTACCAGAGAAATTGGAATAGAATCGTTATAAACCTAGATTTTGATGAAAATAACCGTACGAAGCTATTATTACGTACGTTATGGCTAAAATAACAATAGTTACAGTAATATTATTATTCATCATGATCATATATGTCTTTATATTTATATGCACGAACAGTTGATAAACACTGCAATATATTCATTAATTTCAATATTCACTGTGGATATTGTGGCAATGCTGCACCTTTAGAAATATGGTTCACTACACATTGTTATTTAACGCCGGACTCAGTAATATTCCAGCCATATGGCGGCGGTCTGTAAATAATCGAGTCTGCACCAGGAAATCCAGTGATCAACAGCATGAGCATACGGTGACATGCATGTGTCAACCCAGTCAGCGAGCCTGACCACCCGATCCCGTTAGTCGCCTCTTACTACAAGCATGGGTCACTGAAGACCAATTCTAACCTGGTCCTTTACGGGCCGGCTCCACGACACACGGATAAGGGGCAGTGGGGTAGCCGAGTGGTTAAAGCGTTCGCTCGCATCCCGAAGACCCGGGATCAATTCCCCGAATGGGTACAATGTGTCCCTCGCCGTGATATTGCTGGAATTTTGCTAAAAGCGGCGTAAACCTATACTCACTCACACACGGATAACCTGTTGCCTGTTCCCTCACCATTGATTAGTCCATACATGAAAATTCTATACCAGTTATTTATATTTCTGCATCCTATTTAATCTTCACTATATCATGATATATATACATATTTATAATACTGGAACTGAGATACGATACGCTGGGGGTGAATTTGATACATATTATACATATTATTATGTATGAGATAATGCTAGTGAAATTAATTGTTTCAGAAATCTGATCTTGAAATTGTTGTGTTTTTTATGTTGTTGTCTGCATTGACAGCCAATTTAAGGTAACGACTTTACATTGATGCCATGTTCTGACAGATAAACCAGTTCTCGGATCTTTCAGCTGGACGTCCATTTGGAGATGGACACCAGCATACCGAGCCGTTCGTGTGGAAAAAAACGAGCTGTACGTTATATTGATATAAGGAAATATAGAATTGCCCTTACACTGTTGAGATTGAGTTCACACACACTGATGATTGAAAAGGGCAGATGGACTACACCTAAAACACCATTACACGATCGCCTGTGTCCATTTTGTGTGAACGATGTTGAAGATGAATACCATATCTTGCTCATTTGTCCAAAATATTTAAGTATAAGAAATCGTTACCTACCAAAGCATGTCATTGCCAGACCAAGTATGATAAAGTGTGTGAACAAGTTACAAACAAACATTGTCCAACTATTGATTAGTATTGCTAAATGTGTTTATCATATCTTTAAAATGGAAAGTACAATGAATATGCTGTAATTATTTACTCTTGGGTTACCATCCCTCATTTCTCTGTTAAATTATTGTATATCAAACTATATATGTACATCCAGAAATACCCACGACTGGGCAATCATACAAAAAAATTGTAATCGCTGTTTTTGGCCCATGGCCTAAATAAACCTTCTGTCTGTCTGTTATAACGGGAGTTTTTCTGATGGACGGTTTGCTAATGTTGACGGCATGCATTAAATTGGGAGCTAGGAGCCGGGAGCTGGGAGCCGGGAGCCGGGAGCCGGGAGCTGGGAGCCAGCCTTCAATATCATCAGTCTGTATCACGAAAGTGAGTGAGTTTAGTTTTACGCCACACTCTGCAATATTCCAGGTAGATGGCGGCGGTCTGTAAATAATCGAGTCTGGATCAGACAATCCAGGGGTCAACAGCATGAGCATCGATCTACGCAATTGGGATACGATGACATGTGTCAACCCAGTCAGCGAGCCTGACCACCCGATCCCATTAGTCGCCTCTTACGACAAGCATGGGTTACTGAAGATCAATTCTAACCCAGACCTTCACGGGTCCCGTATCACAAAAATCAACAACAGTAGCAAAGAAAGCACATAACAAACATAACATAATGAAGTCTGTTGCGTCGACAATCAAGTACTAGTATTTGAAAACACGTGTTCATCAGAACCTTATCCGAACGTCTTGCCACTGTATCTGTTAGTCGCCTTTTACGCGTTGCTGAGGACCAATTTATTGATTCAGCCGTGAACAAAAAACATTTTAAAAACTATAATTAACTTAGTGTTAATGATGTGTGTAATCTGATATGCACAATGTTAATTTGAATTTGGTTATAGATATCCCTGTTCAATAATTATAAATCAAAATTTGATGATGATTTTGTACCGTTTCACATTGTTCCCTTTTCTTCGAACTTGTTTGTCTATATGCATTAAATATACATATGTACAATGGCAGGGTCGTCAATAAATGTAGTAATTCTTAACCTGTTGTAGTTATGTGTTGTAGCAACATGCACAGCTATATCGACCTCTTGCACGCCATTTTATGATAAATCAGACTACAGTTTATTGGTTTTAGATATGTCCTTAGTTATGCTTGGTCAGCACTGGTTGACACAGTTTGAGTTAGTCAACCTCGGGTACGAGATATGTGGTAACATCGGTTGTTTCGGGTGATTTTTAAGACAATCGAATGTACGTAATAATATTTATTACCTACTACGAGGGCGAACATACCGAGGTTGATATTTTTCCTACGATGCCCTAGGGCAAAATATCACTTTGTCATGGTGACGTGACGTCATGAACAATGCTATGACGTCACGTTTTTTTCTGTGACGTTGCGTTCTACATGCGGCGACGGCGGGTAGACAGCCTATGTTTGAAAGTAGATTTGGGTTATTTTCCTCAATTTGACGACTTCGGTAATCAACAGAATATTATATGAGTGCCCATACCATACTATGCTTACGACACTCCTGCCTAAATATCGGTATATCCTTCGCTCTCGCTCGGGAAATACCAACATTTAGGCACTCGTGTCGTAAACATAGTATGACATGGGCACTCATATAATATCCTCTATATAACAACCAGTGCTAAAAGTTTCGGTAGCAGAGAGTTAGTGATGTCATTTGGTTGTGACGTCATGATAAAGATAACGCCACAACGGCCTGCAAAGCATTGCGATGTCATATTAACCTGTTATACAGACCTACAACAAACATGTACAATACAGCATATGGAAGTCTATACCGATACTATTTGGGCAAATATCTGGGCTACTTTTCATCATACGTAAGATAAAACCCCCAACTATTTTCTTTTTTAAAATAGTTTCATTTCAAAGACGTTTAGTCTATGAATTCATTTCAGTCATATATCCTTGGAAATACCGGTTGATCTCACCAAACGATTTCTTCCGTGGGAGCCAGATTTAGTAAACTAAGTGTTGAATTAGGATGTCAAATAGATGTATGTGTCCTCGAGTGATAGAGAACGTTGCAGGTATCATTGAGTCAAATAGTCAACACTCCTATCAACACAAACAGATAAACAAGATGATGTTATTAGAGGAAATTTGTGATTGGATTTAATTCCTTCGATTCTTCTGAACAAAATATGTTTTTCAAATGCTGAATGACCTCATTGTATCACTTAATGACGTCATGGCTGCTGCAAGAGATACCTGATATCATAAGCTGGTTCTCGGCTCCCTTTGCGCGCGTCAACTTGGCGCCAAAGCTGTACTAGTATGCGATATGAGAGACGGTGCCTGGCTTGCCTGATATCACACCACAACGCAGAGTGACGATCCCAAGCAACGTGGTTGACGTCATACTACTGCATTGCGCAATGCCACCATTTCATGGCCGTGACTCATCTGTGGAACTGATCACGTGCCATGGGTTTTTATCGGAATAGAATGGAGATGTAACGAACCGGATTATCGGTGATAGTGACTCTGAGACGAACGTGACAGCATGCAGGCGACTCCACAAGTCGTGGGGATAACGATAGACTCTAGCTACCTATATAGGATTGTCGTAAGAGACCGTGAAATGAATCCAGTCGTCTGTCGGATCGGGTTGATAACGTGTCATCGTTCCTCAATGATTTAGTAGGATGCTCATCATATCAATCACATGATTTACTGTACAGCACCGTTTCGATGGAATTAACCAACAGATTACCAGGCGCCGTATAGCTGCTTCTTTTTGTCTTTCTGAATACATACTACTCGCTAAGCACTACTGCCGTTTCATGTTGAATAAGAATTACGTTTGACATTGGTCAAATCTTTATAAAGTTGCAACTAGAATTTAAGCAGAGAAACTGAAGGGGCAGTTATCTGATTTTTAAATATACACCAATGAGTTCAAACTTGTTATATGTAATTTGAACACGGGCCTATAGATCAACACCGGTGATCGATCGCTGTTTCAGACTCAACCTTTCACTAAACATGCGGTATTTGCAAACACGCGCCTGTCTCATTTAATCATATCTCCCCACATAGCTCAGATTCCCACTGATAAGTACATTATGCAACAGGAATCATGATATTACGTAGCAAGTCCAATAACTCATTTCCGTCATTGAATAAACATTATATCAACCTCTCTCACCCTGCCTGTTGTACTGTGTGCGCGACGGAACATGTCGGTAGTTGTAATCGTGAATATCCTTTTGTTATTTTTAAATGGCTACGAAGCGTTAAGTAGACGTATTCTTGACATGCCGACAAGATATCCAAGTCAGCGCACTGGTATTGAGGATATATCGGTTTGACGTACAACTGACATCGGAGGCGGCAAAGCGATTGACGTCACAGCAACTATAGCGATATGCCAATGAATGAATAATGCATTCACAAACCAATCAGAGTTCAGTCCCCTTAGTCACGTGACTATCTCATCCAAGAGGAGTTTTCTCAACTGGAGTGACCTTCAAGGTGAGGCTTTTATTGCCGCTTTAAAGCCCAATTAGGACTGTTTTTTTCGTGCAACGTTAAAAGTAATGCTCGATGTACCCGTATACAAAATATGGTAAGATATCGACCCGTAATTATGCAGTATCGGAAAATTCTACCGGCAATACCGAGCACTCGGTGTTCCATCATGGCTGAACTGATAGAATCTAAACATGCCTGCAGATAAGTTCGTATATGTTTGTCCGCTTATGATCACATTTTATGCTTTGGTGTCAGTTATTACGCTGCTTTGATACATTTCACCCAGCCTGTTTCAATCTCATAGCTACCATAACTCTCCGATCGACACGGAAGTCGCAGAAAGGAGTTGATGTCGTGCCCGTTTTCCCGGCTGTGTCGGAACTGGGTATTATGATCATAAGGAACTCGTTCCATGTTCAATAAGAATTGTTTTGATATTTTGTTACTTTTGCACATATTCCATGCTAAATATGAATTTAAATATGTAAAGCGTGTGTAAGAAATAACCTTATTTGTATGTAGTCACTGTTGCATAAAAGAGGTCATGTTTATATTTTATTTTTGGCCATGCCAAACTTGTGACATTTGTGTTCGATATTTTTAGACCTAGGTGCTGAAACAGTGCAAGGTAGGGCTAGACGGTAGAAAATTCGGAAAATGCCCCGAACGCATCTGGTTTATCATTCTGAATGAAACACATGAATATTTAATGTATCTAAGAAAAGGTGTATTAACATATTTCACTAGAACTAACAGGATATTCGTAAAGGTTATCACAGCAAAGCAAAATGTTATTTAACAATGCTATTGTCTATGTCAGTGTATACAGTTGAACATGCTCATTTTATTTTATTCAGGCATTTATTGTCATGTGTTTGGTTGAATTAGGTTTTTCTTAATCTGATAAAATGTCCTCTTTCTGCCAAGGTTGAATTGGTAATTACACTTCATAACAGTGCTGTATGACTGGGTTTTGCCGATTGCTTCATTTGGTTATTTATTACTTTTTTTAATGTTTCGGCAGAGATTACAGAAATGTATAGGCAGTGTTTGAAACGAAGCAGATATATGAGTTTTTGTGATAGTATTTTATTCTCCTCTTAATACCCACCAGCTGTTCAGTAACACAAGGGTTATGGCACTCAACCAGATACTGTTAAAGTGTATGTCATGTATATGCATGGACTGTTTTAACACAATGTATTAATGATGATGACTTTGTGTGTGTGTGTGTGTAATGTGAGCAGCTCTCAAACCATCAAAACAGGGTAATGACCACTTCGGCCAGTAGCATGCTAATTATCATCTAATAATGTTGTATATTGTCTGTTCAACAGTGACCAGTGTATTAATAGACTGCATTGGTCAGTAAAGTCAAAGCACCATGACTGGAGCCATGTGACTGGCAGATGTTTAATTGGTCACTGGTGTATGATGTGACTACACAATGCTATGAATGTAGGGGCAGATGATGAGCAGTTGGATAGCTTATATGACTCAATCAGCCTTGCCTCTTGGAGAGTCATTGTGTGACTTGCATTGAGTTGTATTGAAAAGAGACGAAGCAGTTTTCCCCAAATCATAATCAATAGTTACATGATTTTTACCTTGAGTATTGAGATCCCGTTCTTTATGTTTTGTATGTCTCAATCAGCCTTGCCTCTTGGTGCATCATTGTGTGACTTGCAGTGAGGTGTATTGAAAAAGAGACGAAGCTGTTTTCAACACATTATTATAATCAATAGATACATGATTACTAACTTGAGTATTGAGATACAGTGTTTTTATGTCATAGATTATTAGTGAGGATCAGTATAAAAACTGTGAAGCCCATTTCTGTTGTCCCTGGCTGTGATAAAGCTGGAATATTCCTTAAAGCGGTGCTAAACCATACTCCCTCATACTCATTATCAAAATAATTCACTACATTTCTACAAATTCTAGATACAGCATTAAACAGTATTTACTCACTCATAAGCAAGTATAGAGCTCAAACACATGTATTCTTCTGCTATTGGTCAGACTGTCGTATATACTCTTACTCCATGCCAGCTATTTACCTAGATATTACCTGTGGTCTTCAGTAACCCATGCCTGTCGTAAGTGACAACAAATGGGATCGGGTGGTCATCCTTGCTGACTTGGTTGACGCATATCATTGCATCCCAGTTGTGTTGATTGATGCTCATTCGGTTGATCACTGGATTGTCTGGTTCAGACTCTATTATTTACAGACCATATAGCTGTAATATTGCTGAGTTTGGTGTTAAACAACAAACAAACCAACATAGATATATCTGTTTTTGAGTCATGGGGATTATCAGTAATAATTTGTGGATGGATGGATGGACCACTCCCTGGCATGTGTATTTCGTCGGAAAAGCCAGTTATATGAACATTTATGCGTTTGTGTGTCCTTCAGAACAGTCACTGTCGGTGATTTGTGCCATGCTCAATTTGTACACAGCATTTTGCATGCTGTCAAACCCCGTTTCACGCTTCCTCATATTTATTATAGGAACTGGACATTCAACCATACAACCCAGCCCGCTAAAGTACTCACAGAGGCTGAAGATGGTTTAGACCCTTCTACTTTATGAAAACGACCCCCTAAAATGTAGGATGTTTAAATTTGATATTAAGATACGAAGATTTATGCGACAAATAAGATACATTACCAAACTACTTGGTGATTTGTAGCTTTCGTAACATGACAATCTCTGTGTCTCGATGTTCAGAACAATGGATGTTTTTAAAAAAAAGGAAATGATTGATATGCACAGATAAAGTTATAGGTTTTTGTGTGTCTTGTAATCGATAACTGCTGGCATGCAATATGACAGCACATTATTTAGAAACTTACACTGAAAGCAATATTGGGCATAGCACCATGTTCATCAGAATTAAATTTTACTCTCAGCGGTCGATGTTAGAAATTATCCTGAAACTATTATTAGCAAAGATTGTGATTGTGTGGACGGGGCCACCAGATGTTTTTTCTGTTGGTATTAGGAAGGACTTTTGTAATGTTATTTGCCCCCTTTTCTTTCATTGAAAAACAGTGATTTATGTCATTTAACTAGCTTGACACCAATTCATTGTTCGCTTGTTTTCACTGGAGTTGTTTTCCCGGATGATATTTCTTATGTATGTGAGTGTGGACCGTTTCGTGTGTCATGATCAGGTTTAAGACAGCCTATGGCGAATTACTTGAAAATATATACAGTGTTGCGGGTATTCAGTGGTCTTTGGTCTCTTGTCCCTTAATTGTGAATATCCTCTGTTCGTGCCTCAGTTAAGGTAAAGAGTTGTCTCCCCTAATTGTGAATATCCTCTTTGGGTGTCTGTCAGTGTAAAGAGTTGTCCCCCTTAATTGTGAATATCCTCTGTTGGTATCTTGGTTCGTGTAAAGAGTTGTCTCCCTTAATTGTGATTGTGGCCATGTTTGAATGATTATCATCCTGCCTGCAGATAGTGAGGCATGGGATAAGTTCAATTTGTGAACATCAAATGTACAACAAAAGCTGTGTCTTTCAACAGCAGTAATAGAATGTCGCATGGCAGTGTGTGAGTGAGTATGGTCTTACGTCACTTTTAGCAATATTCCAGCAATATTACGCCGGGGATACAAGAAAAGAGCTCCACACATTGTACCCATGTGGGGAATCGAACCCAGGTATTCAGTTTGACGAGCAGTCACTTTAACCACTAGGCTACCCCACTGCCCCCACATGGCAATGGCAAGGCATGCCCTGGGACCTGTTTGGAGACTGTTGCTTTAATTTGTATTGACGACTTGTGTCAACTTGAGTTGGCAAACTTGGTCATTATGGTTATAACTCCCTTGGGAGCCAAGTCTGAATAGGTCGTCAACACTATCGCTTGATGAAAGACAAACAGAACTAAATTAGATCAAGTGGTTGGTTTGATGTTCAGAGTGATTAGGCATTATTCATGGTCTTCATTACAATACACAATACATACAGATCTGTATCGGAATGTGTGATGACAGAATACATGTTTTTTTACTTTATTAATGAAAGAATAGCTGTGTCTAAAGTATACAGAGTACACAGTAGTCCGCAGAGAGTGTGACAGTCTACAGAACAGTCAGTGTACAATGGAAACCACAAACCACACAGTACACAATGCTCAACTTCTGCACAGGATACTACATTATACCCTACATACAACACTTTACACAGTGTACAACAATATACATGGAATACACAGCTCAATCAGTGTGAGAAATAACACCTAGTGTATCTACACAATATACAACATTATACCCTACGTACAACATTGTATACAGTGTACAACAATATACATGGAATACACAATCAGTGAAGAAACAGCACATAGTGTATTTACACAGATACAACATTATACCCTACATACAACATTATACAGTGTATACAACATTATACCCTACATACAACATTATACCCTACATACAACATTGTATACAGTGTACAACAATATGCATGGAATACACAATCAGTGAAGAAACAGCACATAGTGTATCTACACAATGTACAACATTATACCCTACATACAACATTGTATACAGTGTACAAACATATGCATGGAATACAGTCAGTGAAGAAACAGCTCAAAGTGTATCTACACAATGTACAACATTATTCCCAACATAATACATTGTATACAGCGTACAAAAATATACATGGAATACACGACAGCATACCCAATCAGTGTTAGATATAGCACGGTGCTGTTCTGTGTCAGTAATGTTTTTGTGGAGATTTATTCCAACCTATTTTATTCTGATGTATAATGTACAATAATAATAGTATACAGTATGCCCAGTGCATAACAGTATACACAATATAAAACAGTATTCACAATATACAACAGTACTGAGAATGTACAACAGTGTGCCTGTTCATGTACCTGGTCCTCTATCTGGTTCATGTAGCTGTTATTCACACGCATCAGGTCAAGGTTCAAATGACAGTTTGTCAATATGAATGTTATTCATTGGCTTTAGGTTGACATGGCTTGGTAGCGTGAATTCAACCAATGTAAATCAGAAATGATTATGCTTGAACTGTGATAATGATATATATCTGTGTGTATCATAAATAATCTTGTACTATATCCAGTGAACTGTGGCCTCAGTCTGGCTTCTTACTAGGTTTATCTCTTAGGGCATTAATTGTGTCAATTACGGTATTTGTTTCAATAAGATCCCAAGCTATTGTTTGTTTTCTGCATTAACTTGAGAAATTTGAGAAGTTCAATACACAGCTGTACAGTTAGCATAGCTGTAATTCACTAAGAAGGCTCTATAATAGTGTTACATTAAATACTGGGAGTTAATTATATATGTATAGTGATTATTGTCAAATTAGTTTCCAAATATTACACCAATTCTTTACTCATTTACTGCAAGGCTGAAGGGACAGCATTGTATTGCTGTTTCAAATCTGTTCATATTTTAACCCTTTATATTTGACAATGTTGCTTTAAAAATATTTTGATAAAGTTTTGCAAAGATGCATTTGAGTATATACTGCAGTCATTTTACTTGATTGGCAGGTTATTACGTCAGTGAATTGTGATTTGGATTAAGAGAGATTTGTTAATTACCAGTAATAAAAAATAAACAAAATTAAATTTTTTTTGTTACTGATATTTACCTCTGGTTGATGAATGTTTGGTGTCTTTGCAGTGAGAAGATTCATGGCACATTTGAAATATCTTAGAAAATATATATTTCACAGGAAATTCAGCTAATTTAATGTGAGCATTTGCAGTGTATGAAATAAGGCCCGTCCAACTGTCCGAGAGGGGCTAGATATCTGCGGACGGACTAATTTTACAGCTAACCAGCCCGATGGATGGGTGACAAAAATATTCAGATAACGTGTCCACTGGCACTGTCTATTTAGTATTTAAGAAGGACTGGTTAAATCTCTTCCGGGCAGGTAAGTCTTTGAAGTTACCAGCCCAGATGTCTGGCTGTTTTTTTGGCTTATTTCATACACTGGCATTTGATAAATATATTTCAGTAATTTAACTCAACATACTGCAGACCATCACATGGTCTAGTAGATAGATCATTTGCCCAGTGAGCGGAGGGTTGGTGGTTTGATTCCAGGCGGTGTCATACCAGGAGGTGCTAAAGATGGTACTTGTTGTTACCCTTCCTGCTGGCCATTATTGGAAAAATATTAGACTGGTCAGTTCACAGTCAGTGTTCCATGTATGGGGGACCTGTGAAGATCCGGGGTAGAATAGGTCTTCAGCAACCCATGCTTGCCACAAAAGGTGACTATGCTTGTGATAAGAGGCGACTAATGGGATCGGGTGGTCAGGCTCGCTGACTTGGTTGACACATGTCATCGGTTCCCAATTGCGCAGATCGATGCTCATGCTGTTGATCACTGGATTGTCTGGTCCACTCGATTATTTACAGACTGTCGCCATATAGCTGGAATATTGCTGAGTGCGGCATAAAACTAAACTCACTCACTCACCCCATGTATGGGGTTTCAGGTTGAACTGATTGATCGTATTGCACTGTGCTAGGACAATAAAACCAGTTATAGCTAAGACATGTACAATCACACAAAAAATATGCCTATGCGTATTTTGATTGTTTCAGCATTTTTCAATTCTCATCAGAACAAAATACATAATCACATTATCAGAGGGTTCACAAAGTCTGTGGTCAAGACTACCAGTTGTCCGACTTCTATTTTTATGGAAGCCAAGTTGGCTGAGTGGGTTAGACAGCTGACTTTGGGACCTGGCGATTGGGTGCCTGACTCTGAGAGTGTGGGTTCGAATGGGACTCAACCCAGCAAAAGTACTAGAATCTGTACTTTTCTGATAAAGTGTAATCCCAGATATGACATGTGTTTCATCAGAACTACTTTGAAACTGCATTGATGTCCCTATTGTAAGGTTATTAGTTGAGAATATTTTACAGATACTTCTGAAGGGCAATTTCTGATTTCATTAAATGTTTTGAGCAAATGTTTGTAGTCAGACTCCATGCCATGACTGCATGTCATCACACTCCAGCGCGTACAAACTGTTGCTCATTATATCCATCACTGGATTTGCGTTAGAGGACGAACTCACTCCATGTTGTCATGCAGCCCCAGTATCCATGGTCCAAGGTCCGTCATTGTTTGTGTCCCAGCCAAACAGGCCTTGGGAAGTGGTCAGTATTGATAACCTCATTGATTAATTGATCCTGTGGGTAATGCCAGGGTGTCAACTGCCGGCCTTATGCTCATTAGCACCTGCAATTAGGGCCCTCGGTCCTTCATGCTGAAATCCCCACAGCCATTTTACAGCAGATAGACAGTATCATGACCGCTGTCGATGGTGGTGAGGGTCTACCCATTGTCTTGGTTAATAACGTGTGCCAGGTCATTCTTGTTTGATAATCCTTCAGCAGTGGCACAGCTGAGACCGTGGCTCTAGGGAACTGTTGGCCATATATGGGCGTCTAGACAGGCCATGTCTGCATCCCTGTAGTCATCACTACAAGATCAGTGGTTGTGAAAATACTATGAGTAGAACCGTACATACAAGTGCTCAATGAATGGCAACAATTTGTTAACAAATGTCTTTGCCAATTGCTGCTGCTTGTTGCTATTAGCTCTGTACCCATGGGGATTGCGGGTAAGAAATGGTCGCCAGTAGAATGTTCTTGAAAGAGCAGGTAACATTTAAATGGATGTTTTGTACCTGAATCTAGTTATTTTACATACACACTAGCTCAAAATTAATTACGAACTTGAAGGATATGACCAATTGTGTCTACCCAGTGTGTGAAATTTACGCTGGCTCTGTGGTCCCTGGCAAATAAAAATTCATCAGGAGCACTAAATGGTAAGTTTGCAGTGGTCCTGGTAGCCAGTGAATTTTTTAAGTAAATCTACGAATGTTATTTTGGACCAGTGAAGTACAGACAGGATCACTAATTATTGCCTACTCACTGGTCCTGTGGTCTAGTGGGAAATTGTGAAAGGTTTCTTCTCTGTCTACCTCTGTACAGTTGAGTAAAATTGTATGGTGGTCAGGCTTGCTTGATTGTGTGTCGACTCGTCTCAGTTTGGTGGATCGATGCTCATGATATCAATCATTGGATTGTCATGTCTAGACTTGATTATTTTTGAACCGCAGTCACATGGCTGAAGACCCGTGCAGATCCGGGGTAAAATAGGTCTTCAGCAACCCATGCTTGCCACAAAAGACGACTATGCTTGTCGTAAGAGGTGACTAACACTTGGGGCAAAGTGTTCCAACTCCCTGCATCCATATATATTCGGGTATACTAACATCTAGCCCATAAATTAGGTAATCCATTCCAAGTATTTTATAATGAGCAATATGGATCTAGCCTGATTGTAGTTTTTATGCACAAATTATTGGGCAAGTTTTCCATTGTGTTGCATTCTCTCCATGGTGGATTTGTTAACATGGTTTGTCAGTTTACCCTGGTTTGATGTCATTAGCCCTCAGGAGCAATACACATGTAGACATGTTATGTGGCACTCCAGGAGATTCTGGGTGAGAATATAAGGTTACTGCAACCTGTCTTGGTGCACCAATGCATGGGTCGATACTCGTATCAATCACCAGATTGTCTGACCCAAACTTGATGTTTACTGACAACCAACACATGGCTTGTATATTCTGGTTTTAAGCAGCAAAGAAATAAACAATAAATCAGAACATATGGCAGAATATGGTAGAACTGGTCCCTCTGTTCCTGTACTGTTTTGTTCAAGATGGTAAAGTATACATGTCTCTTATCATACTTCCTTCTATGGCTTATATGTTTGTAACATGTGTTTTTCAATCATAGTTATTTTTCAAGGCCAACTGATGGTGACAATCGCTTATCCAGACCATGAAATTCCTTCACTGGCATTGGCAAATCAATTGTTGCCATGACTACCAGATTCTGATATTTTGGCACCACTGAGTTCTGTTGATCAAGACTTTGTGTATAAATTGGAAATAATTCTACTGGGGCTAGCAGTAGTGCCAAGGAACTGTCCTGTTTCATCATATGTACCTTCACGGACATGAAAGTGTATGAAAGGAATATATCACCTTTCTTGGAGCGTTTAGTTCTCAAGATCGGTTCTAACATTGTCCGTTCTAGCAGAGTCTGGGAAGAAGATAATTCTGTTAAATTATATGTACAGTACATTGATGTTTGTCCAATCAGATAGGAAATATGGAACTACTAAAGGAGACTGCGTTGAAGCCTCATGATTAATTCTAATGGAACTGTTGCAATCTGTCTTCTAGTTTCATCGTATAAGATGTTCATGTGAAAATTCAACACCCTTTCAGATGGAATCATTATTCTTCCTGTGCTTTTCTGGAAGACAAAGTGGCACAAAACCTGTCGTGCCAAAATAATCATGTGAAAAAAACACGTGTGAATTTTCAATTTTCTATTGAATGGCTGATTCTTAGAACCTTTGGTTTCAAGTTCACTGAATTGAGGATTAGGTGGGCGAGAGATCAAGCTGATCGTATGTCATTCAGGGGTTCAAAAATATGATTGCCCGATGCCAGGGTACGGTAAACTTTCTATGTCGGGCAACTAAACTGCTCATTTCAACTTTCAAGTAACAAATAAAATTGAATTTCAGTTCCTATAAAATCCACATATGTAAATTTCTGCATTTTTATCTTATCTGGTTTTCATTAAGATTTATTGGTGTTTAATTTACGCTTTCTGTTGACATTGTTACTAGAGTACTTCCCTTGGTTTTCATTTCGCCCTAGAGGGGTACATTTAATTGTATCTAGAACTGGGTTCTTTCTTGTGTATTAACTTGTGATAGTAGTTTACAAGTGCAAGCGCTTAGCAATGTTATCTGGTCTAAATATAGCACCATTGGCAAGAAGTCTCAGTTTTCAGTAAATGTTACAGTTAGATTATTGTGAATATGTCACAAAGAAGTATTTCTAGTTCTTCGGCAGCAAAACAGATAGCAGTACTACTAAAAGAAAATCAGGACAGTCGCAAGAGAGTGGATCGATTAAAAACAAAAAGTACAATGACAAAAAACGTGAGAAAATTCATTCCCAGTTGGCAAGGAAATTCATTCCCAGTTGGCAAGAGCAATTTTTGAATACGACTACACAAATATCCAGCAGTGAGTTCAAGAAACAAAACAAAAATACGTTTCTGTTGTTGGTTGCAGTAATTTCAGACTTGACTATTTGAAAAGTCACAATAACTGATGTATTTAGAATGTCTATCCTATGACCGTGATACAAGACAGAAAAACACTGAAGACGTTTCTGAAAGTGGTTTAGAGGTTTCTGAATCTAAATCTAAGACTCCCGCCGTGATGTTGCTGGAATATTGCTAAAAGCGGCGTAAAACCAAACTCAGTCGGTAAATCTAAGACTACTTCTAAAATCAAGCCAATATTGCAAGTTTTCAAATCACCAGAAGCCCACGCACTCAGAGTACTTGTGAGAGTATTTATTACAGCTTATCACATTGCACAACACTTGTACTTATATACTTTATTAACAGTAAGTAAACAACAAGGAAAACATTAATTATGTGCCTCAGCCCTGTATTGTACTAAAAAATGTTTATTTTTATTGGTTGTAAAAAAAGTGGGCGAGTATGAAAAAAAACAGGGCAAGTAAACTTTTGAAAAATGTTTTAACTCCTGGTCATTGTACTCTGATGTGAGCGTTGTGCTCATGATTCCGATCACTGCTTTACTTTGCTAGAGAAGTTATGTTTGAAACCGTCTCGTGCATATTGTGTGTGTGTGCGTGCGTGTGTTATGTCGCAAGCCATGTCTTGTACAACATACATGGATTTCATGCTTACAGTGTCTCAGCTGGATGAGTATGTGATTTAATATCTGATCAAATATTGAAAATATACATGCAATATACATGTTTGTCACTCGTGTTTAAAAAATTCAGGGGTCCTAAGGTCCTTGAGGTTTGTGATGTAGTTTCTGAAATCTTGGCAACAATGAATCTTTAGCTGTAGACATTCGGTAAGACAAGAACCCCCTAGACTTTCATGCATAACTAATAACAGTGGTGACTTGGTGAAGATTCTAGATGTTAGCCACATAACCTACAAGCACAGATACAGACTGATTGGGGAATATACAAAAGATTATGACACAGGCAAGTCATGTGAGTGAGTGAGTTTAGTTTTACGCTGCTTTTAGCAATATTCCATCAATATCATGGCAGGGGACACCACGAATGGGCTTCACACACTGCACCCTAGTCTGTCTCACAGTCCCTGAACCACATTAATTTCCCTACTGCCAAGCCCTCTCTGCAGTGCTAAAGCCCTAAATAAAGCAAGTCTAGATTTCCTCAGGTTCTGAATCTCTGGTCTCCCTAGGGCTCCTTTTCAATATAAATGGGCTTGTTTGTTACTATCAAAATTATATATATTCAGAGACTAAACCTTAGTTTAACTGCACCCATGAGGGGAATCGAACCCGGGGCCTTCAGCGTGATGGCAAGTCCTGTCAGTTGAGTGAATCGCCCCTGTGGTGCAGAATGTGGCAAGCTTGACCTCCGGACTGGCCTACCATACATACCATGCTCGCTATAAGCAAATCAGTCTTTGCATTTTTAACACTTGGATTCTGACGAGGACTCTTCACTTTCACGCTCATGTTCCTTATGTTTACTTACCTTGCTCACTGAGCCACATCCAGTGATTCATTTCATATGTACAAATATGTTGTTAATTTTTATGGTTTTTCACAATGCTCATATACAATATATATTCTGTGGTCTAATTTTGAGGGTTTATTAAGTAGAGCCAATAACATGTAGTAATTTATACGCTGTGTGGAGACCATTGCAAATATTGACACGCAGTTATGACTTTGGCCTCTCAAGCACACAGACTGTGACAAAGTTGTCGTGTTGGATGACTGTCGACCCTAGCCTGGCAGTCGAGATGAGATCATACTACGACTCTCTTGTCCATTTGAACCGACCCTACCCTCTCCGTGAACATAGTCCCCGGTATTGTGAAATGCCAGCAGATCACTGTCTGTGATTAGGCAATAACAAGGCTGGATATATCTTTGTGTGTCGAGATATTTTTGTCAGCGTGTTTCGTCACCAGGGCAACAGTGTTGACTGTAAAGTACAATCAGGTGACCTGGGGTCAATTAATGCATGACCTCCTCGGGGAAAAGAGGAACCGCCAAATCTATTTCAGGGTGTGAGGTGACAGTGAATAAGTGTATGACGTATGTGCCTGAATGACAACAGATAACAGAGTGTTAGGTTACTCTGTGTGCGTTTGTTTAGTTTAGGGTTAAAGGCTATGTGGTGACGTTATTCTTGTCTCCTTACGGCTACTTGTAATATTTTTAAGATTAGAATATAGGCAAAGTAAACATACAGGTGTCTATAAATACATGTTATTGTTTTTCAATTGCCACTTGCTAAGTAAAATTAGTATAAAGAGTTGAGTAATTTAAAGTGAACCGTTAGAAAGTGTTGAGACTGTGCTAGAAAGGTTTGAGTTTTTGATTTCTCTCCTGCCATCATTTTTGGTAGATGTTACTGATATTATACAGAGAATGCTACCTGAAATTTGCTGATGACCAAAGTTGTCATCTTTAGTGACTGCTGATATGGCTTTAAATTTTAACTCACAGTGACACTTACTCCCTCACTTTAGTGAAAGGTGTGGTATTTAGCAGCTGTTCAGTAGCAGCTGTTCAGTAGCAGAGTGTCAGCTGAGCTCCTATGGAATTCCCAGTTTTAACTTGTATCTTATCTTTCTGTATGTTTTCAGGTGAATAATTGACTTGCATTAGCATGTGTTTGTGACAAGTGTTATAGGGGCAGGATATGCAACCTATTCACAAACATCCATATGAAAGTGATTCATACACTCTGTGGACTCTGGATTGTCTGGTCCAGACTGGATTATTTACAGACTGCCGCCATATAGCTGGAATATTGCTGAGTGTGGCGTTAAACAACAAACCAACCAACCAGTGGACTCTGCTTATTGTTTATGCTGCTCTCAGCAATATCAGCAATATTCCAGCTATATGACAATGCACTGATGGCCATTTGGGGTGGGGTGAGAGACGGGGTTGGATTTGTGTTGGTTTTGAGTTACTGTTATCAGATCACAAGATAAGCTGAAGCACATGAGATTCAACCTTTTCAATATTCTACCATCCGAATGATGCATCAGCAGCCTCCATTATGCCTTTATGACATTCTACTGCCTGTTTTAGTTCCAGGATTTCTTGTAATTGTATTGTATTTCTTAGCTGACATTTCTCACAAAAATTATGCAACTCAATACACATGATGACCTATCCGTCCTTACACCTACCAAGTATATGTGTTTATATTTCCAGGATAAACTGAGAGGACAATGTATACAGAGTGATTCGGAAACCCATGTGACAGTGGTGCCGCCGCACTAAGTGTGGAGATATTGTCTTTATTCCCCACTGTGTACATCACTCCATATAACCACCTCATTGACCAATCAACGCAGAGTGGACCCGTCCACTCACTGGACACTCACTAAACTGCTGGTAAGTTGTTGTATTTACCTTCAATATACTGTTACTTGTGCGTCTGGTTTAGTTTTGATCCTATGCCAAATATTGTAGTTTTACTCAATATGTCTGTCTTTCTTTCTGTGTTTCCCCTGTCAAGCAGGATTCCAATGCTTCTCATATTAAGTTTTGGGGTTATCAAGCCATCCTGCCCCATTCATCATGCCCCATCCATCAAGCCCATCAAGCACTATGGTGCATTATCAAGTCTGATCAAGCCCCATCTAGCTCCTTCAAGCACTATGATCCATTATCAAGTCTGATCAAGCCCAATTAACTCCATCTAGCCCCATCAAGCACTATGATGCATTATCAAGTCTGATCAAGCCCCTTCAAGCACTATGATGCATTATCAAGTCTGATCAAGCCCGATCAAGCCCCTTCAAGCACTATGATGCATTATCAAGTCTGATCAAGCCCCTTCAAGCACTATGATGCATTATCAAGTCTGATCAAGCCCCAGTAACTCCATCTAGCCCCATCAAGCACTATGATCCATTATCAAGTCTGATCAAGCCCCAGCTAGCCCCTTCAAGCACTATGATGCATTATCAAATCTGATCAAGCACTATGATCTGCATTATCAAGTCTGATCAAGCCCCATTGAACACCATCTAGCCCCATCAAGCACTATGATCCATTATCAAGTCTGATTAGCCCCTTCAAGCACTATGATGCATTATCAAGTCTGATCAAGCCCCATTGAACACCATCTAGCCCCATCAAGCACTATGATGCATTATCAAGTCTGATCAAGCCCCATTGAACTCCATCTAGCCCCATCAAGCACTATGATCCATTATCAAGTCTGATCAAGCCCCAACTAGCCCCTTCAAGCACTATGATGCATTATCAAGTCTGATCAAGCCCCATTGAACACCATCTAGCCCCATCAAGCACTATGATGCATTATCAAGTCTGATCAAGCCCCATTGAACTCCATCTAGCCCCATCAAGCACTATGATCCATTATCAAGTCTGATCAAGCCCCAACTAGCCCCTTCAAGCACTATGATGCATTATCAAGTCTGATCAAGCCCCATTGAACACCATCTAGCCCCATCAAGCACTATGAGGCTGATCAAGTCCGATCAAGCCCAACTTAAACCCCATCTACCCCCATCTGGCCCGTCAAGCAACATCAAGCCCCATCTAGACACCATCTGGACCCAACTGGACCCATCTAGCCAATCAAGCCCTATGACACCCCATCATGCCCACCACACCCCATCACGTCCCTTCATACCCCATCCACAATTTGCCATTGAGAGTTGCATCCCTTGAGCACATCAGGAACCTATGTTCATGGGTTTGAATTCAGGATTATCCAAATTATGGTTCAACATTCAGCAGCACCATATCCATGCTCATGGGCTTCACCAAAGTAGTATACATCCAAGATCTGCATCACACTGGACTTTCCTCACACGATAACCTGACATGCTGTGACAAAACTGGAGTACTCCAATACTCACTCAACTCACTCCTTGTTACCTGTGAAGTTCCGGGGTAGAATAGGTCTTCAGCAACCCATGCTTGCCACAAAAGGCGACTATACTTGTCGTAAGAAGCGACTAACAGGATCAGGTGGTCAGACTCGCTGACTTGGTTGACACATGTCATCGGTTCCCAATTGTGCAGATCGATGCTCATGCTGTTGATCATTGGATTGTCTTGTCCAGACTCGATTATTTACAGACCGCCGCCATATACAGTCAGGCCGCGGTAATCCGGTCCTCGTTAATCCAAATCCACCGACTTCCGAACGCTACTCGCCGGGCACCAAATCATCTCCCTATATATTGTATATAATTGACACCTCGTTAGTCCGATGATTCAGTTTCCGCCTCCGAACGCTGGTCAGTCGGAACGGATTGGACTAATTAAGTTGTAAACAGCTGCGTTAATCGAACGATTGAAGTTGACCGCACTGCTGACTGGTCCACCCAAAGTGACACGTTGTTTGTTTAGCGACTTGGCGACTCATCCCTTTGATCCCTTTATCATAAGTGATAGGGAAATTTCGACGACCACCCTGTTTTGGGAAAGACTTCAATCCAGAAATATATGCTCGGTACCCAATTAAAATTATAAACTATTTTTCGCAATGTTATTGAAAACAACGATTCTCGGACACATGCTTCGGCAGCGGGTCCACAGTAACATTGTCAAAGAGCAAAGTAACGATGTAAATTGAATAAACTAATGAATAAAATCCATAATTTACGTATAGGTAGCGATTTCTTGCTTAATATGTTGAAAATAGCATTATTTTACCCAAAAGGACGGTATCCATTGCCGTAATATGATTGGCTGCCTTAGGTCACATGTCTGATTTTCACCAATCACGACCCTTATAGCAGACTGTAGTGAAAAAGCGTCATTAGAAACCATTTTTTATCCAATAAAATCGCTTCTTACAACTGTGAAAATACTCTCGGCAAGGGTTCAGTGATGTTGTTGATGTTCAGAGCTTTCGAACGATACCCGACATCAAACGATTCGCCTCCCATGTTATTCATCGCGACGGCGAAAATGGAGGTATTTTCGTTGTTATGTCATGTTACCGAGCGGAAAGCCACAGATATCGGGAAATAGGCAATCATACATATTATTTAAGAAATCTTTTTATAATAATTTTCTGATGACGTAAAAATGAAAATATAAAAGAAAAAGGCACGGGCATGTTATGACATGTCACAAATGGAAAAAAAATCGCCATAGTTTTTGAATAACATTATAAAAATAAACTTCATATTTATCAACAGTAGGATTAGATCTTTTAAATGGTGTATGGGATGTAGGAGCAATAACGTTTTACAAGCTTATAATTTCCTTCATAAACATAGGCTTCATCTATGACCTCAGAGTCGATAGTAAGGAAAGATATCAAGGGGAAGTAACTTCGGTGCATATGCTGTGGTTTCAGCAGTCTGACTGAGCGAATATTCACTATCGAGCGTCACTTTTCACTCACTCAAAAACCAAAGTGTTCCTACTAAACGAGGTCTGACTGTAGCTGGAATATTGCTGAGTGCGGCACTAAAACTAAACTCACTCACTCACTCACTCACTCACTCCTCCTCCACCCACCCACTCACTCACCCACGCACTCACTCCTTGTGTTTGTGCAGCGACAAGTACTTGATTATTTGAGACCTTTTCTAACCCAGGCAACCTCCACAGTTTTTGTAGATGGCAAATCATGATAAGGTGCATGTTCATTGTCTGTTTTTGAGGATAAAGTTACACTTAAAAATATGCAGTAGATTTTTGTTACAAATGTCCTGGAAAATGATGAATACAATCTCCATGGTCTGGTACACTAACGTTTGGGGAGGTATTGTTTTATCGCCCAGGAATTTCTTCCATGAGTCATAAGTGACAAGGATTAAGTAAATTCTGTAGCTTGTTGGTCGGAAGTTGTCAAGGACACACCATGTCTGTGTGGCGAGAAAGACGACATGATGGTCCTCTGCTGTTACAGGTACAACTGGCCCCTACACTTCAACAATACATTTTCTAAGGGAAATATCAGCTGAGATCACTGGACTAAGGTTGAATTGTCAAGGGATGTTTCATGTTGGCTATTTGGTGATTTTCCCCACATCTATTGTATTGTGATATTTCATGAGTGCCCATTTCTGGAATACATCTTTTTTTAAGGGTGTGAGATTTTTCTCTCTCTTAAGTGTATTCAGATTTTTCTCTGCCGGTAGGGCAATCATTGGCTGTCAACTGAAGTTTGAGTTTGGATGTGGGGGTTTGGAATAGCTTGCGCAACAGTTTAATTCACCTTAAATATATGTTGTTGTAAAGTTCATTGTAATATTATATGTTACAAAAATACATAATTTGCTGAGCTGCACATGTTGCTGATCTCAGATTTCATGCACTGAGGTCTCAGTGTTTATTAATGTTTAATACAGATCCAGTGTGCAAACATTGCACATAATGTAGGTCTCAGTGTCTACTAATGTTCCACATGATATAGATTCCAGTGTCTCCTAATGTTGGACATAATACAGATTACAGTGTCTGCTGATGTTGCACACAATGCAGGTCTCTGTGTTTATTGATGTTGCACATGATGCAGGTCTGTTTATTGATGTTGCACATGATGCAGGTATGTGTTTATTGATGCATGCTCATTGTTTATTGATGTTGCACACTGTTGCAGGTCTCAGTGATTTTTAGGTTGCCCACAATGCAGGTCACGGTGATTTTTGAGGTTGCACACAATGCAGGTTCAGTATCTATTGATGTTGCACATGATGCAGGTCTCAGTGTTTATTGAGGTTGCACATGATGCAGGTCTCAGTGTTTATTGATGTTGCAACATGATGCAGGTCTCAGTGTTTATTGATGTTGCACATGTTGCAGGTCTAAGTGTTTATTGATGTTGCAACATGATGCGACGGTCTCAGTGTTTATTGATGTTGCACATGTTGCAGGTCTAAGTGTTTATTGATGTTGCACATGATGCAGGTCTAAGTGTTTATTGATGTTGCAACATGATGCAGGCTCAGTGTTTATTGATGTTGCACATGTTGCAGGTCTAAGTGTTTATTGATGTTGCAACATGATGCAGGTCTCAGTGTTTATTGATGTTGCACATGATGCAGGTCTCAGTGTTTATTGATGTTGCAACATGATGCAGGTCTCAGTGTTTATTGATGTTGCACATGATGCAGGTCTCAGTGTTTATTGATGTTGCAACATGATGCAGGCTCAGTGTTTATTGATGTTGCAACATGATGCAGGTCTAAGTGTTTATTGATGTTGCACATGTTGCAGGTCTAAGTGTTTATTGATGTTGCAACATGATGCGGTCTCAGTGTTTATTGATGTTGCAACATGATGCAGGCTCAGTGTTTATTGAGGTTGCACATGATGCAGGTCTCAGTGTTTATTGATGTTGCAACATGATGCCGGTCTCAGTGTTTATTGATGTTGCACATGATGCAGGTCTTTATGCACATTATGCAGGTCTCAGGTCTAAGTGTTTATTGATGTTGCACATGATGCAGGTCTCAGTGTTTATTGATGTTGCAACATGATGCCGGTCTCAGTGTTTATTGATGTTGCACATGATGCAGGTCTAAGTGTTTATTGAGGTTGCAACATGATGCAGATCTCTTTGTTTATTGATGTTGCACACTCACCCACTCTTTTCCTGTACAGCCAGTGAATGTTACCTGTGTGAGCTGCTACCTGAGGACACAGGTTCCAAGCAGGTGCCCTGATATAATCTGAGCAGGAATGCCTGTAATCCAGTATAGGTTTAAGTTTACCGATCATAACACTACTACTCCAGATCATTATTGTAAGCAGGCTGTATGTAGCCCATCAACCATAACATGTTATAATGGAGCTTATCCTCTCATTTACCTGTAAGCTTGTGAATGTAATAACAGATTTAGGATGGCTTGTAGAAAGGACTGAAAACATTTAGTTGATGGTCATTTAGGGTGAAACCATGAGAATAGATACCAGGTGTCTATGGGTTATGTAGCCATGTGATATGGTTGACTGGGAGTCACTGTACCCCATACTGTGTGACATTGTTCGTCTTGCCCGGATTAGGTCTCCATCACAAAGCTGGAATATTGCTGAGTATGGTTGTAAACAGCAAACAAACAATACAAGTGTCTTCAGTCAGCATGTTCAGTTTCGTTTGTTTGTGTTTTAACGCTGCATTCAGTAATATTCCTCAGTAACCCATGCTTGTCGGATCAGGTGGTCAGGCTCGCTGGACTGGTTGACACATGTCATGGTATCCCAATTGCACAGATCAATGTTCATGCTGTTGATCCCTGGATTGTCTGGTCCAGACTTGATTATTTACAGTCAGCCGCCATATAGCCGATTCCCTGCATGGGTACAATGTGTGAAGCCCATTTCTGGTGTCCCCCGCCGTGATATTGCTGAAATATTGCTATTGCGTAAAACTATACTTACTCACAGATCTAGGTTAGAATTGGTCTTCAGCAACCCATGTTTGTTGTAAGAGGCGACTAACAAGATAAGGTGGCCAGGCTCGCTGACTTGGTTGACTCATGTCATCATATCCGAATTCGATGCTCAGGCTGTTGATCACTGGATTATTTACAGACTGCAACCTCTTATCTCTGTTAGAGATGACAAAACAGATTAGGTAATCAGATTTTGATGATTTTGCCCTGACAGCATGGAATGTTGCTCTTGATATCAGTCACTTGTGACCTTACAAGCCATTGTAATGAGTGAGTTTAGTTTTACGCCGCACTCAGCAATATTCCATCTATGTGGCAGAGGTCTGTAAATAATCGAGTCCGGACCAGACCTTCCAGTGATCAACAACATGAGCATTGTTTTACGCATTTCTGATACAATGACGTGTGCCGACCAGGTCAGTGAGTCTGACCACCCGATCCTGTTTCCCGTGAAGGTCTGGGTTAGAATTGATCTTCAGTAACCCATGCTTGCTGTAAGAGGCGACTAACGGGATCAGGTGGTCAGGTTTGCTGACTGGGTTGACACATGTCATGGTATCCCAATTGCGTAGATCTATGTTCATGCTGTTGATCCCTGAATTGTCAGGTCCAGACTTGACTATTTACAGTCAGTCGCCATATAGCCGGAATATTGCTGAGTGTGGCGTAAAACTAAACTCACTCACCCGAACCCATTAGTCGTCTCTTACGACAAGCATGGCTTGCTGAAAACCAATTCTAACCCGGATCTTCATTGGTCGGGATACAAGGGAGAGGGTATAAAGCACCCGATCCTGTTAGTTGCCTCCTATGACAGGCAATTCTAACCCGGATCTTCATTGGTCGGGATACAAGGGAGAGGGTATAAAGCACCCGATCCTGTTAGTTGCCCCTATGACAGGCAATTCTAACCCGAATCTTCACAGGTTGTATGTTTAGTGAAAAGGAGTTTGGTAATGTAATTCATTGTCATGCCTGATATGAGAGGAATTTATTGGTGGTCATGTTTTCGAATGATACACAGGAATTTGTCAATAATTTACACTTACAAGAATTTGTTCTCAGGGGTTATTGGTGAACTGTATTAGGGATTTATCTCAACTTGCTGAGAGGCAATATATTGGTTCCAATGTCTGCAGCAAATGTCCATGCATATTCCCCAATTAAGCTATATATTTCCCTAGTCATGTTGTGTTTATGACCAATATTTACCAATACAGTGGCTTTGCAGAGCTTTTTGGTTGACAAGGAAAAACATGAGGTGAGCAGTGACTAAGCTCGTGAAATTGGAGGTGTTCAACTCGAAAATGTTACAGAATATTTCAGAAAATGTGCACAACCAACTACTGAATGGAACTCCTTGCCATGTTAAACAGCGTTTTCACAAACACATCTCACATATGTTTGTTATGGTTATACCTGTTACATCAGAGATCTTTCACACTCAGCTGTGATCAATAATCACCAGAGGGGCGGTGGGGTAGCCTAGTGGTTAAAGCGTTTGCTCATCATGCCGAAGACCCAAGTTCGATTCCCCACATTAACACAATGTGTGAAGCCCATTTCTGGTGTCCCCTGCCATAATATTACTGGAATATTGCTAAAAGTAGCGTAAAAGTAAACTTACTCACTCATAAATACTAGAAATCCTGTTACATATTTGAATGAAACAAGTGACAAATCCAGCTTAATCTTGTGAGATACATTCAACTGTTGTTTGTAAGCCACGGTTCAGTTTGTAGTGAGAATAGGCTTATCGGAGCAAGTATTGTAGAGTCAAAAAATGGATACATTACAGAGATTTGGTAAATTTGAAATAAATTGTCAAAGTTTCTTTTCTCCATCATGCCATGATTGTGACAATCATGACAGTATGTTTCTGCAGGTTTACTAATTTGCTTGGTTATAAAGGAAAACAGAAAGACAAAGACCAATATGCTAATTATCAGTTAGAATGTTTCTGATAGCTTACATGACACAAACACACAATCCCTGAATCAACCAAAGTCCTTCGAAAGTCTCTGTGAAAAAGCCAATTTGTAGAAGTCCGTCCCTGATAGTGATTTTATATGCAAGTAAACAGTATTCCTGACACGCACTGGCGGCCTTGTACTTTGTTGTACATGTTTAAACTTCCAACACGTGAAATTCAGGTAAATAAAATAAAAGTAAACTTGTTCATTCTACCCATATTGACATATCGTTTACCATACTTCACATACTATTACCATATTACCAATTACACTATTAGCATTGGTCAATTTTCAGTATTATCTTGGTCACAGAATTTATCAACTATTATGATTTGTTTTTCTAAACATAATTTACGTGAGTGATTAACAAGTTCCCGTGATGTGTGCATATATCCTTCTGGAGTGTAATATTAAAGATCTAGTTTCATATAAACAGGATATTGGATAGCTTGTCATTTAATTTACAACTGAAAATGAAGAAATTACTCTATCAAAATGAATAATATTTTTGTTCAAAATATATGCAAACATTTTTAGGAATTGTATATCACCTGGAATTGGTTTTGGTCGTTTGAAGTATTGATGGCTACTGATATGCATGGTGTTGGTTGGTGAGAAACAGCTTATGAATCGTTCCCCTTGTTTTGTATAATATATTTTTTTTAAATGGAAATAGCAAAGATAAGGTGAGATATATCTTCATCAATATACCAATGTGGTCTTTTTGTATTCTCTAATGGGGTGGTGGGGTAGCCAATGAGGCACCAGTTAGGTTTGTCCGGAGGAACATGATATTAATAATACTAATACTAATACTAATAAGGGTATTTGCATAGCACTGACTTCCACCACACAAGGACAATGTGCATAGCACTGACTTCCACCACACAAGGACAATGTGCATAGCGCTGACTTCCACCACACAAGGACAATTTGCATAGCACTGACTTCCACCACACAAGGACAATGTGCATAGCACTGACTTCCACCACACAAGGACAATGTGCATAGCTGACTTCCACCACACAAGGACAATGTGCATAGCACTGACTTCCACCACACAAGGACAATGTGCATAGCACTGACTTCCACACAAGGACAATGTGCATGCTGACTTATCACACAAGGACAATGTGCATAGCCTGACTTCCATCACAAGGACAATGTGCATAGCACTGACTTCCACCACACAAGGACAATGTGCATAGCTGACTTCCATCACACAAGGACAATGTGCATAGCGCTGACTTCCACCACACAAGGACAATGTGCATAGCACTGACTTCCATCACACAAGGACAATGTGCATAGCACTGACTTCCATCACACAAGGACAATGTGCATAGCACTGACTTCCATCCACACAAGGACAATGTGCATAGCTGACTTCCACCACACAAGGACAATGTGCATAGCGCTGACTTCCACCACACAAGGACAATGTGCATAGCTGACTTCCACCACACAAGGACAATGTGCATAGCACTGACTTCCATCACACAAGGACAATGTGCATAGCGCTGACTTCCATCACACAAGGACAATGTGCATAACACTGACTTCCATCACACAAGGACAATGTGCATAGCACTGACTTCCATCACACAAGGACAATGTGCATAGCACTGACTTCCATCACACAAGGACAATGTGCATAACAGCTGACTTCCATCACACAAGGACAATGTGCATAGCACTGACTTCCATCAGACAAAGGACAATGTGCATAGCACTGACTTCCATCACAGAAGGACAATTATTGCATAGCGCTGACTTCCATCACACAAGGACAATGTGCATGGCTGACTGACTTCCATGGCACCACACAAAGGACAATGTGCATAGCACTGACTTCCATCACACAAGGACAATGTGCATAGCACTGACTTCCATCACACAAGGACAATGTGCATAGCACTGACTTCCACCACACAAGGACAATGTGCATAGCGCTGACTTCCACCACACAAGGACAATGTGCATAGAGCTGACTTCCACCACACAAGGACAATGTGCATAGCTGACTTCCACCACACAAGGACAATGTGCATAGCAGCTGACTTCCACCACACAAGGACAATGTGCATAGCTGACTTCCACCACACAAGGACAATGTGCATAGCTGACTTCCACCACACAAGGACAATGTGCATAGCGCTGACTTCCACCACACAAGGACAATGTGCATAGCTGACTTCCACCACACAAGGACAATGTGCATGGCTGACTTCCACCACACAAGGACAATGTGCATAGCACTGACTTCCACCACACAAGGACAATGTGCATAGCTGACTTGACTTCACACAAGGACAATGTGCAAGCTGACTTCCACCACACAAGGACAATGTGCATAGCGCTGACTTCCACCACACAAAGGACAATGCATGCTGACTTCCACCACACAAGGACAATGTGCATAGCTGACCACCACACAAGGACAATGTGCATAGCGCTGACTTCCACCACACAAGGACAATGTGCATAGCACTGACTTCCACCACACAAGGACAATGTGCATAGCACTGACTTCCACCACACAAGGACAATGTGCATAGCGCTGACTTCCACCACACAAGGACAATGTGCAAGGCGCTGCCAAATCACAGTTCATTATTACACTGGATAACCCAAGCTGCCTGTGAGACACTAGAAGGTTATAGTCACATGACTTATCCCACCGGGTACCCATAGCACTGACTTCCACCACACAAGGACAATGTGCAAGGCGCTGCCAAATCACAGTTCATTATTACACTGGATAACCCAAGCTGCCTGTGAGACACTAGAAGGTTATAGTCACATGACTTATCCCACCGGGTACCCATATTGCCTGGTGTCAGGTGTATGGGAGTTGGTTTGGAACTCTAGAACGTCAGCTGACCATAAGCTGCTGACCTGTTGGCATTTTTGTGTCAAAAGAAGAGAATATGGTTGTGTACATGATTGTGACTAAAAATGTCACTGAGATAGAGAACATTGGTTCTTATGACTTAGAAAAGTATCACTGATATGATGGCAAAGATTTTCTTTTTACTACTTGGAGAAGATTTATCATTTAGTGTAAAATGTTAAGTAGGTTGTCACATGAAATGGAACATTTGAGGAATAGATTTGGGCAAACATCCTTTCTAAAGAGACTTAACTGATCTTTTTTCACCGTAGTATAAAACTTGAATTGGCCAGAAGTAGATAAAATGATAGATTTTGTTCATCTTGGAGAACAATACACCAGGGATTGCTAGTGACGTAAGCTCGATCACAGAGACAGGTGTTATTGAATTACGACACTGCTTCTCAGCAAACCTCATGGTAGAGGTGGCACACTACGCATCCGTATGACTCAGGAGTGGGTGTATATACTAGACATTTTCCTGTCACAAGATTCATTAAGCCACACGTAAGATCCAGCTCCACGCAGTGCTGGTGGCTTCCTGACTTCCCTGTCTTGAGCCTGTCGCAATACCATGAGTCATCACCGTAGCTGTTGTGGAAAAACAGAGGCGCATTAAATGTATGGATTTAGCTCCTCTTAAATTGCTACAGCAGATGAGTTGGCTGTATCAGTACATACACGTGTGAAATTCATCTGATTTATTGAGGTATAGCCATGTGAAAAACTGTATAAGTAAGCTTCATATTTTTGTATGTTTTACTTCTGTTTATGATACCTTCTTGTTTCGGCCAAAATGTTTTCATGCTATTAAGGTTTTTCATTGGAAGGAATAATCAATTATTATTTTTTATGAGGCCAGCATAAAAGAAGATATGATGATGTTAAAAATATGGCGACAAAGAGGACAAAATTCTTAATTCTTTACAGATAAAAATTCAGCCATCATGTGAGGTATTTCTTTGTTTTTTGTTTTTCTAGCAGCAGTCAGTAAATAATTGAGTCTGGATGAGATTGTCCGGAGACTGAGATCATGAACTTCAATGTATTTGTATGGAGCATGATGACATGCATCAAACCAAGTTGACAAACCTTTCCTTATGGTTGCTAGTTGCCACTTTCAACCATTGTTAACTTAAATCTTTATGCATACAACTGACAACATGATTAATCTTGGCAGAATCAGATCTTCAGAGTAAGTTGTAGCAAAAGTTGTAGAAGTTGTGGAATAAAGGGGAGGTAAGGTAGCTTATCAAGTTATACAGGCTAGTGATCATGATATGGGACAGTTGGTAAGGACATGTCACAGTTATACAGGCAAGCTGACTAGCGGCTATTTCCGACACTGTATAACACTGATATCCACATGTTACAGTGAGTAGCAAATATTTCAGACATGGTATAACACAGATATTCACATGTCACGGTGATGGAGGCTAGTGTTTTTACGTCCTGTGTCACAATCACCGGATGCCTTTCCTGTTGCCTATTTCATTATTCATGTTATTACACAGGTAGATGATGCTCACAGTCGATACAGGAAATATAATGACATTGTATAAATAGACAAAGGCCTGCATGCTGAAAGGAATTATGGATGGTATACTTCAGGTCTAGATAGGAGTTTCAACGTTATGTCATGAGGCACAGATCTCCTAACTTTGTATTTCCATACAATACCCAAAGTAAATATATACTCTCCGTTAATGTTAAGTTGCTTAAGTACTAATTACACATGAGAAATTTTGAAAAAAGAATTATTAATTATTTGCATAGTTATCTCATGTATTTGATTTCAAATTGTGGATTTTTTTACAAATCTCTATGTACAGGTATCTTACATCACACAAACACGAGATTTACTGCAGAAAATAATGCATAAACAATGTGCTACGTCTCTATTACTGGTAATATATTATTTGTATCCCTGTTGTGAGATGGTGTTACGATTTTTGTGTTACATACATGGTGCGGCCCATGAATGTTTTCCCAAAACAGCTTTTTAAAGAGAATTTTTTAAACAAATATATTCTCCCTTGTTATCTCATAACTGTTGTTGTTTTAACATGTACATATATAGCTGTCTGTTCCTAACTGTTTCATTCACCTGATGAAGGGTAAGAATATACTTCGAAGCGTCGTGACCCTTCACAATAAAGAAGTTGACATCCATAAAATTCTTGCCATTATGTGTATCACTTCTAAATGCCCTTCAACGACTCCAAATGTATTCTCACTTGTGTAGACGTACCTAGAGGCTGGAGCCAGGGGGAAAAACCCATTGAAGACGTGAATTAAAATACTAGTGGGAATGATAATTTGTTCGGGAACCATCAATGATTAAAATGATATCTAGAACCTTGGGGATAGATATTCTAGTTTTAACTTGAGACGAGATTATTCCATGTATTACATACTCGTTTTTCTGAGGAACTGGAAACTGGAGGAAAAATGTGTTTTTTAAAATTCTATCCAATTGTGAAAATGACTTCACAGAAGGCATGAGAAATGGATGAGATTAATTTTCTAGAAATATCTATAATTATTTGTAACAATGCATTGAAACGACGTCATGTTGCTAATGGCCGCTTCGTAAACAATGAAAACAATAATAAAATTGCCAATCATCATGAAGCAATAATCGTAATGCATGGTTGTTGCCCCGTGGGTAATGTGTGGAGGTTACTACCTGACCGTGTTCTCACGTCGTCAATACCATATGTTACGAATAAAAGTTGCATTAACAGAATTTGATGTTTCTTAATCTCAGTGTATGTTATTGTTTTGGTTTGTTTGTTGTTTAATGCTAATATTCCAGCTATATGGCGGTGGTCTGTAAATAATAGAATCTGGACCAGACAATCCAGTTATCAACAGCATGAGCATTGATCTATGCAATTGGGAACCGATGACATGTGTCAACCAAGTCAGTGAGTCTGATCACCCAATTCCGTTAGTCGCCTCTTACGAGATGCATGGGTTACTGAATATACCGGGTTACCGGGATTTCTTACCCGGATCTTCACGGGTGGTGTATGATATTAACAACATGCGAATAATGAATTCTTTGTCATGAAGGGTAGCCCAGTGGTTAAAGCATTGCTCATCTTGCTGACCACCTGGGTTCAGATCCCCACATGGGTTAAGTGTGTGAAAACTGTTTCTGGCGTTACATGCCATGATATTTCTGGAATATGGCTTAAAGCGGCATAAAATTGTGCTCATTCACTTTGTCATGAGATGTCATTGTTAAAATGAAGTTAAATGACATTATCTTACTCTGAAGCATTTTAGCGTTTGTTTGTTTGTTGCTAACTACCGCACTCAGCAATATTCCAGCTATATGGAGGTAGTCAGTAAATAATCGAGTGGACCAGACAATCCAGTGATCTACAGCATGAGCATCGATCTACGCAATTATGACACAATGACGTGTCAACCAAGTCAGCAAACCTGACGTGTATCGGTTGCTGAAGACCAATTCTAACCCAGATGTCCTGCCACACAGTGCTTCTTGTACATATACTCATGGAAACAAATAAGGGAACACATGAAAGTACAAGTGTTCCTTTATGCTTTTCCAGATTTTCACCCACAGTGTAATACAAAGCATTCACAGAAACCTGAGAAAAAAAATTATGGGAACCTTTGTACTTTCACGTGTTCCCTTATTTGTTTCCATGAGTATATATTTTCTTGTACAAAGCAAACCTGTATGTACTGCAAGCCATCAGCTCCGTGTGGTCATTTCCAACCAGAAGTCATACATCAACACCTTTTATCTTTTCATGTAAGGATTAAAACAGCATTGGGATACAATACCTGTGTTGCCTGTTCCAGTTAATATTTTGTGCCAAATGACTTTCCTCCATGTTTGTTTGTGTCCAGTTCTTATCTGAGAAGCCTTGGCTGTAGTTTGTCGAACAAATAACTTCTGAACTTAAATTACGTAGTTCCTCAGATTGGTGATTCATAGGTTTATTTATCAGAACTTGATACCATGTGTTTGGTTTATTGCATCAATAATATGATCCATTATAAGGAATACATATTTTTCTGACAGCTTAAATTGTACATTGCATTTTGTAGTAATGATAACGAGATTGATGAGTGAGTGTCTCAGGTTCTGCAATTTGCTGTGCATCCTTGACTAACATCTAGTCTCTGAAATGAACATATTTTACAGAAAAAACTGTATATAAAAATAATCCTATAATATTTTGAAAAGGAGCCCAGAGACTTTCTCCTGACACTGTGGAAATCTAGACTTGCCTCATACTCAAGATTTGCATCGGCTTTCTTGGATATATTTGTTTCAGGGTCTTAATGACAGACTATGTACATCCCTTCGTGTACCGTCACCCATACCCTCTCCCTTCAGGGTACGATTTCATGTTTTGGGTCAACACCTGTACCAGGTGAAATAAATTGATTTAATCTGGTTGCACCTTCAAAATATCACTTGCACCATATTGCCAACTATCCTATCACTGTCACTGACAACACAGGACTCTTTTATCAGCAGAGGGAGGGGGATATTCATAACCTACCTCACTATCTCCAGAAAAGCTCTCCGTACTTGATGTCTGAATGGATGTTTTGATAGATCGTTTTCATTCATAAATTTAATTTCTTTACCACCATGGAGGATCAACACGTCCACCATTACAAGTGACGCATCACATGTGGTAACTGGCCTTACTTGAAATGTCACAAGATTGTATAGTGTGTGGTCTATGTAACCGACTAATGAGCTTGAAAACACACATTTTGGGCATCTGGTGATTGAATCACCTGGATTGTGTACCAGTAAAACTGCTGCCGTGCATGTGTTGGGGGAATGGTACCTGAACTGTGTGCATCCTGACAGTAGAAGGTACCTGCACTAGTAATAATTTACCTGCAGTGGTGCAGCCTGGATGTAGCAAACTCTCTCACTCACTCACTCACTCACTCACTCACTCACTCACTCACTCACTCACTCACTCACTCACTCACTCACTCACTCACTCACTCACTCACTCACTCACTCACTCACTCACTCAGGACAGTGGGTGGCCTAGTGGTTGAAGTGTTTGCTCACCACACTGAAGGTCCGGGTTTGAACCCCCATATACAGGGGTGGAAATAACTTTAAAATTGCTAGTGTACTCCGGTACAGTGGCACATGTGAAATCACTTGCCCTGAAATTTTTTCCACTATACCGGCCGTTTTCTTGTCGAATTTTTTAAATAAACAACATAATTAACATTGGAAAGTCAACTGGACGCCGGTACAGTGTGATATATGAACTTGCTTGCCCGACAGAAAAAAACACTGGACTCGGACGTCGGACAATGGGTTATTTCCACCCCTGATATAGTTACCATGTGTAAAGGTCCATTTATGGTGTCCCCTGTCATGATATTGCTAGAATCAGTGTAAAACCTCACTCACTCACAGACACCTCTCTCTCTCTCTCTCTCTCTCTTTCTTTCTCTCCTCTCTCTCTCTCTCTCTCTCTCTCTCTCTCAGCAATTTTAACTCCAAGACAGCCACACTTCTAGTCTTTAAATTAGACTTGCAGCAGTCATGGGGTAAAGATCCCTTTATATAACACAGTCTAGGTCATCAGTCGTCTAAAGTAATAATGTTGTACGTGGATCAGAACAGCAGCACATCTGGGGGTGTTGGTCTGTCAGTACTTCAAGACTGGCCACTGTTGAATGTCTGACTGTAATATTCAAACCCATTTGGTCTGTAAGGGGAGATAACTGCTGATGCATGTACCAGTCATTAAAGTGTAACGATACCCCCCACTTGTAACACATCCCAGTGGTTTCATAAATTGATCATCTTCTGATGAGACAATGTAATCAGCAGTAAGTGTTTTAGCCAGGTGAAAGCTAATCTAGATATGTGATGGGGATGAATGGAATGGGGTTGTGGCCTCACTCAGTTGTACATCTGTGTGACGAAAGTGAGGCTGGCGGTTGGCGTGTTCCGCTTCCAGACCCGGCAGTTGATGTTCGCTGTGGTTGCTTGTGTACATGGTGAGTGAGAACAACAACAAAAAGCATTAACTAAAACAATTTATTTACGTTGCCCATTATAGCCTGAGTCCAAGATGTTTGTGTCCACTACCCCAGACCACTACTCCAGACTTGGCTATAAGCATCATTTGGTGTTAATTTGATCTTATTACTGAGTTTACTAGACCAAACTGAATTTTACTAGACTTGGTCTCAGACAAGAGGCTAAACTTGTTGACTGCAAATATTTTAAGTTTACTGGCAAATTAGCGTATGTATGTTCAGTATGGAACCACACAGGATAGCTTCTTTGATCAAATTTTCAGTGCAGTCTCACTGAAATCAGATCTTAGTTCTCAACAAAGATCTGAGAATGTGTCAGTAAAGGTCATGTCAGAATGACCATTCACGAACCTTCATTGGCAGGTGAAATGACCAACAAAGAGTCAACTTTAGCCAATCAGAAAGAATCTTTCTGAAGTTATACAGGACTAGTTTCAAACTGTTAACTAGGCTTTCAAAGATATTTTGTCAAAATTCTCAACAGAAGAACAGAATTGAAAGCAACTTTATAAAATGTCCAATAGATGGATGGCCAGAACTGTACTGCAGAACTTCCTGCATGTAATTCAAGGCTTCTTCCATTGAAATGTTTATCCCATTGAAGCAGGAGATTGACAATGAATTTGACAGGTTCATTTGTGCAGCTTGAAACTGTTGTTTGGAATAACCCGTGTTAAACATTTCAAGGTTGCATGATGGGAAAACACATTCCAGCTGTCACTTTCCTGATCTGTAAGTGATGTTTGGAGTGGTTGGATGAAAGTTCTGTTGTGACCCGTAATGGGATGTCGTCAGGACTCTACATCAAATATCTGATTTTAGTAAATAGTTTTCAATGTTTCTTGCTCATCTTGATTCTGATGGAATGCTATTCCACAACAGAGGAAACTGAAGAGATTGGTTGCCTAGTTTTGTCTTCTTTTATTGCTTCCTAAGATGTCCATTGACATTCTTGGTCAGAATTTGTCCCCAGCAGACTATGTTGGTCAGAAGTGAGTGAGTGAGTGAGTTTTACACTGAGCAATATCCCAGCTCTATCATGGCTGGAGACACCAGAAATGGGCGACACATATGGGTAATCGAACCCTGATCTTCAGGTCTAACAAGCAAACACATAAAGCACTAGACTAACCCACCATCCCTCAGGTTCTATGGGGGTGATCAGGGATAGCCCAGTCGGTAATGAGTTTGCTCATCATGCTGGAGACCAGGGTGCCGTTGTACAAAGCGATCTTAGCACTAAGGTGACCATATCTCCCATACCTTAACATAGACTTATGGTAGTTTTAGCGCTAAGGTTGTTTTGTACAATGGCACCCAGGGTTTGATTCCCCACTTGGGTACAATGTGTTAAGCCCATTTCTGGTGTGATATTGCTGGAATATTGCTAAGAGTAATAAACATTCTGACATCAAATTATGCATTAGGCATTGTTTTGGGTTCAATTGGATATTTTTTTCATAAAAACGTATGTTAATTAATTTAGATATTTTTATTTCTTTGACTAAATCATCTTTGACAAACATCAATAGCAAGTATCTTGCAGCTAAGTTACCAAGGTTACATTTTCTTAAAAATTTACTGCTATATGTATCAAAGTGAAGCTACTGCAGATTATTAAATATGGCTACTGTAAGTGTGAAAGTGAGGCTGTGTAAATATTAAGATGAGGCTACTGTGTCAAAAGTTAGGCTGAAAGTTCCTGAGATGAAACTACATATGGTATGTGTCAAAGTGCAACTTTCTGGTTCTGTCCTTTGCAACTGAATTACTGTTAAACACGTTTTTATGTTATCCATATTGTTCACTTTGGACTGAATGGTGAAGATTGATTGACTTCCACAGTAGAAAAACTTTTAAATTTTTTTGTCTGACACTTCAGACCACCTGACCTTGGGGCTTCTTATAGTCAGGAATTAAATGAAATGACTGGCAAGTCATTTTTTAATTCTCCATAATTCCTTGACTGGATCCTTTTTGTTGAAGGAAGTTTTCCTTGACCTGATTGGTGTGCCGAGAATCATAGAAGGAACTGATTTATATGGGTCTGATTTTTGGGACAGAAAATAACAGGTACCTTTTTGTCATATCTGAGGAAATTTGGCTAATTCCTTATTGTTGTAATGGCACTTCTAAGATATAATTTTAATTTGCATCCCAAATGTGTTGTAATATTGTCAGGTTGTACCTATGGGGACTCTGGGCTGTGAAAGGTCCCAATCAACCTATGTGTAGCAGGGCGTGGAGTCATCCCTCAGATGACATCCTTATCTTGTCAGTCTTGATGATGGGGTTAAGCTCTTTTTCATGTGGAAATGGTGTCCTACTTTGGATTAGAATGTCCGTGTTTCAAATTCCAGCAGTGGATTCTGAAATTTGATGGCTGCTACATTGGTGCCCAATGTGGGGTTGAGCATGCTGATGCATACAAAGCAAAATAAGTCCCGGTACTCTACTATGAGGCCACTGACATGCCTTCTCCCTTTTGGAGTATGTAGCTGGATGTGGAGTCCCTGCAAATGACATCCTAACCTTGTCGCCTCTTTGGTCATATAGACAACCAGGGGTAGAAATAACTTTAAAATTGCTAGTGTACTACGGTATAGTGGCACATGTAAAATCACTTGCCCTGATAATTTTTCCACTATACCGGCCATTTTCTTGTTGATTTTTTAAATAAACAACATAATTAACATTGGAATATCAGCTGGACACCGGTACAGTGTGATATACAAATTTGCTTGCCCGACAGAAAAAAACACTGGACTCGGGCGTCGGGCAATGGGTTATTTCCACCCCTGACAACCTGTCTGACTTTAGATCAGAAGATCTGTGGTTCGAATCCAGCACAGATTTGGAAATTTTGTGACCACTACGTGTGTTTGTCCCAAGAGGAGACTGAGTGGATTAAGTAGTTTGGTGACTGGGGTGATTGCATGACATCATTCTGAGTCATGGAGGATATACTGAAAATCACTGGTTTGCCTGGTCCAGTCCACCACCATAAAAATCGAATATTGCATGAAGCATTGAACAACATAAGCACAAAGACCAAACATACAACTAAATGGTAAACTCTGTCACTCATTCAATGGGGAACATGAGTTGCCTTGTGGTTCAGTTTGTCGTTACAACAAATACCCATGAAATTCTGACTTACAACAGATCCCCAGCAACACATGCTGGACTTAAGAGGCATCTATGTGGATCTGATGTGCTAGTTGACTTTGATGATGTATTGTCTTGATCAACGCTCATGATGTTAATTACTTGATTGTCTGGTCCAGGCTTAGTTATGTACAGACCACTTTTTTAATGACTGAAAATTAAAAAAGCAAACAAAGAGTCACGCGAAGGCTAAAGTCAAATTAGTCAATTGATAAAGGGGCTGGGAAGGCCAAGTCATCTGAGGTGCTGCTGTTCACTGTGCAGTGTTGCGCTGTTGAGTTGTTGTCCAGAGTTGTGTTCTGGGGTTTCTGGGGATACACTCCGGTGTTGTGTTCCAGAGTTGCGTTCCGGAGGTACGTTCCCAGGCTGTGTTCTGGAGTTGCTTTCCGAGGATACAATCTGAAATAGCATTCTCGAGTTGTGCTCTGGAGGTGCGTTCCTGAGTTGCATTCCGGAACTGTGTTCCCAAGCTGTATTCTGGAGTTGCTTTCCAGTTGCTTTCAGGGGTTACTTACACTCCAGAGTTGCATTCTGGCGTTACACTTAGGAGATGTGTACAGGGGTTCTGTCTGGAGTAGCATTCTAAACTTGCATTCTGGAGCTGCATTCTACAGTTGCAGCCCCAAGATTGTATTTGTTGGTTTGAATCCAGTTCATCCTGTTTACATTTCTAGGTTTGCCAGCACCACACATTTCTCTGGGGTTTTACTGAAGTGGTAAATGCAAAAGACCTGCCTCACGTCATGTTTTCCTCCACATTAAGCCTACACTCCTTAAAAACCAAAATACTGTTCAAAGACAGCATTAAATCAAACCTGGGCACATCAATTAACGGCCATGCTTGATGTCCCATATTGTCCTGTTGCTAAAGGATGATAACACACGTATTGCCCACATGCTTCTACAACAGACTCTTGGTATTTGGCCTGGCAGATGGTGCGTGGCCTGTAGTGAGCATTACTTGGAGTGCTAGCAGTGCTTCTAAGTATAGAAGGAAATGTACAACAGCTTGTACCGGCTTTCAGGTGACTTTTACTCCACACAGCCAAGTATTGATTCTGGAGTTGACATTTGTTTCATGGCCTGTTGGGCTACAACACTGCATGGCTGGTCTGTACTTGTGTTAGAGTCATAGCTTCAATTGTAAAGTGTTTTTAGTTGTGTGTTAGTTACTGATTTCCATATATTGGGAGTGAGTGAGTATAGTTTTACATCGCACTCAGCAATATTCCAGCTATATGGCGGCTGTCTGTAAACAATCAAGTCTGTACTAGACAACCCATTGGTCAACAGCATGAGCATCGATTTCCGCAATGGGGATACGATGACATTTGTCAACCAAGTCAACGAGCGTGTCCACCCAATCTCGTTAGTTGCCACTTGCGACAAGCATGGGTTACTGACGATCAATTCTAACCCGAATCTTCACGGTTTCCATATATTGGGACTGTGGTACATCCTCTTGATGGTTATCATTTTTGGTTTTACATTTTTTCACTCCTTGTAGCAATTTTTTTTAGGGATTATGTGTTCTTTTTTTCTGCTTTGAGCATTGTCGCAGTAGGGCTTTATGGTTAGAATAGGTCCGTAGTAACCTGAGCTGGTCATAGTGGTGATTGATCGGTCAGATTGGTCAGATTCAGTGGGGTAGCCTAGTGGTTAAAGCATTCGCTCGTCACGCTGAAGACCCCTGGTTCGATTTCCTCACATGGGTACAATGTGTGAAGCCCATTTCTGGTGTCCCCCACTGTAATTTTGCTGGAATATTGCTAAAAGGGGCGTAAAACTAAACTCACTCACTCAGTAACGTGAGTGAGTCATCGTTCCCAAACAGCTGGAGCATTGTTTGTAATGTTGATCACTGGATTATCTGGTCAAGACTCAATTATTTTCAGCTTAAATATTGCCGAAATATGGTTAAACAAAAATAAACATTCTTACTTGGATTTTTTGCTGATAATCGTTGAGAGAAATTATTTGTTATCTCAGTCAGTAATGTTTAATCATGTTTAGTGTCTAGTTTCAGTGGATGAAGAGATTTGTGTAATCATTCTCATTGTCTGGACCTATTGATTGATATTGAACTCATGTCTATATTACTTAGTCTTTCAAAAGAATACCGCCTACAACATGCACCGAATATCAGTCTTGTGTGACCTTGGTGATACATACGATACAGACCAACACGTAAAACACCACAGCTCGATGGTCAAGGATTAATCACTGCTTTTTTCCTTATTACCCCCGGGGTCTTGAAACACAAACCACCCACACAATCAATATCCAGGATGAGTATTAACAGAAACAGACTGATTTCTTTACTGTGTCCATGGTCGTGACCTCTATCCCAGATTCAAACCAATCTGGACCAAGAGATACCTGGTAGTAATTTTGTCATTTTCAACGTGATTACTGTATTCATAGCTGCGCGTCTTGGATGAGAAGGACAAAGGCAGATTCTCCGTCACCTCGTTCTAACAGCTATAGATTATTGGGCTCAGACCAGGTCAGACTGAAGCTCCATGGCTGCCAACGAACCACCTCTCTTCTCTCTAGCCTGCTAAATATTGGTTTACGTCTGGAATCGATACTGGGTGATCGGTGCAGTGTTCGTCTTGTTGTTGTGTGACTCCTGTCTTTCTCCATCGGTCACGGTGTGTGTCTCTGCCTACAGTGTCAGCAGGCAGCAGTTCTGACGAGTAGGCGAAGACCGATACTTCTCACGGTGGGGGATCTGGCCGTGGTTTTTATATTCATAGATGACGACAAGTAGGCTTGGAAATAAGATAAATCGTGGGTTTATTGGCATATTGATCACTCAGCTTTAGTCCTCGGGCATGGATTGAAATACTAAATAATGACATGTTGGTGGAATCTCTTCCAAAAATCCATCTGGATATGCAGTATTTTGCTGGGAAGAAGAATCGATTGTCACTTTCTCTGACCTGTTTGTTGAATGTGACTGTCGTCCCTCAGGTCAGCTGGCATACCTGTCAGTGAGCAAGGTATCTTGACGACTACTCTCGGCTATTGATTTGACTTGATTATTCACCTTGTTATACCCTTTGCTATATCTGATGTTAACTGTACCTGGATTATATATATAGGGTGATAAACACCAGAGCAGTATGGGGAAATAATATATCACCTGAGTTATGATTCAGTGTTGTGTTTTTTATCATGACTGACAGACTGTGATGTATGTTACATCGTACGAGTCAGTAATTATGTGCCATATTCAGGGAATTTTTCAAAGATTTATGAAAAATAGTCGTAGTGGATAGTGGCATTATATCATTGCACACAAATATCACTGCTGACACGTTTTCCTCCCACATCAAGCTAATAATACACCGTAGTGTTAGGGACTGGTGATTTGTTAAAGTCGTGTACAAGTAACAGCGACAGGGTATTGAACAATTTGTCATAATGGAGGAAGGAGTATAAAAACATTTCAGCTCCTATTTTATCAAATAATGAAATATATATTTAAACTTCATATGAGGACTGGGCATCAATTCTAAAGAGACGTGTCTTGACAAGGTGTTATGCGTATTTTTATTATCGGGCCGTGTAAAATGTTACAAATATTGTTATGTGTTGAACAAAGCAATCTTGCTCATACTGTAGACTTACACTGGTCATAAAGGGGATATCACTTTAAGCTGACCTGGTGCTATAAACCAATAACAGCATAAACATCTTGCTCATACTGTAGACTTACACTGGTCATAAAGGGGATATCACTTTAAGCTGACCAGGTGCTATAAACCAATAACAGTATAAACATCTTGCTCAGCCTTTCATGAACTGGTGAGGAGGAAGCCCAGTGGTTGAAGCTTCCACTTGTCCTGTTGAAGACCCGGGTTCCATTCTCTGCTTGGGTGCAGTGTGTGAAGCCCATTTCTGGTGTTCCCTACAGTAAAATTACTGGAGTGGCATAAAACCATATTCACTCTCTCATTAGTGGAAATAATTTCAGATAAAAGGCAACTGTTAAGTGAAAAGCCTTTAATGTCAAGATGTAAGGTAATATTGCAATGCATGTGAAGTGCACAATGTTATGATTTTGTTTTATGATAATAGTCGTGTTTGTCCAGACCGAGATTATTCTGGTACGACTGTTTGTCATTGGCTTGTGCTGATGGCAAGCAACAGTGTTAATGAGATAGGTATTGATTGAGATGGGATTAGGGGGGTCTGTTTTCTGAAGGAGCTCCTTGTACTGATAGGAGCTGTGTCTTCAGCTCGGTGCTACAAGACGCCGCAGTTTTAACACACCAATAAAGAAGTAAGCTCCTTTTTCCTCTCAAACCCCATGATCATTTGCCAGGCATGTTTGCTGGGCATGATCTGTTATCCTTCCACAAACTGCAAATCTCAGGCAATATTCACCATGGTAGGAGGTGTAATATATCCTTTTATAGCCTCCCCAAAGCCATGGCTGATGGGGATATTTGCGAGTTCCTGACCAGAATGCAAGTATCACATGGATGTCAAAATATATGGCATACAAGGATCCAAAGGTTGGTGTTGGTGTTGCACCCATCCCACATGTTTTTAAGCCTAATATTTGGCATCAATAGACTTACCATTGGAAGACCATCAGTTGTTCAGTGAGCAGATTGTCTCCTCTTGTCTGAGCTGGACTTGCCATTACTACCAGACAGTACTGATGGTCACCGTCTCCACAAGGGGCGGTGGGGTAGCCTAGTGGTTAAAGCGTTCGCTCGTCACGCCGAAGGCCCGGGTTCGATTCCCCACATGGGCACAATGTGTGAAGCCCATTTGTGGTGTCCCCCACCGTGATATTGCTGGAATATTGCTAACAGCGACGTAAAACCCAACTCCCTCACACTCACCCTCACTCACTCACTCACTGTCTCCACAGATTTCAGGACTTTTTAGGAGAAAAGACCACTTACCCTATGTATGTCTTTAAAATTACTAGGTGTATTGGGGTAGCCGAGTGGTTAGAGCATTCAGTCGTCATGCTGAAGACCCGGGTTCGATTCCCCACATGGGTACAATGTGTGAAGCCCATTTCCTTTTGTTCCAGGCCGTGATATTGCTGGAATATTGCTGGAATATTGCTAAAAGCTACATAAAACCATACTCACTAATTTAAGATTACTAGAACGAACATCTTGTTGATATATCACTGAGGACAGTACTGACACGGAGTAAAGACCAAGGGTTTTTTTGACAATTATTATTAATTGGATCAACTGGACTCTATTCAGCAAACATGAAAAAACCCCAAAACATTCATTATTTTGAAATTTAAACTCATATTTCTGCCAACACATGCTCTGAAAAATATATTGTTCGATCTTCTCTGCTTTTTGAAAAATCATCAACAACATGGATATTGTTTAGTCTGATGTTCCCATTTCGTCCAATCGATCAGTCGTAGCTGCTGCAGAGTATAATGTATGTATATGTACTGTTCTGTCCTTGATACAGTTACTTTGCTGAAATTGAATCCTTTTGTCTGTCGAGAAAAAATAACATTTCTCTCTTTACATTTATAAAGAGTTTGTTTCTGAAGTTCCTAAGTTTAGCTTGTGTCATTTTAAATTATTTTTGTTGCATTTTTCCGTCTGCCAACATCTGCCAACATCTGTCATCTGCAGTAGAACATTAAAACAGAATATTATTTGTCTGGAATTGTTGCATTGTAGTCTGGAACTATAATATTACCCATCAGCTTACATGCTTCAGACAGGGTGCAACAGAATGTCACGTGACATTTGTGCTGCCATTTGATGTGTACTTCGATATTCTGCTTAGAGCCATTAGGAATCTCAAGATCTGTGCATAGCTGCATCACTGAGACATGCTGGAAACCTCTGAATGTGCTTTGAATCCCCAGTTCACCCTGATACTTTTTAAACATTTCGAGTCCCACCCTCTGCTCGTGAGTTTTGCCAAATTCACTTCTAGCTTTCCTTCCACATCAAGCTGAAATGCTGACTTGAAATGCTGTTCAAAATAGTGCTAAGGTAACTCATTCAAGTTAAAGGATAAGATTAGGTAGCACACTGGTTAGGGTGTTAGTCAGCAATGTAAATGCTAGGGTTTATGTCCCATTTTGGTAACAAAAAGGAACTGATTTGTCCCTGGTAGTATAGATGTGAGTCTCAAATAAACTGTTTATCCAGGATCTGCTGGTCTGGGGTTCAAATCCCAGAGTTTGTGATTATAATTCTTGATTTCCCTGTATCTTGTCTCTGGTTGTGTGGTTTCACCAATGTGATAAATATGTATCATTTGACATGTATATGTATGTCACTCACTCACTCGCTCATAACTCATCCAGGGGTGTTTGCTTCAAATGTCAAAGACGGGTGTACAATGTGTGAAGACCATTTCTTGTGTTCCATGCTGTGATATTGCTGGAATATTGCTAAAAGTGGCATAAAACCTTACTTACTCATAACTCGATTAACATTGTTATTCTGCTCGTGCAGAATTGTCTCCAAGTCACATGGTTGCTGTCTTAAAAATCCTCGTTAATGTCCTTCTGTTACGAAAAGCTGTGCATTGCCACAGATCAACAAATATCTTGTCACAGAAAGTACTAACTGAATCAGTGCCTGTGGGAAGCCAAGATTGATGAGAGGACAAAATGATCCCCCTTGCTGCATACAGATATGTATGGCTGAACACGGGGCTCGGAGGTCAATCTTGATGTGGTATGTTCTGTTCCCACTATTTACCCTGTCCAGCTCTTGATTGAAGTCTACAACATACAAGCTTAATGTGCCCATACCCAACACAACAACAGTGTCTGATCTTTGTAAGATTTCATCTGCCAGGCTCTGCAACTTCATCGTTAATGACTAACAGTCACATGGGACATGCCAAGCTGGATATCTGATGTGCATGGATGATGCATTTGCAGACTGACTTGCGGGTCAATGGCTACTGTCCAAGAGTCTCTTCAGACGATGGTTGTCAAGGAAAGAAACATACTGACTCGAGAATTTGTCTCGCTGATAAATTGCAATGCAATGTCACTATTTTGATTGCATGTCTTAAGGCAAGGCTAGATTTAGGTGTCTTCACATCGACGCTTCTGACACAAACATCAGCTCCTGATGCTGCTTGGACGAAGATCAAAGATTGCCGATCTGGGACAAGCTGTTTTGACTTTCATTACTGTCTAGAGGTTCAAACGAACACCGCTCAAATCTATTTCTAATTTGCCTCCAATATTACAGTGAGCGACATTTGTATACTTAAGTCTCTCAGACTAAGAATGCATGAAATTGGGTTAATGGGTCTTTACAAGGAATCATAGAAGAGAGTCAAACTCGATAGATTTTTCCGATAGTGCCCCTTGCGTTGACCTATCATTGGACGTGTAACATTTCTCCGCATCATGTCAGGCCACGCTGAGAGACATTATACAAACATTTCTACTTATAGCCTGACTGGGAGTTTAAGGGCATGGCATTTTATGTATGCTTTCAAAATCAATACTGGAATTGCTTCTCGCATGTAACAAGCTGGAGGATGGGAGGATTTGAATTCCTCATTTTTTTATGCAAGAATAAAAATTGTGCCTGGTGCGCTTTCTGTGAACCCTGTTTCTCCCATGGTGCTTACAGCTGCATGGGTAACAGGCCCATGTGATGATCAGGTTATTCAATATTCTGAAATGGAAGGTGTCGATGTATGTTCTTGGTTAGAAATGACTGCATTGAGTTGTGTTCTTGCAGTACATACGGGTTTGTCTTGGACAAGTAGATATATGTACAAGAAGCACTGTGTGCCAGGAAACCATGTTAGAATTCATCTTCAGCAACCCATGCTTGTCGTAAGAGGCGACTAAAGGGATCGGGTGGTCAGGCTCGCTGACTTGGTTGACACATGTCATCATATCCCAATTGCATAGATCGATGTTCATGCTGTTGATCACTGGATTGTCTGGTCAAGGCTTGAATATGTACCAACTGCCTGGATGTAAAATTGCTGAATGCAGCGGTAAACAACAAACCAACAAAACAAGTTATGTGCCCGGTCAGCACATTAAGGTGCCCTGGAGCACTCAGCTGGAGACCTTCCTAGTTTTAATCTTCAGACCAGGGCCCTGTTTCACAGAGCTCTCGTAAGACTAAGATCTTGTAACTTTTCTCGTAGCATTCGTACTTCCTATACTGTAACATTGACTTACCATAGTCGTAGCGCTACGAGAGCTTTGTGAAACGGGGCCCAGGACTTATATAGGTCAAGGTCATCTGACAGATCAATTCATGAATATAAACAACAGTAATAATGAGAAGTGTACCGTTTGTTTAGGATGGCTAACAGTCTGTTCGCAATAGAAATTAACAGTTGAAATTTACATCTTTTGAATTATGGCAGTTAAGTGATTGTAGATTTATACACGTCTTGGCTATAGGGTAATTTGACTTTGGAATGGTTGTCCGAAAGAGCTCTCTGAGGCAGTGCACCAAGTGTCGTCCATCAGAACAGCTGTTGCACTAGGTGGCGTATGATTATTTGTCTGTCAGTTGAGGAAATAATGGGGTAGCCTTGTGGCTAAAGTGTTTGCTTGTCATGCCAAAGACCCAGGTTTGGTTCCATGTGAGTGTCGGCAGTATGGTTGTTGGGCGCAAGGGTATGAAGGCTGTATTGTTTACAGCGATCACTTGTATCAACATGTTTGTTGTCAATATGGGTACAATTTGTGAAGCCCATTTCTGTTATCTTCTGCCATGATTTTGCCGAATTATGGCTGGAAATGTGCAAAACATGCACCAACACTGGGGGAGGTGTGCCAATATGTCTGTGTTTCTAGCCAACAAAAGTGTTTGTAATGTTTAGGGACTGTTTAGTGGTCTGAAGAAGAGAAGAGATTTCAACTATTTGGTGGTAATATTCTCTAACTTTGTTGATTGAATGTCATTGTGCCATGGCAGTTTTGGATGCTGATAATGTTGACCAGACCTGAATATTTCCAACCCAAAGGTACTCATGGATTGTGATGTAAATTGCCAACATTCCAAAAACATGTCAGGAAAATGTTTGACTGCCATATTGCCAGAGCATCATCCACCTCCTTTGACTTGATTGATTGCATGCCATCATGCTGTCATGGTGCTCACAATGTCGACCACAGGTTGGTGTCGACCAGAACTGATTATTTCCATGCCCTAGCTACACATGGATTGTGGTGTAAACAACACACATTCCAAACATGTCAGGACTGTCATGTTGCCAGAGCATTGTCCATCTCATACGTAAAAGATGCGCTACTGGTTTATCAATCATTATAATGCATGGTTTATTACACACATTATTCCTGAGAGACGTCTCCGCACTGAATGCAATAGGTTGGTATCTGCTGGCAAGGAGAGGAGTACACTTTGACAGTTTTGTAATCTGGATGATTGATCGCCTTGCATGGCAGGCCAGACTTGCCTTGTTTATGATTGAGATTCCCGGATAAAACAAAGCCAATTTATCACATCACTTCAGTCTCTTGTGAAGAATGGCAGGAATTTTCGAGTGACCATATCATTTTCTGTATTTTCTAGGGTATTGATTTTTAAAATGTATTCATTTGGCAGCAGTGAAAATGAGCTGGAAACTGTTCGGCATCGTGAATTAGGCAGCTTTTTCATCAAGATTGAGAATGCTTTCATTGAAAGGTTGCACAATTAATCAGCTTGCTTTAGCTGTCTGAAGTGCCTGGATTTAGACACGTTTCTAAATACCGACTATTGATCTTGGTGGTAGATATGTCTGGGCATTGTTGTGTAAATTAGTGCTTTAGGTTTACACTATTTGTTTAGTAATCAGCATTATGTCACCCTGTGGACACTTCTTTCAACTGACACCAAAGACCCGGGTTCGATTCCCCACATTGGCACAATGTGTGAAGCCCATTTCTGGTGTCCCCCGCTGTGATATTGCTGGAATATTGCTAAAAGGGGCGAAAACCCCAACTCACTCACTCACCTCCTCGCTCACTCTTTCAACTGGAGGGCAGTAGGGTAGCCTAGTGGTTAAAGTGTTTGCTCGTCATGCCAAAGGCTGGGTGCGATTCCCCACATGGGTATATTGTGTGAAGCCCATTTCTGGTGTCCCCTGCTGTGATATTGCTGGAATATTGCTAAAAGGGACGTAAAACCCAACTCACTCACTCACTTACTCACTCTTTCAACTGGAGGGGCAGGGCAGTAGGGTTAAAGCCTTGCTTGTCATGCCAAAGGCTGGGTGCGATTCCCCACATGGGTATATTGTGTGGTTCTAAAGTGTTTGCTCGTCATGCCAAAGGCCTGGTGCGATTCCCCACATGGGTACAATATGTAAAGCCCATTTCTGGTGTCCCCCTAAGTGATATTTGCTGGAATATTGCTAAGAGCGGTGTAAAACCAAACTCACTCGCTAGCTCTTTCAAACTCGAGCCACTGGTGTCCCTGTCATCTCAGATATCAAAATTCACTTTACAGGGTTGCTTCCCTTTGGCCTGCCAGGAACCTGTGATTGTGGATACGAAACCTGGTCCGAGCTGATTATTTTTTTTCCTAGGCTGTTCAGAACGATACACATGCTCTTGGGTCTCCAGTATTAAGCTGACATGCTCTGATATATCTGGAATACTTCAAAGCAGCATTAAACCCAGCTCACTCACTCACTCACGGTACAAGGAAAGGGCTTTCCATCCCCATCAAGTTGAAATTGTTACTCAAAAACTGTAATAGGTAGCATTAAGTCGCTCACTCACTCACTCACTCACCTCATGCACTCACCTCACTCACTCACATAACCTGTTTTACTACATATTGTCAATGTGCAGAGAACACACAGAAAGTAAGTTTTGTTCCTGATCAATTCATCTGCGTTATACATGCATGTTGTACTCTCCCACTGTGGACATTATGCTATTAGTGGATGGAATTGTTTCCACACATTGCATAATTAGCTGTTTTATGTATATTGAGACTGTTTCTGACTTTTGCAGATTTTCAACTTGTTTGCTGACACGCTATGTGCTGAAGAGGTAAGTTGCTTCAACATTCATATGTGATAACTAGATGTGTGGTGGCCCACTTGCATATAATGACTACGTTTGTACATATATGTACGTTCGCAATACTTGAAGCTAATATTATTTATGCAAATAGCACATTTAACCTCCCTTAATTATGATCACCAAGGGCCTACTTGTGCAAAATAGTGCTACATTTATTGTAGGTTTGCTCTAAATCATGGGAGTTTTGACAGATAAAGCTGATCTGTGTTAAACTATGACCGTTACAAAGTCCTAACACAGTTTATGCTAAATGATTGTAGTAACGATTATAGTCCCAGCAAAGTTTGTGTTAACTTGTGGCAGATACAATAGTTATGCTCTAATCTATCTAAAACTACAACCTCCCTACTTTAACTTACAGAGTTGTCTTTCTTAGATCTGCCAGGATCAGCTTCAGTCACAGGCGTTGGGGTATCAGTGCTATATTTGTGTTGAGGGTTTTATGATAGTGGAAAAATATACCCTCCTGTTTTGACAGGCCACAATATAACTGTACAAGTTAACAGTGGTGTTGATCCGAACTCGCTCGTACTTAATAAAATGTACATATAATTACGACTCTTGAAAATCACAGTGGTGAAACCAGCATTGTAAATTACAGAGGTCGTCTTTGAACTTTTATCTTTTATAGCTACATTTATGTATGTATATTTTTGTCTCTATTTCATATTTATCTCGGCAGTCTAATTTTTACTCTTGTTTCAGGCATTAATAAACATTGGCATCCTTTAATCTCACCTTTGTTGGCGTTTTTTATATGGGACTTATGCATATTTTTGTCATATTCATTCCACAGATATTGTGTTAATAGCCCATTTTAACCCATGGGATATGTTGCGATGTAGATGGCGCCATCTTCATGCGTCACCATGATTTCTTGCTCTTTGATACATCAATCTGTCATTTTTAATGTGTTTTTATTGGAGAAAGTATGTACCGGTATATTTCAGTAGCATGATGTGAAGTAGTTTAAGATGGAGAATAAACGAATAAGATAATTCAGAGCTACAGATAAGTTTATGAGTCATTGAGTTATGTACTCGCTTGTGTTCATCACAATTGGGTATCCTAATTTTCCTTTGAGTAACCAAATATATTGTATCCATCTCACTCAAATTCAATTGGGTATTTTGCCATTTTCCATTAATTTTAAAAATATAATGAAGTTTAAATGTTAGTGTTTGTTATTTATATTTGATCTGTAATATGAGAAGCGGTAAGAAAGACTGCAAGTTGCCAAGTTCATGTCCTGAAATAGAACCTCTCAGTATACCTCAATTATTTTATCTATCAACCGATACGCATGCTAAGATTTGACAATTTTGTGTGTCGCATGTAAGATCACATTTATTGAGTATTTACAAAAATTCAAGCGTACTTGTATGCAATAGACTTAATAGGAATTGAGTTTTCACATAAATATTTGCATAATTTACGCAGATACACAGCTTATCTGTACCTCTGATAATTGATGATTATACTGACAGGAATTAGCTACTTTGACACAATTTATATTTAGTCATATATACAATTTTAGGTGCATGATTCTCAGTTTACACCATATGTTGTGATGGACAATAGAGCTATCAAATTTTGCTCTTAATTAACAAACTTTAACTTGCATTAAGTCACCAAGTAACTGACCATGTTTTCAAATAAACTTTATTTGTTTTCAATGTTTCCAAACTTTGAATGCTCACATGATCTACACAATGATGTTAATGTAGTGACAGTATGTTTCTTCCAGATTGGTTCGCATGGTGCCATATAAAAGAGGAACTTATTTCCAACTTGGAATTAAAACCTTATAAATAATGTAGGTACATCTGATGTTTTGGTTTGATGAAGTCGCCTGGTATTCCACTCATAGCAGGACAAATAAAGAAGGCTTATCGCTTAGTTTTACATTGACAAGTGTATTTTTAATATAGGCTTTAAAAGACCTTTATTTCAAGAAAACACGAATTTCAAAGTAATCCTAATTTTGACAAAAATAACATTCTTTTCCCCAATTAGCTTGCAAAAGGGACCTAATTTGAGCCCTATGTGAGTTCCACCATGACATGTGCTTGACATATGTAGTTATGACATATTACAGTTTTGCGGCTATTTCCTACTATCAACTGTTGATGGTGGCTGCATACACCTAGCAAAACTATGAGTTATAGCAGGCCAGTATACTCGAGAATAACACCATATTGTCATACCATTTGCAGGAATGGGTCGCAGAGGAATAATGTTACCACTTTGATCGGTTATTATGCTGTTACTGGTGAACATTATCGTGAAGTTATTTGTACATTCAGAAACAGCAGCGTGCCAGCGACCGCTCTCCACTTGTGGGTCTGACCCTTATTCTGTTTTACACTTATCAGGGCGGCTGGCAACACTCTGTTATTGTATACTGGAAGCGATTGGGACCACTGGGACGCATTGTATTGTAGCTTCAATTGTCTGTGTGATTGTAGGAATTGTATGGTTTGGTGGTAAGCATGGGTCTTCTTTTGGGAGTCGTCCAGGTTTACGGGAACAGTTATGGTGTTCTATTTTTGAAAATGTTGACAATGGTTCATATTCATGTATTATATTCTTTTTTTTTATGAACATTCTGCTGCAGATGTGTATTGTATATGGAGTAAAAATGTTTTTTGTTTTTGAAAATGTGAAAAATGGTTCATATTGATATACATATATTCTTCATGCTGAATCTTTTGCTGCAGATGAGCATTGTAAATGCAGTACAAATGGGTTTTTTTGAAAATGGTAAAAATGGTTCATTTTACTGTACTGACATTGTTTATGGTGAACATTTTTCACCAGATGTGCTTCGTATATAAAGTGAGAACTGCTACACACAAACCTATTTGTCTGGGAAATCTCTTCTAAAGACGTCTAGGTAGTTTGTTGTTTAACTCCACACTTCAGCTATTCGATGTCATCGTGTAAATCTGAATGGACCAGACAAGCCAGTGATAGTTGTTAGCAATGGTCCATGTTGCTGTCCCCTAATCTGGCCACTCAGGCCATTATGCTGCCTCTTGTGGCCAGCATTGGCTTTTCGGGGCCAGTTCTAACCTGGAATGCCCACAGAATCTGACTCTTTTTGTCATTTGTTTTGATATTACAAAAGATCCGGGTTGGAATTGATCTTCAGTAACCCATGCTTGTCATAAAAGTCGACTAACGGGATCGGGTGGTAAGACTCACTGACTTTGTTGACACATGTCATCGTATCCCAATTGCGTAGATCGATGCTCATGCTGTTGATCACTGGATTGTCTGGTCCAGACTCAATTATTTACAGACCACCACAATATAGCTGGAATAATGCTGAATGCAGTGTTAAACAACAAACCAAATTGTTAAAACTAACATCAAAGCAACACCCCCTCATCCGTTCTTAGTTGAGAAAAAAGTACTTTAGTGCATAAACTGATTTTTGTCTCTGTGAATAATTTAAACTGATAACTTCCTGTTTCTGTATGGGGTTTATTGCTTATTTATTGTTGTCTACAGCAGCACTCAGCAATATTCCAGCTATATGACTCCGGCATGTGAACAAATGAGTGGGCCAGACAATCTCATGATCATTGTTGGTGATATTGGGGAATAAAGACACAATCGGACCATGGTCAGTTTTTACTTCCAGCACAGATTGCCAGTGATGTACATTCTATCCCAGAATTCCCACTATGGTGTGTGAGGAAGGAGTTTTATTACAAGTCAGAGAAGTTATCATGTGTTTTATTCCTCTGTGCATGGTTGTCGAGTATGCAGCTGGCCAGAAAATTGCATTTTGAAATATTGTCTTTGAATTGGCTTGATGTTTTGGTATTTTGAGATATGCAAGGTGTTTGACCCATTAATATTTGATTTTGAACTTTACATCTTAGGCTGGCCTTCCACTAATGTAAGCTACCAGAGTGTCGGTGTCTGTGATTGGATCAAGCATCGGCTCTGTCTGTCAGTGGACGTTTGACCTATTCAAAGGTGGGGATTTACTGATATCGTGATTAAGTTTCAAATACTCTGTTGAAGAAGTGTTACGTTGTCCATGAGGTAATGATATAAAGGTCATTGTTTTTTTAACAGACTTTGGACTTTGCTATTTTATTCAGTGTTTGAAATTATAAATAAGAATTAGGGGATAGTGGTTGTTATGAGTGAGATATGCTGCTACAGAAATCCTAATTTATTCAAAGGAAATAGTGATAGTTAAGCTTTTATTGATGTTAGCTGTTGTTGGTTTTGAAATTTGGAAACAACTTTGGAAACAACACATTTGAGATTTGTTGTTTTAACAGAATTTTGTGATTGGGAAAAAGTCGATCCATGATTTCCTGGCCAGTTCTAATTTTTCTTACTACGTGTATTTTAAAAAAATGACTCCACTTAATATTTTAATGTTATTACACATTTGTTCAAAATTTTGAAGGTGGATGAATAGGTAATTACCCAAAAATGCTGTACTATTAATTGTGTTTGTCAGTTTGTTCATTTTTTAGAAGGTTAATTTACGTTTGAATTTGCGCGGAATGTTGATCAACTGAAAATCTGATGTATGATGGGTATTCTATTTCCCATTTTTGTACGTATCCTTCTGGTTTTGTTGAGAATTATGTCCCCTTGTGTAATAGCCGTACAGACCTCCTCGTGAAGCATCGTGGAGAAGTCCCTGTGGAAATGTTTGGAGGGAGTTTTAATTGGATGTGAGAACCTTGTGGCAACTCAAGGTCACGGAAGAGACGACCTGCCTTCACGATGTCCTGAACTGATACAAGACGTCCCAGAAGGGACGGCAGTACATTTACTGTAGTCGACATATTTAACACCCTTGGCACTGGAAATTTAATTTCGGAGATGTCTGTGAAGATGAGGAGGAAAATAGGGATTAGAATGGCTTACAAAAAAAATTTGACTTATTAACATTCACTGGACTTGATGTTTCTGGTGGTTTATGTTCTGGTCAACAATTCCAGATATATTGTGGCCTAGAAATAATTGTAAACAGGTCTGGTTCCTGTAAAGAAGGTGAGGTGCCTTCGCTCGTCACGCCGAAGACCTGGTTTCGATTCCCCACAGTGGTACAATGTGTGCTGCCCATTTCTGGTGTCTCCCTGCCGTGATATTGCTGGAATATTGCTAAAAGCAACGTAAAAAACTCACTCACTCACTATAAGGTAGGTAGGTGCCCCTGTTGTCTGAGGTGCTGTGAGTTGGTGTTGTTGTCCTTTGTACGCTTAAGTAGCGTATGATAAAATCCCTGTTTGTCCTGATTGTTTCTGGTGTGTCAGCACCTTACAAATGCTTGAAGTTTTCACCAAATTGGTACACATCTGAGATCTGCATTGTTTCGTGTTTTCTCCCAAATTAACAACGTCCAACATAGGAACCCCATTTCTTCTGTTTCCTGCAATGGAAGGAATGCTGCTAGAATTTGCAAAAGCAAAAATCAGTCCATCAATATGTGCTGACTAGTTGTACTCCATGACCATAGGGCCCAGGCTGCTGATTTGTCTAAGGTGGTGGGCAGAGTTACGTCCCTTAGGTGAACAAGGATCATACGATCAGGAGTTTGAATCTCAGAATGACTGAGATTTGCTATGCAGAGTTACGTCCCTTAGGTAAACTAGGATCACACAATCAGGAGTTTGAATCCTTGAATGGCTCCGATAGAATTTCATAAATGTATCACTTTGGGCTGCCACATAAAGTTGACGCATTGGTACAATAGAAATACAGTTTAAAGCTGTGTACAAGTCGCACTTTCTCCTGGACTATAGTATTGGTACTTAAGAGGCTAGCTTAGTGGTGCAGCTCCTGAAGTATGTTGGCAAAGTGCTGATGAAGACCAATGAAATACAACGGACATTTGTCTACACAGGAGTAAAATCTTCATTCTATAAAGGAGATGCACTCCAAGGAAAAAGGGATTGAATTGCCAACAAGATTTCTATCCTTGATTGAATCTCACACTCACCATGTAACCATAAGAAGTGTTTGTGTGAAGGCTGGTGCCTGCGTATTGATCTCCCGTTGAGAAGCAACTTTTTGTCTTTTTATTCCGTGGGGAAGTATGTCGCTTTCGTGTAAATTTCAACATGAGATTTTCTATCTGTCCGTGATCCAGAAACCTCAACTCGAGTTCCAGTGAAATACACTTATTTTGTCTCGTTTCATTTTTATGAGATTTTTTTTCCTGTTCTGTTTGAGAAATTGTGATTAGTTTTATCTGGATGGTTTCTTGTATGTTCAGGCTGTGTGTTGGTACACGTTGACTTACGCTAATTGATTTTCTGTCTGAAACTGTATGAGTAAGAGCAAGCTGGATTGACCTTTTAGGCTTGAAAAATATTTTTGATACACTTTTAACTGTGGTTCATTTACGTTAAAGGGAGAAAATCGGAAACAGGAAAAATTTGGAATCATGTCTGCTTGTTGTTTTTCATTATGTCAGTGGTGATTGTACAACTGTTAGGAAGGGCGGTGGGTTAGCCTAATAGTTAAAGCGTTGTCATGTCAAAGACCTGGGTTGATTTCCCCACATGGGTATAATGTGTGAAGCCCATTTTTTGTGTCCCCTACCGTGATATTGCTGGAATATTGCTAAAATTGGCGTAAACCCAAACTCACTCACTACAACTGTTTGGACGTGATAGTATCATCATCCATAGAATCACCATCATCTTCAGTGACAGATCAAAGCAGCTTCCATTATCAATAAAGACAACAAATTATTTATAATTTTAATGAGAACATGAAAGAATATATATAAAAAACATTATGATAGATTGCCTTTTGAGTACATGTATATTTTGTATGTGGCAGTATTTATTTTGTTTCTGAAAAATAAATGCAAGAATCTTAATTTTAATTACACAAGAATCATTCCTTGTAGATGTCTGGACAGAGTTACCTCCCTTCCATTGATTTTGTCTTGCATGCCTGGTTGTAAAGATTCCATACAAGGCAGTAGGATAGTTGAACAATGCACTTTTATGACAATCATCCTACAAACCTTTCAACAAGCATTATGTATGCATGATTTACGCATGAATCTCATATATTTTTGTGTGATAATTTGATAGTGCTTTGTGATCATAAAAAATGCATTTAGCCAGTATACTATGGGTGATTTCTAGAAATGTCATGCATGTAGCTAAATTACCTGACCCTGTATCAACAAATAGTGGGAGCAGTGGGGAAGCCCTGTTAAAGTCCTCGCTCATCACGCTGAAGGTGCAGGTTTGATTCCCAACATGGGTACACTGTATGAAGCCCATTTCTGGCGTCTTTCTTCCTCCCTCCGCCCTCTCTCTCTCTCGCCCTCTCCTTCCAACTCACTCACTTAACAAATAGTGGTTTATTTAGCAGAATTGGTTTTGGACAAAATGCAAAACACAGATTGTAACACTGCTTTTAGCAATATTCCCGTGTATAAGACCTATATTCATTCCGATGTCAGGCTGGAATTAAGCTGCCAAACGCTGTGGTATTATTCATGAGGCACAAAGTCAACTAAAGTATGTTGTATATGAATATGAATGTCGGCAGTGAAGCAAATCAGCATAATTATTCCACAAATGCAAATACCCTGCCATGTAGATATTATCCATTGTTGCAGCATGAACTGTGTAATCATGTGTATAATTATTCTGTAGTATCAAACAACATATTCAGGATAAGTGTTCTGGTTTTTTTGTTTTTGATATATGTAGAGGTATTTATTAAAAGTGATCAGACTTGTTTTGAAATAGCTTGTTTTGCATTTAATTTGGTTCTTTCTGAACTATTGAGTAAATATGGTTTTTCTTGAGTGAAACTACACTCACTCCCTCACTCCTGCTAATAGAAGATACTGTAAAATACCTGTAATGCCATTCACAGTTGCTTTAAACCTCACTCACTCACTTAATCTTTAAATGCATGATTATTTACTTGACTCGTTGACTGCTATATTAGAAATCCAAAAGTGTTTAAAAGAATAATTTTCAAATGCACAAATGTAGGATTTCCAGTAATTCTTAAAATTTTAATACGGATTCTCTCCTAGGACAAATAGGTTAAATTTTGTTGTTCAAACAACATGTGCTTGGTTCTTTGGTGAAGATAGTGAAAAACTGTGTTGTACTGTTTGCTGTTGTTAACATCCCCAAGTTCCCCCCTAACAGCGAAGGCTTACACTGATGTGCTTGTCTGGAAGCTGAAGCAAGAATCTCCCATCTTGGTGTGACGTTTTTAAATAACTTGACATTTTGGAAACAGACTGAACGTGATCAACCTTCTAGTGATTACGAAACTTCACGTGAACTCCCCTGCACTTAAAACAAACTTGGCGCTGAAGGAAAATAATATCTCTTCGATATTGCCAGCCCTAGCCTACACCGGCAGATAAACGTAATGGAGGGATGTGGTAGATGGTGGAATACAAGCTCCAAACAGGTCCAAATTGAACCTGTGAATAGATCATTATTGGGTTACCAATCTACTCTGTGATACCATGAATTCAACCTGATTACACACAATACTTGATCATGGTAATATGATTTAATATTTGAAGCAAATTACTATCAGTCAATATCATTCAACCATAGAACTTTTCTGACCATCAATATTTTGCAGTGGTATGAAGTTTTTGTTTCTTATCTGGCTTTGAGTTTTCAGTCCCTTTGTTGGCAGTGTGTGGAGTCTTCAGTCTCTATACTGGCAGTGTGTGGAGTCTTCAGTCTCTTTACTGGCAGTGTGTGGAGTCTTCAGTCTCTTTACTGGCAGTGTGTGGAGTCTTCAGTCTCTTTACTGGCAGTGTGTGGAGTCTTCAGTCTCTTTACTGGCAGTGTGTGGAGTCTTCAGTCTCTTTACTGGCAGTGTGTGGAGTCTTCAGTCTCTATACTGGCAGTGTGTGTGGAGTCTTCAGTCTCTTTACTGGCAGTGTGTGGAGTCTTCACTCTCTTTACTGGCAGTGTGTGGAGTCTTCAGTCTCTTTACTGGCAGTGTGTGGAGTCTTCAGTCTCTTTACTGGCAGTGTGTGGAGTCTTCAGTCTCTTTACTGGCAGTGTGTGGAGTCTTCAGTCTCTTTACTGGCAGTGTGTGGAGTCTTCACTCTCTTTACTGGCAGTGTGTGGAGTCTTCAGTCTATACTGGCAGTGTGTGGAATCTTCAGTCTCTTTACTGGCAGTGTGTGGAATCTTCAGTCTCTTTACTGGCAGTGGAGTGTGGAGTCTTCAGTCTCTTTACTGGCAGTGTGTGGAGTCTTCAGTCTCTATACTGGCAGTGTGTGGAGTCTTCAGTCTCTTTACTGGCAGTCTCTGTGTGGCAGTGTGTCTTCAGTCTCTTTACTGGCAGTGTGTGGAGTCTTCAGTCTCTTTACTGGCAGTGTGTGGAGTCTTCAGTCTCTTTACTGGCAGTGTGTGGAGTCTTCAGTCTCTTTACTGGCAGTGTGTGGAGTCTTCAGTCTCTTTACTGGCAGTGTGTGGAGTCTTCAGTCTCTTTACTGGCAGTGTGTGGAGTCTTCAGTCTCTTTGGCAGTGTCTTCAGTCTGTCTTCAGGCTGTGACAAACTGGGAAGTCACAGATTTTCTGCTGTTAAGATCAAATCACTTTCAAGTCACTTGAATTTATGTATCAAAATTCTTTTTTCATAGAAAAAAAACAGTATTAATTTACTTCCCAAACCTGTACAGTTATCATGTTTGACTTGTTTGATCTGCAGAGTTTTTGGAACAGCTGAGAAAGTTTTCTGAGATCAGAGATCCTGCATACCGTTTCCCCTTCCTTGTCCTCTTTGTGCACTATTTAAGCGAGTCTTGGGACATCCACAAATATTCTTTTCCTGTCAACAGAAGCTCTTCATAGGAAGAGCAAGTCTTTCATATTTCACTTCTTCTTGTACAAATTCTTCTAAAGGGTTGTGTGAAATATGTCCAGTTTGTCGTACAGTTAAATTTTTAAATGTCAGTCTCTGTGAAAAAGATGCATCACAGACATCACTGTATCAGGTATGAGAAAAAATCACTGTTACGATCAGACTATTTCAGGCTTTGGTTGTATTCAGATGGCACATGTTAATTGACACAGGGAGATTGCTAATTCAGAAAGATTGTGGCCCTGTCAGTGCAACAAACAGGAGCTAAAAATCTTTGAACTTGGCTGCATTCTGAAGACAATTAGCAGCTTTGTTTGTCAGGTTTTCAGAAGTCTTCTACTTCATATGGGAAACTCCCATATAACTAATTATTGATTATTGGAAGCAAATATTCTCGACAAAGATTCTGTTGAGAAGAAATGGAACCAAATTGCTGGCAATAGTGGCACAAGGCAGGTGTGTGGACTCTCAGTACAGCCATGACCTTGAGGCGTTTACATAATGACCCAGATTAATTGATGCCAGAATTGAGTGCAGATTAAATTTTGCATCGTTGACTTGCTGAGCCTGTTGAAGTTACCTCTCAATCAAAAGCTTGTGGTTTACTTTTAATTTAATCATACTGAGTGATGCATGGTTTAATATACCCTTTCCTCAGCCAGGAGATGACTCGGAGAACAGATGGAATAATATATTGGCAGTGTTTGGCCAACAAGCAGTGGATGCCTCGAGAAGCATTAACACGCTTAATCAAATCCTGGCCTCCGTTCTGATTGGACTAGGTTTACCAATCTGCAAGCTTCGCAAGTCTGCCAGGCCAATGTCTACTGCAAGGTCCTCCTAGTCACTTGCAGAGCACAAAAGGATATCTTGTATGGAAGGATAGGACCTTTTATTTCTTCAAGGTGCTTGTCAGTGGTGATATAATACTATGATCACAAGAAAGATGTTGTCATCACTTGGACATGTCAGTATTGAATGATTAGTCCTAATACATTCTTAAAAACTAAATAATCTGTGCTTTGCGTGTTTGGTATTATCAATTACAGCAGACTTTTTTTCATAAATGTTTTCCTTGTGTCATTCAGATTTTTTATATTTTGTAACTTAAATGATGAGTGGCGATAGATCCATGTACTTTTTTTCTGATTTGTCATGTGTACATTTGTACCTTCAGTTCTATTGATTGCCCAAACATATTCCGAACCTGTCTTGCAGCTCATGGCCAAAATGAACACTATTAATCCTGATGACATGGTCAAGATTAACACCATTAGAGCTGATGACATGGCACAAGCCTGTCTTGATATGGCAGCACATGGTCAAGATTAAATTAACACCATTAATCCTGTACCCGTTAAGGTCCGGGTTATAATATTGATCTTCAGTAACCCATTCTTGAGGCGAATAATGGGATCGGGTGGTCAGGGTCGCTGACTTGGTTGACACAATTGCGCAGATCGATGCACATTGTGTTGATCACTGGATTGTCTGGTGAAGACTCAATTATTTACAGACCGTCGCCATATAGCTGGAATATTGCTGAGTGCGGCGTAAAACTAAACTCACTCTCTCATTAATCCTGATGACGTGGCACAAGCCTGTCTTGCATATGGCCGCATATGGTCAAGATTAACACCATTAGCCCTGATGAGCCTGTCTTGCATATGGGCAATTAAGCCTGTCTTGCATATGGTCGACATGGTCAAGATTAACACCATTAGCCCTGATGACATGGCACAAACCTGTCTTCTTGCATATGGCGCACATTACGGTCAAGATTAACACCATTAGCCCTGATGATTAACACCATAAGCACAAGCCTGTCTTGCATATGGCCGCACATTGTCAAGATTAACACCATTAGCCCTGATGACATGGCACAAGCCTGTCTTGCATATGGTCGCATTAGCCCTTATGGTCAAGATTAACACCATTAGCCCTGATGACGTGGCACAAGCCTGTCTTGCATATATGGGCCGCACATGGTCAAGATTAACACCATTAGCCCTGATGACATGGCACAAGCCTGTCTTGCATATGGCCGCACATGGTCAAGATTAACACCATTAGCCCTGATGACGTGGCACAAGTCTGTCTTGCATATGGCCGCACATGGTCAAGATTAACACCATTAGCCCTGATGACATGGCACAAGCCTGTCTTGCATATGGCCGCATATGGTCAAGATTAACACCATTAGCCCTGATGACATGGCACAAGCCTGTCTTGCATATGGCAGCACATTTTCCAAATCAACACCATCAGTCCTAATGATTTGGCATGGCATATGGCAGTACACAGTTGAAGTCCACACCCTCAACACTGATGACATGACATGAGTGGAGAAGGACCTACGTCTGGCTTGAGACCAGAAGGGCATATTATAGACAGGGAAATCCAATTTGGTTTGTGTCATTGATATCCCCCTCCCAGTCATTTGATTAACCTGACATAGCTTGTGACAGGTGCGTGTTGTTTGGCCAACGTGGAGAGCACAATTTGATTTATTCCTTTGTGCATATGCATTCGCCTTCCATTGGTGGCAAGCAGCAAAATTCGAGTGTCGCAAGGCAGGTTTTGCCACCGACTGCCACAGCTCTCTGTATATATGTATCAGAGGACAGCCTCTCACACAGCCTTGAAAACATTGATTTTTGGGAGGCCCAATCAAGTTGATGCTAAAATCTCGAGATTTTACACCAACCTTACTGAACTCACTCGTCAGTGTCTTTTCTCTCAACTTTTAGGTGGAGTGTTATTCAAGGAAAGGATTTGGTCATGTTAGTGTCTAGGTCAAATTGACTAAATTGCTCAGCTTGCCTTCCAAGAATGCTTTTAAGACATTAATTTTCAAGATAAAGTATGCACATTGAATGGCTGACTTTGATGAATTGTCCATGTTCTTTAATGTGAGGAGTGAGTTGAAAGCCCTCCCTGAGAGGTTAATAATTATCAGAGGATGATTTGTCCAAGATTGTGAAAGACCCTGATTCCCTGGTTTTCAACACTATTAAATGTTTTCCCAAATGCGTAGTATTTCTCCGTAGCGCACACAGCACATCATTTTCATCTGCCATGTTTTTCAGTTCCCATTTTAGGGACTTGACATTACCGAAGACTGATGGTGTTTTTCCAGGACTGTTGACATCAAGATCTGACATTTCATCCCTGCCTTTATCCATTGTGAAATATTTTCAAAGCTTTGGTTGCCTAATTAAGGCAAAGTCTGTTCGAAGAGCTATAACGTTAAAAACAAAATCCATTTCACGGGGCTATCCATAACACACGGTTTGGTATTGAAACAAAACAAACCTTAAGATTGGAAAATTCACTGGCCTTTTAAACATTTGTGTTGTTTGGGCTTAATGAGCTGCCAAATGAAACTGAAGAAATTACATCTGTTGTCATGTTACTGATAGTTGTGTGTGTCTATCAACTAGCAGTGTGTGTGTGTTTGTGTGTGTGCGTGCGTGTGAGTGCGCACCTAAAGAACTCTGTTTGTAACTAAAGTGTATATGTGTGTGTTAGTATCTATAGAACTCTCAGTTTTTGGTGTGTGTGTGTGTGTGTGTGTGTGTGTGTGTGTGTGCATGTCTTTCTTTTGTAACTTAAGAACTCTCTCTCTGTGTAAGTCTGTGTTTCTGTGTGCAAAGAGAAAATGCTGCCAAGTGGTTAATGTATTCGCTCATGACACCAAACCCTCCTGGGTTTGATTCTGCAGATGAGAACAATCTATGCAGACCATGCTTAGAACTTGTGGAATGCCATTGAAATAGCGTAAAATGCTGCCCTCTCTGTTTATCTTTTCTTAACTGATCTCATTTAGGCTTAACCACATTTGTGCTAAACTGATAACAGAGGTGATGTAGACAATTCGCAGTCCATGTAATTTTCGCTCATTAGCGTAAAAACTCCAAATTTGTTCCCAAGGAAAACGGCAGCAGTTGATGATGATAATGATGATCTCATGGAAGAGTCACTTTGTTTGATTAGGCGGGAAAGTGCAGCGAGTCAGGCAATGTCGTCATCATCTTGTGTAACGTTCACGCGAAATATTGATCAGGGAAGAACTACCTTCTCTCCAGAGCCGAATTATGCACTGGGTGGTGTACCAGCTCCCAGGTCTGTAACAGAGAAGACAATATCTTGTCAGCAAATTAAGCTGATGAAAAATATCAAAATAGCTGGATACTAGTCAACAAGGCTGTTTTATTGTCTGAGCAATGGAATTAGGTTCATTCCTGACCGCCTGGGTGTATGTTTATATGAGAAAAGTTTATTGGTAAAGTTTCTGAAGCTGGGACCTCAACCTGCTGGTGACCTTAATTAATATTAATCAGCAAGTCACGTTTTAATCACTATCTGGTAAATCTGCCAACACGCACATCATATGTGCAGTTGGACGTGTAATTCAAGTGTTTCAGTATTCTGAATGAAACCTTCTTGCAAGGTAATTTGCACACATTTCCCTGTCAAGGACATCCAAGAATCCTTGCTGCTCCATAAAACTTTTCGGTTACAACTAATTTGACATGAAGCGATGTTGTTCGGGTTGGGAAGGCAACAATGGAAGCTTTGTATTTGTCAAGTTGTAATGGTGCTGTGTAAGGGAGGTAACTAGTTTAAACAGCAGATTGTCTGGAATGTGTCAATCATAGCATTATTATCAAGGTCAAATACATCCTCAAGGTCACTGAACTACATCCCAAATCCTATCTGAGCCCTAGAAGAATCCTCTGCCATGATGACTCTAACCCATGCATTGATACCTCATCATTTTGCGGTTGTGTAGCCTAGTGGTTATAGTGTTTTCTTGTCATGGCGAAGACCCAGGTTCGATGCAGCACATGGGTACAATGTGTGAAGCATGTCCCCCGCTGGGATATTGCTGGAATATTGCTAAAAGTGGCGTAAAACTAAAGTCGCTCCTTTGGATAACTCGCGGTATTTGCATAGGCCCTTCAACCTGGACACAATGTTTGACTGTATCTCCCATACATCATAGTTTATATCTGTTGCCCTTGGCAGCCAAATTGGAAGATTCTGGTTTGTTCCAAGTTCTTTAGTTTTGTTGTTTTTAAATTCTTTTAAGTTCAGAGACATTCTAACATTGTCTTGTGACATTGCAATGCAATTATGTAACTAGCATCCAAGGCACCGCTGTTCATGTTGTTTTACAGTGATGCAAGTCACTTTGACTTTGCCATCAAAACTTGAACCCGGTTTGCCTGTTACGCTTAGAGACACAGTTTGATTCCACTCTTGGGTACAATGTGTGAAGCCCATTTCTGGTGTCCCCTACCATGATATTGTTTATTGCCAAAAGAAGCGTAAAACCAAACTCACTAACTTATCCAAAGAAAAAGTATGACGAGTAGGTTGAATTGAAAGTCAACTTAGCTGCTGTCCCAAGGTAGCCATGGATTCCAGCATGAGATTTAATCTGGCAGAACTGACGAGTGGATGACGCAATCAACAATTATCTTTGAATTGAAAACTGAAAATTGTATTCCAGTTTGCAGACATGGAGTCTGTGGTGTCAGTTATTCTCTTCATTGCATCATGACTCAGTAGTTGTTGAAATTAAACACTCCAGTGACCTGAACATGAACAATTTTGGGTTATATTCCTGCTTCAGTTTTTCCCATTTGTGCTGATCAGAATTAACTTTCGTCACTGGATCAAGGGCTGAGAACCCAAGGTCATACTTGTCATGTCTTCTGCTGCAAGTTGAATAACGTTGAACTGTGGGAAGACAGAACATTTGCTTTACACCACAGCCAACAATATTCCAGCTTTGTGAAGGTGGTCTGTAAATAGTCATATCTGGACCAAACATTCCAGTGATTGATCCACACAATTGGGATGCACAATGTACCTGGCTCAGTCACCAAACCGGTCTGCTGATCCATGTTGTCATCTCTCACTTTAATGTTCAGGGGGCGGTGGGGTAGTCTAGTGGTTAAAGTGTTCACTCGTCACATCGAGTTCGATGCCTCACTTGAGCACAATGTGTGAAGCCCATTTCCGGTAATATTGCTGGAATATTGCTGGAATATTGCTAAAAGCACCATAAAACTAAACTCACTCACTCACTCAGTAATGTACAGGGCCATGTTACCCAAAATGTCTTTGGGCTATAATCGTTTTGTAGAACAGACCCATATTGATAATTACAACCACATGTTTAACCATACTTCCTAAACCTTATGACATACACGATTTAAAAAAGTTGAAATTGTAGCAATCATTTCTACAATTTGTGAACCTCTGATCCTAGATATTGACTCAAGATGTTCACTAAACCGGTTTGTAAAGCAGGTCTAAACATAGCGAGGAATGTGTGAAGGCTTAGTTTGCAGGAACATATTATTCCCAGTGATGTCAAACAAAACTCTCTAGTCTATTTCTTCCTTAGCAAAACCATCTCTTCCCATCTGGGAAACACATCCACCTGAAGCAAGATGCCTGCCGTCTTTGGATGTGCAGAGCTGCATACTGTTCCCACACGGGAGGAAGATGGTAGTTAACACACCATGAGTCACTACAGGTAAACCTTGCAGAAAACCATTCTCCTGCTGCCAGCGCGATTGACTTTACAGTTTGAGCTGCGTGTATTGGAATAGGAATTTTTTAATCAAGCTCATTAAGAGATAAGACTGATATGGTGATAACGAGTTATGAGTCTCTTGCTTTCTACATGGCAGGGTATTTTTGTGGCAGGTGGTTGATGGTGAGATATGGAGTGTGTGAAGTCTGTTTTAGGAGGCTGCCAGGTATTCTACAGCTATATCATGTTGATCTGTACGTAACTGATCCTTGGGGGGATCATGGATCAGAACATTCCCAGCAACCCAGGTGATATGAGGGGCAGTTGGGTAGCTTACTGGTTAAAGCGTTCACTCATCATGCTGAAGATCTGTGGTTGATTCCTCACATGGGTAAACTTTGTGATGCCCATATCTGCTGTCTCCTGACATGATATCGCAGGGATATTTTTAAAAGTGGCATAAGACCACACTCACAGGCTAAAAGGCAATTGAATGGATCAGTGGTATCACCAACGGCATGTATCTTTGCTCATGACGTCAATCACTGGAATTTCTGGACTAGAATATGTACAGGCTATTGTCATTACTTGTGATTCAGATAGCTTGAACGATGATTTGAAGGCAGACTTTCAGTGTTACACTGTAATCACATCCGGGATGGTCTGAATCGCTGCATTTTGTTCTGTAGAGTTGCCTCCCTTAGGCATGGAAGGAACCACTGATTATTTGTTGTATGGTTAGCCCGGATATTCCTAGGTTTGTGGGATACACCAAGACATGGACTGTATTAATATATGCTTGTCTGGCTTAAAGAACAAGAACATAGGAAATCAAACTTGGTTTGAAAATACAGCTCACTTCTTTAAATTTCAAATGTTCAGACGTATAATGTTCGAAAATATAATCTTGATAATTACTTGATGATGGTTACATTGCCAGCTTATTGTATCTCATTGTGTAAATTCCTTTGTTCTAATCACAAACAATTATCGGTAATCGAAGAAGGGAGAATGATGGGCTTTGCCTGTATGGAAAGGTTAGGTCCATTTTGTGTTGTGCCAATTATTGAGTCAGAATATCACTTCTCTGTGCATGTGGATTTTACAATGACCTGCATGATGACCGAGGTTGTTTATTGTATCCTCCAATACCACACAGCATATATAGAGTTAATGTTATCCAATAGTAAACATGTTATCAATTGCAGGACAAAATATGTACTCCTATTTCTAAGAAGTGTGTGGGGCGGTGGGGTAGCCTAGTGGTTAAAGCGTTCGCTTGTCACGCCGAAGACCCGGGTTCGATTCCCCACATGGGTACAATGTGTGAAGCCCATTTCTGTGTCCCCCGTCATGATATTGCTGGAATATTGCTAAAAGCAGTATTAAACCATACTCACTCACTCACTCTAAGGAGTGTGCCAACTATTTAGTGAATGTGATGGAGCTGATCTTGTCATATGGACTGTATACTGGGCTGTTGGACACTTGAAGGCAATAAACACGTTCTCAATGGCTGTGCAAAATGTCAGAAAGCATTGAGCATGCATTTATCAGGATTTTCAGAATTTACAAGTGTTAATTTTTGGTTGATGTGTGAGAGATAAGAGTTGGAGTGATACTGAAACCGATGTAACCATGCATTTCACTAGAAACTTATATGTTACATGTCCACATGGTGCATGGGTATGTGATATGTCTGCCCGTTGCAGTATATACACTCCACATCAGAATATACCGTATTTCATCGATTGGACGCTGGTCTGCAATACTTGCTGGCCTGGTCATTGACACTGGGTCATTCGCTTCATTCACTCTGCCTTTGTTAGACTCTGGGGTCCCTATCCACAACGTTTTGTGGAATGTGCCCTGGGTCTCTAATACTGTGGTAACAATGACCAATTCCTGCATATGTACACTTTGTGTGACTGAAGTATCTCAAGTTTGGTAAGGGCGTTGGGGTAGCCTAGTGGTCAAAGTGTTCGCTCGTCACGCCGAAGACCCGGGTTCGATTCCCCACATGGGTACAATGTGTGAAGCCCATTTCTGGTGTCCCCCGCCGTGATATTGTTGGAATATTGCTAAAAGCGGCGTAAAACTAAACTCACTCTCACTCACTCACTCAAGTTTGGTAAGGAAGTGAGTTGTCACTATGGTATATTTAACAGAACAGACACCGGGCGCCATGTCCACAGTGCGCACAATTTTATAGAGGAAGTATGGTATGTTTACTGTTGCAATTCATGGTGCTTGTAAGAGGCGACTAAATTGAATGTACAGTTCAGTGAGTGAGTGAGTTGACTGTTTTGTGGACTGGTGTTCATAATGTCAACCACAGGATTATCAGGTTCAGACTTGATTATTTTCTTTCTGCCATCATATAGAAATAATCTTGAGTGCGACTTTAAACATCAAACAAAATAAACTTCCATATACAATCTTACACTGTCAAACGATGTGTAGAAATCTGATGCGAGTTATTTTCAATTTTGTTGAGCTAATGTCAGGCATATTCCAATAATTTTTATCGCTTACATGACTGATTTAAATACGAGAACAAAATTGCCCTAATAATAGGCAATGCACTTAATCTAAAGTGGGAATCTAAAGTGCACCGCCATTTATGTAAAAACACATAATCAATGTCGTTCTTTTAAAAACAAAACGTTTATGGGTTTTTGAACCAAACTTTGCATCTCTACTCTAGTTCACAGGTGATATCAGTATTTTGATGTTGTTAATAACTTTAGAAACATTTAATAGAACAGAGATGCCAACCTCTGTGATTTTATTGTAGTCTCTGCAAATTTTAGCCATATACTACGCCAATACGATTGACACTAGAAATTCTATGAAATTGGGAGAAAATTGAATAAAATTGTGATATAGAGGCAAAAACATATATTTTCGTCAATTAAATACATTTTCGGACTTCACTTACCATTTCCATTCATCAAATTTAATGACATGTTTGAACTGGAATCATCGCAAGTAACAATTTGGAAATCTGCTGTTGGAGGTATGTGAAATTAAAACTTCACTCTTGATTAGTGTCATATTATCTTTCTCATAATCCATCATGATTTGAAGTATTTAGTTGACAACTAATTTTCATCCTTGAAACTACTATTTGCAACACTTTGGGGTTGGGGTCTAACTTTTTGTCAGGTCCATTTGTGTTCAGTGCAAGCTATCAGCTGTTCAAGCGTAGTTACTCATGCATTATCAGTGGACATCCTACGAGACTTTCATCCTTGTATTAGTTGTAGGACTAATAAGTAAACAGCATCTCTGTCCTTGGGAAACAATACTTTGCTGATGGCTAATGATGCATGAAGATGTTCTTTGTAGGGAGCAGCCATCCTAATGGTTCTCTAAACCATTCTGGTTATAATACACTCGTATAATGTCGTTAGATACTGTTCAGCGATATCATGTCTAAATCATGTTTTAGTTTTAAGAAGAGTGTGTTCTTTTACGCCAACGTCAGCAATATCATGTCTTAATCATGTTTTAGTTTGACACTCACTCACTCACTCACACCCTCCCTCAAACCCCCTCACCCACAAACCTATCCACTCACTCACTCACTTACCTATCCGCCCACACAATACATGAGTAGATGTCCATGTGATAAGAGAATGAGGAAGTATGATGCTAAGTTTCAGTTGTTTACAACATGGATGATGTGATTATCATTGTGTCTCCTGGAATTCCTGTACCTCTCTCACAGTGGAAGGTAATGTAACATTGAGATGGGTGATTCAGCACTTGAAAAATCTAGATTGGTTCATTTAGGGCTTTAGCATTGCAGGGAGGGCTGGGAGGAAGGGTAAATAATGCGGTTCAGGGACTGAGAGACAGGCTATCACCCCAGCTGCTGTTGTCCTAAAGCATATTTATCGAATCATGGGACTTGTTCACAATTATCACTTGTGTATCACCTGTGTCATCACAGCCTGTGCAGTCATTTTCCGGTGTAGTTTTTATTGCAGATGTTTTGATAACGTGTGACATTTTGAGAGATTACGCTCTGTTGTGACATGTTATGTGGTGTCAATAATGTAGACACGATATATCATAAGAGCAAAAATGTTTCTAATCTTGGAGAGACTCATCAGAGTGTTGTATGCTACTCAAGCCTTCATAAAGATCGTAGGATATTCAATACTTGAAAACATCCAAACATTTCTGTGGACAAGTTATTTATTGTGTGTAGGATGTTTACCCAGATAGCCTTGAATGAGTTTTAAGAAATAAACAGCAGTATAATAATCAGCATCCATGAGTGCCTTAGTTTGTTATGTGAGATATCAGCATTATTTTTCAGGATGTTCACACAATTTACAAGCTTAAAAAATATTTACAAATATCAAAATAATGGTGACTCCCTAAATACAAACTAATTTCAGCAAATCATCCTTTTTATGAACAGTTGGTTGATTTTGGTATTTTCTGAAAATTTTCACTGACATCAAAACAATGAAAGTGGGTGTACATGATTTGTTCTAAAAATTACTATTTACCTTCTCAAAAAATAAATAAATCGCTATATGGCTGTAATATTGCCGCCGCGATGTAAAGTTTTAACTCGCTCAAAAAAATGTAATTTAAATTTATTATTTAAGACATCAAGTTGCAAACATGTGTTGTAATCTGCAGAAATTACCGCAAGATAGTTCTGTTTTGTTGAGAAATCTCACCTTGTTTTTCATGTCAAGATAGTTCTGGGGTAGCCTAATGGTTAAAGCGAATTCACACCGAAGACGTTCGAATCCCCACAATGTTGCCCATTTCTGGTGTTCGTGATGTTGCTGGAATATTGCTAAAAGCGGCGTAAAACCAAACTCAGTCAGTCAGTCAGTATAAAATTTGTTGCCAATAACAAAGGTCTCATGTTGTTATGTTCTGCCGATCTCTAAATGCCAATTGAAGACTTATTCTTTAGCTTCTATGTATACATTTTATAGCTAATAAGTTTTGTGTATCTAAGAATAATGTGACTCTCCTTTGTAATGTGTGAGACTGGAAGAAGAGCAACTCTCGGTAGTATTACAGAACACCGCCATGACAAAGCTGGTGCATAGATTGTGGTGTACAATAACAAAGGAAACAAGCTTTAGCCTGCATGTCAAGTTGTTATGGAAAACAGCCATAAGTTGTACTGCAAGGAAACAGTGGGTAGTTGAGGGAGACGGAAGCATTGCGGTGTGGGTGGGGGTTGGATGTGGCTCGCTTTATGCACAGGGTAGATCTCAGTATTTTCGTAATAATTTCCCATTTCTCCGTCTATTAGCAAGTGGTGGCATGTATCAGAAACTGTTGAATAAACATGCTCATAGTTAAACAACAGTAAGCCAAGTAAAATCAAACGGATAATGGCGGTTAAATTACAATAAATAGACTCTCTTTGTCTGTCTTACTTCACTACTTAAAATAAATAGATTTTGTTAAGTTCACCAATTTGGTGTTGCAACATATCAGCACACAAACTGGTACCTTGCGTGGGAGGAATCATCACAGAAAAGACGGAAGATAAACATGTTTTTATTACAAATATATCGTGTGTATGAATCATGTATGCACTGGTGATAGGCCCCTGCCTCATCATTGAGGGTCTATGGGGTAGCCTAGTGGTTAAAGCGTTCACTCACCAACCGAATTCCACAGGTACAATGTGTGAGACCCATTTCTGGTGTCCCCAGCGAGATATTCCTGGAATATTGCTAAAAACAGCATAAAACTAAACTCGGTCATTGTCTAGGCAGGCTAGGGTAGGGTAATTTAGCATTAAATTTGAAGGTTTATATAGGTGGGGTCACTTTATAGCCAGCGATATACAGTACTTCATAAACTCTATCACCACTCTGTCTCATTTCTTGGACGTGTTTTATGAACACATGCCAATGATATAGTCAGAACTGTACAATGGATTCAACTTTTAGCAGAAATTTAATTTATGATTATTGATTGTCTTTGTTGTTGTTGAAAACAGTGTCATGTTCTAAGCACATTTGATCATTTTGAATTTGTTGTTTTGAAAACAATAACATTTAAAGTGATATTGTCAGTGTATTGGCCAGGAGTCTCAGGGGAAGGGGCAGCTTGATGTTTCAGTAATTTTAGTAGACTAGCCAGGGAGGGAGATGGCAGCCATGTGCAGGTGCCCCCTTCCCATTTGACTAACTAACCCTGTATCTGGACCTGGTGGTGCATGTACTGACCTATATCACCTGATAACCTCCCTTACTAGTTGCAGAGTTAACTACACTGATGCCTCATCTGTCAGGTTTCAGTGTAACAATCCACACACACATTGGCTTCAGTTCAGCATAGCAATCCCCACCCACCCAGGCTCCAGTTCAGCATAGCAATCCCCACCCCCAAAGGTTTTAGTTCAGCATTGCAATCCCCACCCCCACAGGCCTCAGTTATAAATAGCAACTCCACCCCCACAGGCTTAAGTTATATGTAGCAATCCCCACCTAACAAGCTTCAGTTCAGCATAGCAATCCCCGACCCCACAGGCTTCAGTTAGGCATAGCAATCTCCACCCCACAGGCCCCAGTTCAGCATAGCAATCCCCAACCCCACAGGCCTCAGTTCAGCATAGCAATCCCCACCTCCACAGGCTTCAGTTCAGCATAGCAATCCCCACCTCCACAGGCTTCAGTTCAGCATAGCAATCCCCACCCCACAGGCCTCAGTTCAGCATAGCAATCCCCACCCCTACAGGCCTCAGTTCAGCATAGCAATCTCCACCCCTACAGGCCTCAGTTCAGCATGGCAATCCCCAACCCCACAGGCCTCAGTTCAGCATGGCAATCCCCACCTCCACAGGCTTCAGTTCAGCATAGCAATCCCCACCCCTACAGGCCTCAGTTCAGCATAGCAATCCCCAACCCCACAGGCCTCAGTTCAGCATGGCAATCCCCACCTCCACAGGCTTCAGTTCAGCATAGCAATCCCCACCCCACAGGCTTCCAGTTCAGCATGGCAATCCCCACCTCCACAGGCTTCAGTTCCAGCATGGCAATCCCCACCCCCAGGCCTCAGTTCAGCATAGAAATCCCCGACCCCACAGGGCTCCAGTTCAGCATAGCAGTCCCCAACCCCACCGGCCTCAGTTCAGCATAGCAATCCCCACCTCCACAGGCTTCAGTTCAGCATGGCAATCCCACCCCACAGGCCTCAGTTCAGCATAGCAATCCCCCACCCCACAGGCTCCAGTTCAGCATAGCAATCCCAACCCCACAGGCCTCAGTTCAGCATGGCAATCCCCGACCCCACAGGCTCCAGTTCAGCATAGCAATCCCCAACCCCACAGGCCTCAGTTCAGCATGGCAATCCCCACCCTACAGGCCTCAGTTCAGCATGGCAATCCCCACCCCTACAGGCCTCAGTTCAGCATAGCAATCCCACCCCACAGGCTCCAGTTCAGCATAGCAATCCCCAACCCCACAGGCCTCAGTTCAGCATAGCAATCCCCAACCCCACAGGCCTCAGTTCAGCATGGCAATCCCCACCTCCACAGGCTTCAGTTCAGCATGGCAATCCCCACCCCCACAGGCTCCAGTTCAGCATGGCAATCCCCAAACCCACAGGCCTCAGTTCAGCATGGCAATCCCCGACCCCACAGGCTCCAGTTCAGCATAGCAATCCACAACCCCACAGGCTCCAGTTCAGCATAGCAATCCCCGACCCCACAGGCCTCAGTTCAGCATAGCAATCCCCAACCCCACAGGCTCGAAAGTTCAGCATAGCAATCCCAACCCCACAGGCTCCAGTTCAGCATAACAATCCCCAACCCCACAGGCTCCAGTTCAGCATAGCAATCCCCACCCCACAGGCCTCAGTTCAGCATGGCAATCCCCACCTCCACAGGCTTCAGTTCAGCATGGCAATCCCCACCCCCACAGGCCTCAGTTCAGCATGGCAATCCCCAACCCCACAGGCCTCAGTTCAGCATGGCAATCCCCACCCCCACAGGCTTCAGTTCAGCATGGCAATCCCCACCCCACAGGCTTCAGTTCAGCATAGCAATCCCCACCCCACAGGCTCCAGTTCAGCATAGCAATCCCCAACCCCACAGGCCTCAGTTCAGCATGGCAATCCCCACCCCCACAGGCCTCAGTTCAGCATAGCAATCCCCACCCCTGCAGGCTTCCAATTAATCAACCTGGGATATCATCAGTGTAAGATTTGTTCACTATCTGAAATAATGGTAGTGGGAAGTACAGAGCTCTTTTGTGGTGGGGAAATGTCCAATATCAGCATGTTGTAGTGGGGCATGTTGTAGTGGGGCATGTTGTAGTGGAGCATGTTTTCACCTAAAACTGAAATGTGTACCTTTTAGTCTTGAATATTTAAATTTACAAATATATACCGGATGAATGGCTGGACCAATCTACTATTTTGATCCAGACTAAGTCATGCAGAAAGAAATGATGAATGAACACATTGCATCTATTCCAACATACACAGCGTCAGTCAGGCTGTTTCAGCTACGATGTTGTTGATCCCGGTAAGTCGGTAAGCTGTGAAGGAAGGCAGGAGGTCAGTCATGCGTATCCCTCCTGACTGTAGTTAGCAATAGTGAATACCCTGCATGCTTCCCCCAGCTGGTGCACCTCCTGGTAACTCTAAACCACGGCAGTTACACCTGAGAATGCTGTACCAGCGCATGTAGGGAGCAGCAGATGGTCTCTGTTGTCCTGTGCTTGACCAACCAGTCACACCCAGTGAATCAAACACTGGTCAGGCTCTGTGGAAATCAGTCTTGTTTTGTTATTACCTGAGTGTGGCCTAGTTAGGTTGGACAGGTAGGAGAGAGGAAGGACAGATCCTTATGTGCTTTATTTCAGCTGGAAGCACGTGCTTGAGTTGATCTTGCGGTTGTTGCTTGCATTTCTCGTGTTTGTGTTGTTCACGCTACCTGTGAGCAAATTATGTGATGCTCTGTTTCTCACAGAGCATACATGTACGCTTGAAAGGTGTTGGCATTTTAGGATTAAGTTGCGATTGTGGAGTAGTCTGAAGTAGAAGCGCCGAGCTGCAGAGCAGCCAGGAGTGAGAGAGAGCTTTGATCATCGGTGGATGTATGGATTGAGTGTATTGGCATTGATCTGGAGCTACACAGCAGCCACCATTTGCACTGTACGGGCTGGCTTGAACCACTGCTGCCTGCTAACTCTGCTAGTGCTAGCGCTGCTGCTGCCGTCTCCCTACAACCGGTGAAGCTGGTGCCGCCGTACTGACGCACAGACAACCGCTGTGTCACCCAACATGGACGGACACACCTGTCGGGATGGTGGTACTAGTGTCAGGTGTAGGTAATTTATGATCATCACTCTTCCCTACGGTAACAGCTTGGATTTGGTCAGTGAAAACCGCCACTGTGCTTTACTACATATTGGATGAAAATTACTGGGGACTTCTCACTAAGGATTACTAGAGCTGGACACAGATTCACCGAGGTGAGATTTGCACACATTGCTGTGGTTTGCTGCCTTGTAGGGACAAGATCTGATTGATTTTGCGAGGTAGTGTTAGCTTCGTTAGCCGGTCACTATGGCTGGCAGCGTCTCTGCTCTAACATAGATAATGTTAAGATGCAAAGCAGGAAAGCATTTGGTGGGTCTAGTCAGCACACATGGGAAATGTGTGGGAGGAGAGGAGAAAGTCAGGCAGACATAGCTGAAAATCTTCTGCTTTCTTGTCCGTGTGTACATTCTCTTTCTACTGCATAAGCTGTGGATTTAGCTGAAACCCTCCGCACAGAAAACTGATTTTGAGTGTTGCTGCTTTGAGTATGTTACCGGTATTCAGTGGTTGACCTTGACCCCGACAGAGGTTTACACAGTACATGGAGATAACTATAAGATTAAGCCTCATAAAATTGCTGTTGAGTTATTCCATGTGCATATTTCACATTCATAGATTTATTAGTGCATGTCTGGTTAGAAATAATTGAATCTTACCTTACTGTGTGTTTGCAGATCAGGTTCGATGTCAGGTCCATTGTCATTAGTGATAATGAAAGGTTATTCTCTGTTCCCGGGAATACGGTGTTATCATATATGAAATAATATTCCTCATGTGATGTCACAACCATTTTGTTTGTGATGTATGTTTCATATTGTCATTGTTTGAGTCTAAAAGGGTTAAGAAAGTGAGAATTAATTAAGTATTTGTGTGAGAATTTGTTACTATGCATATGCCAGTAATTCAAAATCTATTTCGTCAGTTGAGTTAATGCCTAATAATGGCAAACAGACATCACCCACTTCAAAGAAGGCCTCATTTGGAGCTGAGATTGACGTCATATTGTTTGAACTAAATACCAAATATGATGGTTGAAGTGGGTGCCAGATTAACATTGTGCATTTACGTAGTAGGTCAGCATCAGTCATGTCTCATAGGGACTTATCAAGACCGTCTCCGGGGGCAGAATTCGCTCCCAAGTCTGAAATAAATGTCAGGAATAATTTCCTAATCAGAATTAACAAAATGTTGTTAATTTGTCAGGTCAAGTTGTTTTGTTAATGCAATGTTATGGATTTGCAGAACATCCCTGTATTTCATTGAAGACACTGAGTAAAACAAGAAACTTCTTTTGGGGGACATTTTTGCTTTTTATGAAATATTAATTGTACTGAAGTGAAGAAAATAAGAACAAAAATAGCTTTCTGTCCCAATTCTGTCTGCAAAATGGCAAATGCATTGGAATCCTAGATAAATCTCTAACATTGGTTATGGAATTCTTATGCTGGGAAGTGCCGCATATATTTGCATAAATTATTGCTATAAATGTGCGTACAACAACTGTTGTGATCTCTACACTGGATGCTCTATCATTAGATGAATCTATTTTCCTTGGCCAAACCAGGTTCAGTTTTTGTTATACTTGTTTTCATGCTTATCATGCCTTGATGAAACATTTAAAAATACCAATTAAAATTTTCCATGTTCATTGATTGACTATGAATATATTTTGGTGTGCATTTTAATATATTAATGACACTTATTTAAATGAATGTGCCTGGTAGTAGTTGGAAATTGTGAATCATTTTAATCAATTACTTGTTGTATTATATTCATATATCTAAAAACAAATTTGGTTTGTAAAATATAATATGATTTTATGAAGATGAAATTTAGCTCAGTGTTAACAAATACTTTACTGTCCATGAATCTTTGTATGATGGGTAGCCTTACCATACACAATATGCTGGTTGCTTTCTGTCCCAATGGATGTTTAGCCCAGTGGTGAAAGTGCTTGCTAATCATGCTTAAAGTCTGAGTTCGATTACTAATATGGGTACAATTGCAATTTCTGGTGTCTCCAGATACAATATTGCTGGAATATTGCTAAAAGTGGTTTAAAACCCATTGCCATTGTCCTTACTTGTCTTATTTGTGAAAAGCATTTCTTCCTGTTCGTTAGACTAACGCTTAGTCTCTGAATATATATACTTTTGATTGTAACAGGTAAACCCATTAAAATTGTAAAGGAGCTCCAGAGAGACCAGAGTTTCTGGGGAAATCTAGAATGGCTTCTTTTAGGGCTTTAGCATTGCAGGGAGGGCTAGGCTGTAGGGAAAATAATATGGTTCAGGGACTGTGAGACAGATCTAGATTACCTGTTCGTGAGAATAAGCTTCCTCAGACAAGGTAAACTTGGAGTTTGAATTTGTTTTTATTTCCCTGTTTATCTTTTGTTTTGAGGAAATGCATGTAGACACACCTTGGTGTGTGTTTTGTTATCAGGAAAATATCATATTGATACACATGCAGGATGTTATTGTGGTAAGACATACAAGCACCTGTTCTGCATATCTTATATATGATAAATATATATTAAATCATCAAGGATTGGTTTTGTGCACCGTCTTGACTGATTAATTTATACAGCTGAGTGTTAACAAATGCTTTAGCTGATTGTCCATGACAGAAATGCTGTTCAAATTTAATTTCAAGAGATTGTGAACTGAAAAGGCAGAGGATAATTCTATTGGTTTCCATTATTGTATGGAGAATCAGGCTGATACTACAATAACGAACATCTATACCTCCAGCTGCTAAACACAGTCCCCCAATTATCACCCATTTTATTTCCCGACTTCATGAAGCCAATGCCTGACTTCCACGTGAATTTAAATTGCAGTAATTCTTTTGACCATATTGCTGTCTGTGTCCATTCTTTTGCTGACATGGTTTAAGCAGAGATAGTATTGATTGCTTACGCAATCAGGGAGTTTGCAGGGCTTGACGAAATAATATGCATGAGCGTGGCGCCAATTTAGGGAATACTAACCATGCCCACATTCATCAAATATGAACAATTGAAGCTATTTCTAGTCGCTAACTAAACACTTCTCCAGTATGGATGTGTACTTTGATGCTGCCATTCAGCAGGTAAGTGGCCAAAGTTGGACGACTATTGACGGAGATGAAACTCGAATACAAAAGCTAAAAAATCATTCGCTAACAATGGAAAATAAAAATAGATAAGAATGTATTGAAAATTCATGACAGTTTAGAAAGCTTTGTCACGTTAGCAAAGTGATGGAGTTTCTTTTTTCTATTTTCTAAAAGTAAAAATCCTGCTATTTACAGATAAGCTGTATTGGAGGGCTTTTCTGTGTTAAACTTGCGTTGTCAATTTAATGCATTGCTTATTCCATAGCTGGATGTATTATTAGTCCTAGTTGACGATAATGTCTTTTGTGCTATTTTCATGTCTGTAATCCTTGGAGACTTTTGTGCACAATACGATGCTTTTGGTCGTCGAATTAATTATTGGCACAGGATGTGAATAAACACGCTCTGCATGATTATTTTAAAAAGCTATTTTGAATGCTATGTTTCTGATATTTTTACATTGCATTCTGTTTCATTTTTTCAGAGCAGTTATATAATTTTCTGTCAATCCTAATTTCAGTTCTTATTCCTATTGTCATGTCTGATATGTGTTCATGCATTAATTCTTTTATTAGCTGTTTGGAGATTGGCCATAGATTAAATGTATGTTGTCAAAATGATATGAATAGGACAGATTCATACTGAGTGGAAAACAAACTTTGTTGCACCATTTTGTAAAGAGTAGTAGTTGGAAGATAGCATATTTTCAATTAAGCATGAGTTTGATACCTTGGCTCATTCATTTCACCAGGGCTGATGGGGTAGCCTGGTCTTTAGAGCATTTCTCTCTCTCTCTCTCTCTCTCTCTCCTTCACTCACTCACTCACTCACTCACCCACACACACCCACCCACTCACCCACCCACCCACCACCATTGCTCGCTCACCCGCCCAAAGCCCACCCACCCACCATCCATCGCTCACCACCCACCACCCACTCACTCACCCACTCACTCACTGTGGCTTTCAGTTTTATCCTCCAAAATCATATAATCAACATATCAAACTGACATGCCGTAACTAAAATATGTCAAAGCAGACTTAGACCCAAGCTACTTGCTCAACTGGACTATACTCACTATTGAACCATATATTCATGAACAAGTATGGTTTATCTAAAGCACAAACAATTTTAGATCGTTATGAAAACAGTAAGACAAAGCATGCATCCTTGCATAGCTCACAGCACAATCATCGTTGCTTGAGTGATTTCACCTGAATGGGAAATACTCTACAGTGCATGATTTAAGTCAAAGACGTGTTTTAAGAATAAATACATGGTTTAATAATGCATCAGAAATATAGAAATCGATAACTATCGTGGAGGAATGTTTTGAATTATTCATAGCTTGTGTTTTGTTTGGTGGGTAATACTGATGTAGTCATTACGATAGTTACAGGTGGGAAACGTGTGATAACGTCTAACAGTGTTTTATATACAATATCTCCCAGGGGATTATTGATATTTATACAATTGGCATTATGAAATGTCAGACAAAACTGCTTTGGATTCATTGATTTGAGTGTTATGCTTTTTTAACTAATGTTCAGGTCTCTTGTCCATGTTATTAAGCATGTTTTGCAATATAATTGAATACCAGACTTTCATTCACTTGTGAAATCTTCGAGCAATGTGTTGCTAAGTGTAACATGTGTTTTAAACAGGTTGGAGGCAGAGACGCTGACATGAAAATCAATAATATTGATATGTCCATATTACTCGTATACTATTTAGCTTGCCAGCTCCCAGAGTAGGTGGAATTGATATTGGCATTGAAGGAGTGTGTTGTTTTAGCATCGTGTGTCTGTATTGTAAGTATGCATTTTAGTTGTAGTGTCGTATTTGTGTACAGTGTAAACAGACTGGCTATTAATAAAAGCAGTTTTGTTTAAACAATTGTCACGGAGAAGCTGGTCATTATGTCATGGCATGGTCAGTCCTATGTTTTCTTTATTATGTTAGGGACTCAATAGGGTCAATGTCATGCTTTGTGGAAATCACCTTTAAGAGATCTAAGACATTTAAATAAATAGAAGTATTTTCTTGATATATCATTCTAAAGAAAAATGGTATTTTTTTAAGATATGAGTTTCTTGCTATGTGTTGAATGTTAGGTGAATCTGTGGTCTTAAACCAGGGGGCAGTGGGGTAGCCTAGTGGTTAAAGCGTTCACTCGTCATGCCGAAGGCCCAGGTTCCATTCCCCACAAGCCCATTTCTGGTGTCCCCCTCCGTGATACTGCTGGAATATTGCTTAAAGCAGTGTAAAAACCATACTCACTCACTCACTTTGTGGAAATCATCTTTAAGACATTTAAAGAAATAGAATTTTTTATATTTCAGATATTATTTTTAAGAGAAATATGTTTTCCTAAGATATGATTTTCTTGTGATGTGTTGAGGGTTAGGTGGGTTTGTGGTCTCAGCCCAGAGACAAATTGTCAACTGATGTTGACATGGTGAGGTGAATTTGTGGTCTCAGCCCAGAGACAAATTGTCAACTGATGTTGACAGGGTGAGGTGAATTTGTGGTCTCAGCCCAGAGACAAATTGTCAACTGATGTTGACAGGGTGAGGTGAATTTGTGGTCTCAGCCCAGAGACAAATTGTCAACTGATGTTGACAGGGTCAGGTGAATTTGTGATCTCTGCCCAGAGATAACTTGTCCGCAGATGTTGTCAGGGTGAGGTGAATTTGTGATCTTAGCCCAGAGATAAGTTGTCAGCAGTTGTTGACAAGGTGAGATGCATTTGTGATCTTAGCCCAGAGATGAATTGTCTGCAGTTGTTGACAGGGTGAGGTAAATTTGTGATCTCGCCCCAGAGATAAGTTGTCCACAGTTGTTGACAAGGTGAGGTGAATTTGTGATCTCAACCCAGGGAGAAATTGTCAGCAGTTGTTGACAGGGTGAGGTAAATTTGAGATCTCGTCCCAGAGCTGAATTGTGGACAAATGCTGACACTTTTAGATTAAATGATGTAGATCACGATCATTATGATTTTTGTACAGAGTTAAGCCAAATCATGGTCCCGAAATCCCAATCAGTTGGGCAGCTGTTCAGGAGTTGAATAGATTATTTTACACCCTTGCTACAACCCGGTGTTTGGTCGATTGTTTCGCACCTTTACTTCAGCCCTAAGTTTAGTCGATTGATTCGCTTCAGTAGTATTAGCCAGAGTTTAGTAGATTGTTTCACACTAAGACCGAGGCAACAAGATGGTGGGCAGAACTGGTGACCTATAGCTGTCTGTTGGCAGTCTGTGGTGCCCCCCACTGTCTCCTGGTAATATGGCATTTATTCGACAAGTCCTGACCCAAGTTCCAGAAGTGGTATTGATCAGCCTTAACATGATAATGTCGTCCTCATGCAATTTTCTGTTAACAGATCAATGGAGGGCTATGTTCTGAAGGAACTGGACCAATGTTTCTTTTGCTTCAGTATAAAGGTTAAAAGTTACTTCATGGTACAAAAACCACCTCATGTCCGACAACCTTTGAAGTGCTCAGGTTGCAGAATGATTCTTGAGGGGCCGTGGGGTAGCCTGATGGTTAAAGCGTCTGCTCGCCCTGTTGAACACCCAGGTTCGATTTCCCACATGGGTACAAGGTGTCAAGCCCATTTCTGGTGTCCCCTGTCATGATATTGCTGGACCAGTGCTTAATGCGGCATAACAAATCTCACTCACTCACTCACTCACTCACTCCTGAAATCCTTCAGTCGTGAGTTAAACATTTCATCCCTTTCTCCTTTGAAACTGAGCTTGTCTATTCACATACAATAAAAATAATCAACAACAATTTTGCCCAGTTTTCCAAAAGGAATACATTTGAAGTAAGGAATCCTTACTACTTTTCATTACAAGGCAATCTACCAGAGAAAAGCATTAGATATTTTCACTTTTGAAACCAGTCAGATTCCAAATCTTACAAAGACATTGGTTTCCCTGCACCAACCTAAATTAACCTTGCAGGGTGTCATTAGATGGTGACATAATGGCTGACTAAGATATTAACGCCACTGATTGCTGTGGAGACAAACTACAAATTTGCAACTGGAAAAGTCTAACTCACAGTGAGATGATTATAAGCTGCTTTGCTTTGAAATATTTGTGCTCACTTTCATCACAACTATGACAGTTGGATTTGTTCTTGTTAATGGCCGTGCTCAATTTTTCAGATCCGATATCATTATTTGTCAAACTCTTCAATGTATTGGAAAATATTTTGATATCATGTTAGCTTGGAATTTGCAACCTTGATATATTGAAGAATCTGATACCCCATATTTGCTGAAAATATCAATGTAAGGTCACAGTGAGTAAAGAGGTTTATATCCTTGCATGATATGAATTACTGGTTGTGGAACGCTATTTCTGGCTTCTTTGGAAATGTTAAATGTTATTCAATCTGGAAGGAAAATATCTTGGAATCCAATCATCAGTTCTTTGCTCTCGTCCTTGATTCTTCCTCTTCTTGACTTCTTGTGCCAGATCGGTAATTTTGAAAGAGTCTGATCTGGAATCAAGGACCAAAGATAATTGTCTGTGGAAGTCATTGTTTGTTGTCTCACACATTTGTGAAGACCTTGCATAATGGCCGTTTGTTCAGCCCAGTATTGGCTAAGAATGTGTATTTTACAGTTTGGCGTTCATTTGGTATCAGGCAGAATTTGAGTAGGACCTAGCAACTTGGCATTTGAGAGTTTTACAATCAATACCGGGCCGGTTCAGCTATTGGTAGTTCCATTTAGGTTTGCAGGAAGACTGGCTGATACATAGTTATATTTAACTAATCCAATAGCACCGAGCTGGATGGAGTGGTATTCAGTTTGGTCCCAGATTTGTGGCAAAGATGTCTGGTCGATGCCCAACTGTTTCCTTAAGAGTGTAGATAGGAAAAAGATATTGAATTCTTGTTCTGGGTAGACATTCTTGTACACATTTCCCATCTTGGCCGATGTTCTGTGTGTCTTACTCTGGGGCCAGGCAATGGAGTCTACTTTCAAACACCTCATGGACTGCAAGTTTCGGGGCAAGAAATAGGTTATATATGGAGCTGCTGGAATGATCAATAACTAGCAATAAATTACATTCTCATAGATTTACATGTTTTACCCCATCCGTTGCCACAGGCTACAGGAATCAGAAATTTGGATTGAAATCCACTCTTGCTGAACCAGCTCTGAATATCAAGCAATTGTTTTCCTCCATCCTTAAGTAGCTAAATATATTAGATAAGGGATGATTTCTTGGCTGAAGGCTAATTTTCGAGCAAGTTTCACGCTGAATGCCAAGTTTGGTTGTAGGGAGTAACATAAAAAATGTTTTGTGAAGATATAAGAACAGTGAAACAAGGCAACAGGGATACTGTATTCTTGTCATCAAATTACCCAAAATGACTAATTAGGAGGTGAAATAACGGAGTTCGTTTTCTCTTTTCCCCATTTTGTCTTAAACTTGCTATTTGCAGTGACAATGTTAGTTCCTATATTATGGTTGCCATTTTAGCCAAAGTGCTCACATCTGTCCTGATATTTCAGATAACGCCTTTGTTCGGTTTCACACTATCTAATATTCCTTGTAGTCACCTCCTTCCCATCAAACAGAGTCGGATGACTTGGTATCTTACAGTAGCTGCTGTTTCAAATAGCCTGTGTTATTTCTAGTGTAGTGTGATGTATGCTTCTGTACATCATACGAACTGGGAAGAACGGTGAGGTGGCACTTGGCACAGACAGGCAGCTTTCAAGCACCTGCTACTCTGGTAGAGATAGGTCAGGGTGGAAGTATTTACAAGCAGCTCCTCATACACCAGGAACTGCACAGTACAATCATCTCACTGGTGCTACATTTCCGGCAAATGTCATGGCCAAGTATTGGGGTGTATCATGGCCAGTTCCTGTCACCGCCATGACAGTATGATGTGTTAGGTCATGAATAGAGGCTGAATTGATGACAGCGATATTTTAGGCGATATAGGCTGTATCATCTACACCTGTGTGTTCTATGGTGGGGCAGGAGAGTTGACTTGCATTGTTGGTTTGGTTGTTGTTTAACGCCTCATTCAGCAATATTCCAGCTATATTGCGGCAGTCTGTAAATAACTGAGTCTGGACCAGACAGTCCGGTGATCAGGATCATGAGCATCGGTCTATGCAACTGGGATACGATGATGTGTGTCAACCAAGTCAGCAAGGCTGACCGACTTGTATTGTAGGATTACCAGAAGGGTCTTGAAATAGAAAAAAAGATCACAATCTGGGTATGTTTTGATTTGTTTACTGATCTGATCTGACGTTCATTTTATTTTTCCTAAATTAGTTATTGATGTTCTGTTATCTCCATCTTTGTTGTTGTTTAATGCTGCACTCAGTGATATTCTAGCGGTATGACGTCAGCCTGTAAATAATGGAGTCTTGGCCAGGCGATCCAGTGAATGAGCAGTGATTCCTCAGGGTAGAATGACGCACAATCAAGTAGCCAAACTGACCAACTGCTTTTTGGTCGCCTTTTACGACCACCATGGGTTTCTTGAATGATTCTTACCTGGAATGACACAGGCATTTCCTTTTTAAATTTTGCTTGTATCATACTGTGTAGTTTTTTGCAGAGCTTGCACACAGCAGTAAACCATCAGATAAACTTTTAGGCTAAACTTGTATTGAGTGAGTGAGCATGGTTTTACGCAGTTTTTTAGCAATATTGCTAAAAGCGGTGTAAAACCATACTCACTCACTCACCATAGCTGGAGACCCATTCAAACACCCTGGAACAATGGCCGGTATATGCCAGTGATGTCACAATGCCTGATTGTGAAACAGTGTTGCTGAAAGTGACACATGCTCTCATTGTCTCACTGTGCTTACTGGGGATGCAATGATATACCAGCATGACACCTTCCAGTACAACAGATGGCGTTGGTTGAATCATTGTGTCCTTGTATTGAAACAACTTAACGAGGCCTTGTTTACGTCAGGAGCTCCTGCTGTTGTGTTATGAAGAGATGATACGTAAGAAGTTTATTCATGCATGTTACAAAGATTTGTCGATTATCGAGCTATTAAATATGTTTGTTTTGCAGTTGTTAAACTATCAAATATATTTGGGTGGGTTTTTGTGGAAATATTATTTTTCTGTGATTTTGCTATACTTGACTGAACTGTACTATAGAATATTTTATTTGTTATAGTTGATGATTTCGGTTGTTGCTGTAAATATACTGAACTAAAAAAGTTGAATATATTTGGTGATTTTTATTTTTATGAAATTGTGATCCCAGTCTTCAATACTAACAAAATGCCATCCAGCCAAAAATAAATATTCATGCTCCTACCTTTTTAGTTCTGTATTTAGTGGCGGTGGGATAGCGTAGTGATTAAAGCATCTCGCCGAAGACCCGGGTTCGACTCCCCACATTAATACAATGTGTGAAGCCCATTTCTGGTGTCCCCTGCCATGATATTGCTGGAATATTGCTTAAAGCAGCGTAAAACCAAACTCACTCACTCACTCACTCACTATTCCAGTAGTTAAATATGCGTGTTAAATCAATCTGAAGGTGTATATTACCAGTTAACAGTGCAACAGTGTCCGGTAGAAAGGAAGTCAATAGTTGCAACTCTTCTCGTTTACACTTTATGACAATGTGAGATGAAGTTTGTTGGAATCAATAATTAGCATGGATCTAACATGTTCTATGTGATGTAGATTGTTGCGATAAACGCCCAGGGATGGATTAAGTCAGCTGGAGGATGCTAATGACTCTGCTGCTGCAGTGGAAGGGGGCGGAGACAGCTGCATATTTGTTTATTACTGTTCGTGGGGTAATTATCGTCATTATCAGGGACAACTGTTAATTTGCTCCTGTAAATACCAACTATGTGATTAATTCTCCCAGTGAATGTCAACTGTTTTATAAATATATTTCATCATATTTTTATGGATGTGGGCTGTATAATGTTTTCATCCTTTGTTTCTGTTGGATAAGGATGTTTGAGGTAGGTGCTGATTGAGTGGTGTAAATAGCTGTTTAGACTAGCTACTCAAAGATATCACATTTTCTGCATCAGTGGATTTTCTTAAGAATTATTTTCACTTAAATAAATATTTTGATTTTTGGTAAGAAAGGAAATGTTGCTATATATTTTTCTTCTGTACTAGTGAAAATTTGATTCTGTTCCGTTTGCATTTCAAATTTTCTAGTTGTTTCAAATGTTCTGTTGAAAATTGTATTTCCTTGACAAGCTTTTCTTACAACCCAAAGTGTTCTCGTTGTTTCAGTTTTACTGCTGAAATTTGTAATGGCTCATTTTCAATAGGTTCTACTGTTGCAGCTTGACTTGGAATCCAGTCATTTTCCGTATACTAAATCATTGTTTTCTCCTCATCAAGGTAATAATAGTTCGCATAAACACATCTGTGTTTTACCAACATGCCAAATCACTTGCATTGTTAATCTGCAGAATGTAATGAACGTGAACATTATGTAACTCTCTCTGTAATCAGACACATGCTGGGTGCCAATCTTTCTCACTCTGTACAGAGCTGGAGATGTAGAGCTGGCCTTTGTTATTGTGCAATCCCACCTAGTGAGTTGACTCCTTTGATGGCGTAACAACCCCCTCCCCCACTGTTGTCTCTCCATCCTTGCCCCCCTGCCTCTGATCCCCCTGCAGGAACCTTGGATCAGCATCCTCTCCTCCAGACAGCAGTAAGGGGCCAAGGGACATCATCTATACTTAGCTTCCAGCTTGTAACTAAAGAACAAATGAGTGCCCAATTAAGTTTCATTGATTTTGTGCAGGCGGTAAGTTTGAATAATTTATCCAATTTATGAAAGATTTCTTTGGAGTGAAGGTAAAAACTGCGTAATGAAAGGTTAAGTGCAGTCACATCGTGTTCAACCACTGATAGTTAGCGTGGGACGAAGACACTCATTATTAAACATACGTTGTAGGCAGTTTGGATCCTGGCACTGCCTGTGGTAATCGTCTGGTGTAACTGGAGGTGATGCCACAAAAAGATGATTCTCATTTTTAGATGTCTGGCATCTCATGTGAAAGTGTCATTATTGTGGACAGTGTGGGATAATTTTGACCTGTCTCAGAATAATATTCAACATTGTCTGAGAATGCAACGGTTATCTATATTGTCTGAGAGTGCAGTAGTTGTCTATATTGTCTAAAAGTGTGCAATAATTATCTTTACTGTCTAAGAGTGCAATAGTTATTTATTTTGTCTGAGAGTACAGTGGTGGTCTATATTGTCTGAGAGTGCAATGCTTATCTATATTGTCTGAGAATGCAATACTTATGTATATTGTCTGAGAATGCAATACTTATCTATATTGTATGAAAGGTCACCAATAATTAGCAACATTTTGACAGTGCAGTAATTTTGTTGGTTTGCATATGGAATGATAACATTTTGAGTTGAAATCTATGTTGTCTGAAAGTTCTATATTAATCAACAATAGTTTGACAGGGCAATGATATTCTGTATTGTCTGAAAATGGAATAATAATCAATATTGCCAGAAAGTAAAATTGTAATCTTATTATGCCTGAAATATTTTTATGATAATATTTTGTCAGTGCATTTATAATCTATTTGGTCATTGAGTGCAAAAACAATCAACATCAGCCAAAATAAATAATTGATTCTTTGATACGCATTAGTTGAAGTCTTGGATTGATGTATTGAGTCAAGCCCTTGTTCTCCGTATGTGTCATTGTTTGTGTTTCGACCAGTGATAGTACTTTCATGAATAAGGCATAGAGTCTCTGACACAGAACCTCAGAAGACTCAGTATGCAGTGTGTTATATCAGGCCGTGTCACACAAGTGGTTATCCAGTCAAACTGTGGGTCAGAGGGAGTCAATAGATGATTGTCAAAGAACCTACACCAAAACTTCAGCATGATCTAGGATATTTAGTTAACAGTATATGCTTCTTGCCTAAACTGGGTTGTACATTTTCTTGTAAAACGGGTTATTTTTCGTAAATGTTGTTTCACCAGGTATTTAAAGGAGGACTGGGCTCAGGCTATTTGGCAGTCCCATCCAATATGGTTCACCTCAAGCAGGACTTGTTCTGTCTGCAGGTCTCTAGTTTATGATGCATGTCATGTAGGGATTCTGGGTTAGAACTGGGTCCGGAACATTCAGTGCTGGTCTTAAGAGGTGAGTTCATTGACTGGAGACTCTTGATTGTGTGTCATTATTTACAGGCCACTATTGTATAGCTGGAAATATTGTAGAGTGCAGTGTTACACAACATACATTCACTCTGATGTATATCAGTCTGATAGGGAATACATCCCCTTATTACACAGATACACATGGTATGAAGCAAACAAACTGGGCTTCAGACCAATTGCCTAAAATCTGGCTGATGTTATGTATAAACCATTTCATTATGTCACTGTCTGTGGTCACCTGTTGAAGCTAAATGATGCTTTAATGTGTCCTGTGTCTGGTATGAAGACAGAAGGTAGACAAGGGCTTCAGAAAGTCTTCATAAGGTCTTCACACAGTCTTGTTCTCAATTTAGGTGCCTCATAAATGGACATGCATATCGGACACTCGTGGGACTGTTCTATGAGATTTTGTATGCAATTCATAAGGTTAGATTTGATTTAGAGTATGCGTTATGCCAGCTGAGATTGTAGTGGGGAATGGTGTGTGCAATATTTAGGACTTGTGTGCAGCATGACTGGTGTATAGTTTTCCTTATTCATATTGATCGAGTGTTCCAGGAATTCAGACCACCTCTGACATTTCCCTTTGCCGGAGCTGTGTGAGAGATGAGTTTAACTGACAGGATGAGATAGACAGGCATGGAGCCTGAACATTTTGCAGGGAGGGGGTTGATGAGGATGTGCCAGACAAGGAGCCCGGATGTGTTGCAGGGAGGGGGTTGATGAGGATGTACCAGACAAGGAGCCCGGACATGTTACAAGGAGGGGAGAGGATGTTGATCGGACATGTGCCAGGACAAGGAGTTGATCAGGATGTTAGACAAGGAGGGTTGATCAGGATCAGGATGTACCAGACAAGGAGCCTGGACATGTTACAAGGAGGGGATTGATGAGGATGCCAGACAAGAGCCAAAATGTGTTGCAGGGAGGGTTGATGAGGATGTACCAGACAAGGAGCTGTATGACATTATCCAGGGAGGGGTTGATCAGGATGTGCCAGACAAGGAGCCTGGACATGTTATCAAGGGAGGGATTGATGAGGATGTGCCAGACAAGGAGCCTGGACATGTTACAAGGAGGGTGATGAGGATGATGTGCCAGACAAGGAGGGTTGATGAGGATGATGAGGATGTACCAGACAAGGAGCCTGGACATGTTACAAGGAGGAGTTGATGAGGATGTACCAGACAAGGAGCCCGGATGTGTGTTGCAGGAGGGTTGATGAGGATGGATGTGCCAGACAAAGGAGCCTGGACATGTTACAAGGAGGACAAGGGTTGATGAGGATGTGACAAGGAGCCTGGACATGTTACAAGGAGGGGGTTGATGAGGATGTGCCAGACAAGGAGCCTGGATGTGTTGCAGGGAGGGTTGATGAGGATGTGCCAGACAAGGAGCCTGGACATGTTACAAGGAGGGGGTTGATGAGGATGTGCCAGACAAGGAGCCCGGATGTGTTGCAGGGAGGGGGTTGATGAGGATGTACCAGACAAGGAGCCTGGACATGTTACAAGGAGGGGGTTGATGAGGATGCCAGACAAAGAGCCTGGACATGTTACAAGGAGGGTTGATGAGGATGCTAGAGACAACAAGGAGCCTGACAAGGGATGTGATGCAGGGATGTGGATTGATGAGGATGTGCCAGACAAGGAGCCTGGACATGTTACAAGGAGGGTTGATGAGGATGTGCCAGACAAGGGAGGCTGGGGGAAGTGATCCAGGAGGATAGAATATGTATGCCAGACAAAGGAGCCTATGCAGGAGGGGGTGATCCAGGGAGGGGGTTGATGAGGATGTGCACCAGATAAGGAGCCTGGACATGTTACAAGGAGGGGGTGACAAGGATGTGCCAGACAAGGAGCCCCGGTGGGTTGAGGAGTATTTACAAGGAGGGGTGATGAGGATGTGCCAGACAAGGAGCCCAGATGTGATCCAGGGAGGGGGTTGATGAGGATGTACCACACAAGGAGTCGGGATAGGATGTAGGCAGCACAAAATAGGGACCAGTGGTTATTAAAATTTGGTTGTGCAGATATTCATCTGAAGGTTGAGTGTGAGGATAACAATAAACTCCCAGACAAAGAACCTTTGCTGGAATGGGTTGTGATCAGGGCAAGATTCGAAGGAAGGATGTGATTATGGACACAGCGAGCAAGAGGTGTGATGGAAAGCAAATTTATGCAGATTGGTGCATGTTTAGTCGGGTAATGAAGAAGGTTATGAGATGAGAGGGGGATGAATGCAGATAATTATCCAGACAAGGAACTGGGGCATTGGACAGGAGATGGTGATGACTACAGAACAGGACTTAAAGGCTAGGAGAAAGGACAAGAAGGATTATGGTTTAGTGGTTAATCAGGACATTAAATTGATCTGAATTGAGCTGAAGGGAGAGATTGAAATGGAGGAAAGCGTGTTTGTGGAGGTATGGCGGCTGTATGTACCATGGCATTGTGAAGGCGGGATACTCCAATTTAGAGGGTAGTGGTTCATTAGGACTCGGCACTAGAGACTGATTGGGGGATACAGATTGGAGGTTGTAGTCAGACAATTTTGAAAGTTGGAAGGAGGACGTTGGTTGATGTGGAAACAAGATGGCAGATGATTAAGGAAGGGTGCCAGGAGGTGGAATGGTAAAGGATAAGGGAAGAAGACCTGGTTATTAGAGACTGGACAAATTGTGAATGAAAGATACTTGGGTCGATGGAGAATTGATAGAGGAACATGGCTGAGTTGGTAGGAAGTAGATTGAAGTAAGGACTGTCTCTTACAAACATTCCTTTGACAGAGAGACTATATTAATTGTCAAAACCTGATATAGGATTGAAAGATAATTGAGAAATATGGTTGGAAAGAAATTGAGATATATTGACAAAACTATAATGACACATATCAATATTGTAAAAAAAAAAATCATATTGAATGTAATATTACATTTTATGATGGATATGCTTATTGACAAGAGAATGAAAACATGAAATGGCTGATAGGGCCATCAAAATTTAATATCTGGGTTAAGGTATGGCAAGTTCCAAGTCATAAGGGATGGTGGGGTAGCCTAGTGGTTACAGAGTTTGCTCGTCACGCCGAGGACCCGGGTTTGATTCTCCACATGGGTACAATATGTGAAGCCCATTTCTGGTGTCCCCTGCCGTGATATAGCTGGAATACAGATAAAACTGGAGTAAAACCAAACTCACTCACTCTCTCACTCTAGCCATAACGTGTCTGCAGTAGCTGTGTTGATGGCGCCTTGAAGTTCATGTGTGGTAGCTCACCGTGAACTGACATTATACAACTACTGTAACCAATATGATTATCCCTTGACATGGCAAAGAGATGTTTTATAGAATATGGAAAAAAACGTGTGAACTAATCACATTGCTTTGGTCCCAAATGTTGAAATATGAGGGTCTATCCGTATTAAAATTGTATGGCCAACTGTTTGCTGTTAGCCGGCACAGTTGCAATATTGCCTCTATCACTGTTAGCGGAGGCAGAGCCGACCAAAGGGATCGCCGAATCGGCTCAGCTCTTGTTCCCTCAATCAATGCCTCTGCCATTGATTTGCCTGATCTGAGCCCAACAGACTCGTATAGATTCCCAGGAAACATGGCTGCCAACATCCAGCAAGGAAGGTTTGAGGAAACTGCCTCCATCATCATGTGGCTCCATCTACTCCTGCTTGTAATGACAGACTACCCATTTGCAGAAAAGTGTGTTAAAGTTTTAAAATGCACATCACAGAATTCCTATTTGTCCATTTCCTTCAGTATATTGGGTCATTTTGTGCAGGAATGTCTTCCTTTGAGCTCAATATAGTAACCTTTTTGTCCTTTTTTTGGAGTGTTTTTTTCATGGCATTATTCTTTCAAGGGATAGTCTTTTAGATTCACTGAGAGGTTGCTGCAATTGCTTCTGATTGCGCTGTAAGCTGTCCCAACCAGACTTTCTGCATTTCGATTCTTTTAAGTGCTTCTGTACCTCAGGCGTACAAGCATTCGGAGGTTTTGGTGATGTTTAAACATACATCATTTATACATCGGTCTGGCAGTTAGTTAAATGTCAGCATTGTGTAATACCAAGCAGAGGATTTGATTGGCCCTCACGTCTCTGGTGGACCATGGACACAAGACCTGTGTTTGTATAGGCAGTGTGAGTGTGGGCTGTCTTTGGATGGCTGACCTCCAGGGAGATGGTCCTATGCTTGATATGCTTGTACCTTGAAGGCATGTTTCCAGCCAGACATCACCACCATCAACCGTAGAGGGGCCATGGCTGAGGTGGTGGGGCTCCTGTTCAGCAGCCCTGCTGTATCATTACTTCTTCTTCCTTAGCTGTGCAACACAGTTAAGACTGTACTGAATGTATTAACCTGGGAAGGTAACCTGTCTCACAGTCCCTGAACCACATTATTTTCCCTAGTGCCTAGCCCTCCCTGCAGTGCTAAAGCCCCAAATGAAGCAAGTCTAGATTTCCCCAGGTTCAGCTGAATCTCACTGGGGCTCCTTTTCAATTTGAATGGGTTTATTTGTTACTATCAAAATTATATATATTCAGGGACTAAGTTTTACTCTACTGGGAAGGGTGTTGCTTAAGAAATGTTTTTGTAAAATATTAGATGAGTTTTAGATGTGGTCTGTATTTTGCCATAATTATTTGAAGGTGGTATGTATACTTGGATGATCCACAACTGAAAGCTTAACATTAAGTGAGAACATTTGACGTCACTTATCTATCATCACATGATCGGGCCGAGAGGGTAAAGCAGTCACTCGTCACGTCGAAGGCCCAAGTTCGATTCTCCACATGGGTACAATGTGTGAAACTATTTCTGGAGTACCTGCCATGATATTGCTGAAATATTGCTAAAAGCAGCATATAATCCAACTCACTCACTCACTCACTCACTCACTCACTCACTCACTCACTCACTCACTCACTCACTCACTCACTCACTCACTCACTCACTCACTCACTCACATCCCTGTCTGTGGCAGTGCCAGACAATCTTGTGATACACAGAAGCATTTGTCCATGCTGTCTGGATATATTGACACACAGCCAGAAGTCGCTCAACTTGACCACACAAACTCAAGCCACCTTCTACTATCACAGTACCCTGAAGGAGACCAGTTCTAACCCGAACCCTCAAAGGTTTCCAATATAGTCCTCTATTGCTACCAGCATTGGTTGAATTTGTAGTCTTTTATTCTGGTCTGTGCTTCTTTTTCCTTTACGTTGTTAGCGACACAAACTCAGAAAACATCAAAGGAGTGTTATTTTCTGAACTCAAGTCTCTCATTGTTGAGGTTATAAATATTCCACTTTCAGATTCAGTCTCCTTGATGGAGAGTTTAGGTATCATTCTGAATGCATTACCCAGCCATTTAACTGTAATCTCAATTTGTCCATTGGGCATCAGTTGTAGACTTGACAGCATGTTAAGAGCCTTGTCTGTAGATGCCGAACATGTTCCGTGCCTGTGGACCCTCGGGCAGCTTGTTAAACCCATTGAGGCTCGTCATACAAAACATTTGTGAAGAGAACCAGTACTTAGGCATGCACTTGATGGGCATATTTCTGCATTAAGTCTCTTGAGATTTCATGTGTTTGCTTATAGGCTATTGCCAACATATACTCGTCTTTACATGACATTGCATGAAGAATGTTGGTGATTTTGCATGTGTTTAAGCAAGGATGAGCAAGAAAATCATTACAGTTATGTATGCATGCATACTTGAGATGTATTATTGCAGCAGAAAGTGTTCACTTTTTATGACTGAAGATATGTAAAGTGGATGGATCTAATATTATGCGACGACTAAATTACCTTTCCTCTGATTGGTTGAATTGTTGCTTGGACAACTTCACACAGACCCACTCAGCTATAAATAGAATGGTAAACCCATTACGTAAACGTGTGTATTGTAACAGCACAAGGTGGGCATCGCTACATTCCTGTGACAATACCAATTCAGAGTTACTTCCCTTTCCAAACAATCTCAGGCAATGGTTATAATAAGTAATAAATGCCTGGTAATTACAGCTATCCCAGCTCAGGCTCTGTGGTGTGTGATATATTAGCTGAACATTCGAGTTACGCTATTGATTAAACGATTAGATAACTGCAGGAGTTACAACATGGTAACTGCAATAGAATTTTGTCATGACATAAGTTTGTATCACAGTTGGTTATTTCCAGGTGCATATGTTTCAATGTGTGCTAGTCATTGCTAAACATGTAAGTGGTGCTTGATTCACCTAGTTCTGCAATGAATGCCTTGTTGCATTCTCAAATATATAATTCAGCGGTGCACAATTCACCTAGTTGTGCAAAATGTGTCTTTTACGTTGCCAAATGTGTCATTGGTGCACTATTTACCTTGTGATGCTAAATGTGTCCTTATGCATTGCCAAACATGTTACTAGTCATTGCTAAACATGTTAGTGGTACACAATTCACCAATTTCTGCAAATTGTGTCTTGTTGCATTGCAAAATGTGTCTTTTGCATTGCCAAATGTGTCATTTATCAGTGCACGATTCACCTAGTTCTGCAAATTGTGTCTTGTTGCATTGCAAAATGTGTCCTTTTGCATTGCCATATGTGTCATTTATCAGTGCACGATTCACCTAGTTCTGCAAATTGTGTCTTGTTGCATTGCAAAATGTGTCCTTTTGCATTGCCATATGTGTCATTTATCAGTGCACGATTCACCTAGTTCTGCAAATTGTGTCTTGTTGCATTGCAAAATGTGTCCTTTTGCATTGCCATATGTGTCATTTATCAGTGCACGATTCACCTAGTTCTGCAAAATGTGTCTTGTTGCATTGCAAAATGTGTCCTTTTGCATTGCCATATGTGTCATTTATCAGTGCACGATTCACCTAGTTCTGCAAATTGTGTCTTGTTGCATTGCAAAATGTGTCCTTTTGCATTGCCATATGTGTCATTTATCAGTGCACGATTGTTCTGCAAAATGTGTCTTGTTGCATTGCATTGCTATATGTGTCATTTATCAGTGCACGATTCACCTAGTTCTGCAAAATGTGTCTTGTTGCATTGCAAAATGTGTTATCTATCACTGCATGTTTCACCTCATGCTGCAGAATGTGTGATGTTGCATTGCTAGAAATGTCATTTACCAGTGCACGATCCAAAGAGTTCTGCAAAATGTGTCAGCTCCAAATACATGAGTCACCAAGTTCTTCAAAAACTGCATCCGCAGTGCATCATACAACATTACCAACTGCTAAACGTTTCAAATGTGCCATTTTGCGGTGCATATGATTCACATGCACAGAACATGCAGTTTAGCAAAGCACACCATCCACCCTGTGCTGCTGAAGCCCTAAATGAATCAAGTCTAGATTTCTTAGATTCTGAATCTACCATCTAACTGGGGCTCCTTTTCAATTTACATTTTACTTTTAAATTTCACTATGACAGGTGCCCTTCACAGTAGGTCTTGACGATCATGCTTATTCTTTTCACCGATTCAAAACTCGCTGAATTTCCAAACATCTGTTTAGCTTCTCTCCTTATGTAATATTGTTCCCATAATGAGTTACTGTTTTCCAGAGGAGCGGTGGGGTAGCCTTGTGGTTAAAGCATTTTCTCGTCACGCCGAATACCCAGGTTCGATTCCCCACATAGGTACAATGTGTGAAGCCCATTTCTGGTGTCCCCCGCTGTGATATTGCTGGAATATTGCTAAAAGCGGCATTAAACCATACTCACTCACTCACTACTATTTTCCAGAGACAGTTTATAGATGATATTTCATACGCAAGTTCTTTATACAGTTGCTGACTTGTACCAGTTATGCATCAGTGCTTTCAATGTAAATTTGACGTGATACTTACAGAAAATGATATGGTTTTATGAATGACTGATAATTCCAAAGTACCTGTTCAACTTGACCTGAAATCGCTGGAAATACAACAGCTGTGAGCGTGTGGATGATAAAAGGCTTTCTGACATGAGAGTCTTATGTGGAAGGCAGTGTGCCGGCTTCGGTTCCTTTGATCTGTATCCTGACTGATTGGAGACACGTTAGTCCAGATTCTTCTGTCGACCGCATCCAGTCTTCAGTGAGGCTCCGTTAGCTCCGACTAATAGATTTTACCTGCTAAAGACTGCCAATTGTTTTGAATATTTCCAAAACAAAATAGCCATTCACAGATTCTGTCATTAAGCCATCAACCAGCGGAATCCGTAGTTGGAAAGGACATCGTTTAATATCGGGTGATTGAAAGCGAATTGAGGTCCGCAGGCTCTGTTTCCTTTGGGTACTCATTACTCCAATCTGACTTGCCAGGTTGCCATGGTGATAGCACAATGGCTGCCACTTTAATTGATTGGAGACTCGGCAATCAATTTGGTGCAATTATTATGCAGCTTCATACATTCAAATGGCCGCCACCCTTACCTTGCGTTCCCGCCTGCTGACTGACCGCGATTTGCTGGCTTATCGTTTAAAGTTGTGTCGTCCGTTCTAATGTTTGAGTGATGCTATGGATGTGACAGCATGGGGATTAGTTGAGTATAGGAATAGCCCGTGTGATACGCTAGACACCTAAACAAGGTTGTTCGCTGAGTCTAGCATCAGTCGCTAGCAGAATGGGGGTTGTGTAAGCTGTCTGCTCTGCTAACATAGTGCTCATTGTGGGCATCGGAGTAGGTGCTTATAGCTGTTTAAGCTCCCCTACTGTAAGAAAATGGTGGTTCGGAACTGCAAGATCTGTTGCCAATGCAGTCAGTGTCATTCTGTACCTGATAATTACCAGGTAGGTTTGAATGTATTGTGTGTATGGTCGGAAATACGCTCACATGCAAATACCGTTTGTTGTGGTTAACCGAGAAGCAGCGTCAGCACATAGTGCTTCAGTATTGAATCATTTATTCATGTTGGAAGTCCTCCCATGGGAGACACTGAAGAACGTGAAGATCACTTCAGCAGACGGTCATGTCACTCTTTAGAAGTGCTCAACAAAAAACCTGCTAGGGGAACGGGAAAGTCACAAAACATTTGACCACTTTCACGTCTGCCATGTACTTGCTGCCAATCTGCAGTTAAATGACCAAGAGAATTCACCAGAGTATTGGTACCGGAGGTTCGTGCAATGGCTGGTGGTAAAGGCGTAATGTATCGTGGCAGATTAAAAGCTGGGATACAGCTGTTCATTTACTTACATCTCATGAGTATAACCTGGTCGCTTGTCTTGTCTCACTGGTAGTGGAGGAGATCTTGCTACAGTTCTTTCTTCTCTTTGTATGTATTGTTGGGGTGAGTGAGGTGCTTTTAGCCATATTCCAGGAATATCAGGTAGACATACATGATACTTTGATATACCAATATGCCATATTTTGAAATGCAAGCACTTTAACAGGTAAATCCTAAACATCACTAATAAGTTCAGTTAGTTAATGACTTATGCCTTTCAGAGCTATGATTATGAACATTTTTAGAAACTGGAAAAATGTCGGGTAGGTAGCCCAGTGATTAATGTGCTGGCTTGTCACACCAAAGTCTGGAGTTCCGCTCCGCAAAGATGCGTGCAATTTTCGAGATGCCTTCTTGGTGTTCCCTATTCTCAAATATTGGTCAATGTCTGAAAATGGAAAGTATCACATGATATTATAAGGATGAAATTATGCTTGGATATTATTGACTGTTTGTCCTTTGTGAAGCCAGGCAGATGCAGCAAGATAAACCAAGTGATACTGAGTGGGAAGAGTTGTGAAATCGCTGATGTTAATTGTGAAACACAGCATCATCAAAATAGACATCACTGGTCAGGCTTTCGATTTGTTCCTCTTTATGTGTTTTTATAACGTTGCGACTTTTACACCTGGTCGTACTGCAGTGTTTAGTTAAGGTCATAAATGAAAGTATAATTTCGTCATTGACGTAAGCAATTTTCTTTGTATAATGGGAAAGGGAATGTAGTAGCAGTTTTAGGAAGGACATTGCTAAAGCTCTCAGAAACGTTTTTAATAAAAAGACACCTATTGACTTATATTTATTAAACAGGCCTTGAACAAAGAGATCTTAATGCTATGACTTTCTCAACTCACAATCATAGGATTTAGCTTTGAGGAGGGGTGGTGGGGTAGCGTTGTGGTTAGGGCATTCGCTTGTCGCGCCGAAAACCCGGTTTCGATTCCCTGCATGGGCACAATGTGTGGAGACCATTTCTGGTGTGCCCCGCCATGAAGTTGCTGGAATATTGCTGAAAACTCACACACTCACTTGTTTTGAGGAACAGATCCAGAATAAGATGTACACACACATTGACTGATGACAGACTATCCTCACCTAATGTTGTGATGGTAACCGAGGTTTTGGGGTGAAGGTATGCATAACTCTACAGCAAATGCTGCACATCCTTGTTGTAATTGAGGGTACAACGAGTACCCAAGCACCAGATGTTCTGGAATCTGCGTCTGTGGAGTTCTGGGGCATCTGCCAAGTACCTACTCCATTCATGTGCAATGTTGGTGCTTGGTGGTTGTACTGAACTTCTCCTGGGTGGAATGATGGTCAGTAGATTTGAATTACAGCTTGTACATAGCCATAATGTTCCAGATTATGTGGAAATGCAACCATAATCTTTGTGTTAGACATGACCAATAATCATTTGATCTCTAGACCAGTGAAAATGAAAGGGAGAGAGGTTGTTTTCATCTGAAATCTAACTGTTACATAAATGGCTGTTCTGGATTGATCTATTGATACAGTAGGAGATTCGGATCTCGTGTCCATCCCTGCAAACCAGAAATTTGAGGACAAGCTCTAGTTTGTGCTTGATAATTTAAGAGAACCTTAGTGCACTGGCTTCTGCTTGAACATTGAGAGCATCTCCGAGAGAGGGAGACTTCACCGATGAAGACATCTGACTGCATGCACGTCATACAACACATCCTCTTTTTTGTCCCCATGCTGGAAATACCACAGCCCTGAAACTTCCAGCGTCATATATTACTCTGCAAATAGCGTAGCTGGTGACATTTATGGGTCCAGCTTTGCAGGGGATACCTGTAAGCCCATAGGAGGCTGGCCATCCTAATCACATAATCAGATTTTCATTTCATAGATGGAAAGACGGCGAGTTGTGAATTGTGTAGTATGCAAATTGACAAGTGATTGGTGGGCAGTGGGTCCCAGTATTGATTGGGCAGAGTAGCTGCAGACTGAGTCCTGAGTGATGGTTTTTGGAGGATTCTGGGACAAGGGAGCAGCTTCATAAGCTTCACTTGGGGCTGTCATGTCTCCAGAAAGGTCAGAAGACACCAGCTACGGGACACCATAAACTGGCAGTCACAAGTACGATCGAAGTGAAGGTGAAACTGGTCTCTGGAGAATGTGATCAAAGTGATGGGGAAACTGGGGAATGTGATCAAAGTGATGGGGAAACTGGGGAATGTGATCAAAGTGATGGGGAAACTGGTCTCTGGGGAATGTGATCAAAGTGATAAGGAAACTGGTCTCTGGGGAATGTGTTCAAAGTGATGGGGAAACTGGGGAATGTGATCAAAGTGATGGGGAAACTGGGGAATGTGATCAAAGTGATGGGGAAACTGATCTCTGGGGAATGTGATCAAAGTGATAAGGAAACTGGTCTCTGGGGAATGTGTTCAAAGTGATGGGGAAACTGGTCTCTGGAGAATGCGATCAAAGTGATGTGGAAACTGGTCTCTGGAGAATGCGATCAAAGTGATGTGGAAACTGGTCTCTGGGGAATGTGATCAAAGTGATAGGGAAACTGGTCTCTGGGGAATGTGATCAAAGTGATGGAGAAACTGGTCTCTGGAGAATGCGATCAAAGTGATGTGGAAACTGGTCTCTGGGGAATGTGATCAAAGTGGTGGGGAAAACTGGTCTCTGGGGAATGTGATCAAAGTGATGGAGAAACTGGTCTCTCGGGGAATGTGATCAAAGTGATAGGGAAACTTGTCTCTGGGGAATGTGATCAAAGTGATGGAGAAACTGGTCTCTGGGGAATGTGATCAAAGTGATGGGGAAACTGGTCTCTGGGGAATGTGATCAAAGTGGTGGGGAAAACTGGTCTCTGGGGAATGTGATCAAAGTGATGGAGAAACTGGTCTCTGGGGAATGTGATCAAAGTGATAGGAAACTGATCTCTGGGGAATGTGATCAAAGTGATGGGGAAACTGTTTTTTGGGGGAATACAATCAAAGTTATTGGAATCTTTTCTTTAGAATAATGATTATAATAACTTGTCATGGGAGTAATGAGGAAATTGGTGTATCGGGAATACGATGAAAGTGATGGTATAACTTGTCACTGGAGAATATGATTAAAGTGATGGTATAACTTGTCACTGGAGAATACGATTAAAGTGATGGTATAACTTGTCACTGGAGAATACGATTAAAGTGATGGTATAACTTGTCACTGGAGAATACGATTAAAGTGATGGTATAACTTGTCACTGGGGAATACGATTGGAGTGTTGGTATAACTTGTCACTGGGGAATATGATTGGAGTGATGGACCCCAATAAGTACAGTCATTTCTTGGTCTTCCCTGTTTTAACAGTGCTAAAATTGGTGCAGCTCCTACCCAGTTCATTACTTTGAACACATGTCAGTAGAATACTGCTATGGATGTTTTTCTTTACCCACGCTGATACAATAGGTTATAGCGTTCACATGTTTCAAATTGCTGGTTTACACAGGTTGTTAATCTGCAATAAAGATATTCTGGTCATTTTTTTTTTTACTCTGGTCAGTTCCAGGGACTGTGGTAGGTACTTTATTGATCCATGGTAGAAATTATGGTAGGAACAGTCCCTTCTTTCATGTTTTTGCTTTGCAAATCTTACTGTATTGGCTTTCATTATGATGACTGACTGACTGAGTTTGGTTTTACTCCGCTTTTAGCAATATTCCAGCAACATCACGGCGGGGGACACCAGAAATGGGCTTCACACATTGTACCCATGTGGGGATTCGAACCCAGGTCCTCGGCGTGACGAGCCAACGCTTTAACGACTAGGCTACCCCACCGCCCACCATTATGATGAAATCTCAGAATAAAGTATTGATTTGAAAATTTTAATGTGTGGACATTGTCCCAGTTGGCATAGGAAGTAGTTCTCCCATAACAGATTGACAGCATTTGAATACTCTCTCGTTGTAAGAGTCTAACGATCAGATTTTGTTGTGAATTCTAAACAACAAGCAGAGGAGTTATTGCTTCATTCTTTGTAATACACCCAACTTATTGCTTCATTTCTACAACAGTAGGCCAAGCTGTTGCTTCATTTCCATGCATAATGAATTAAAATCAGTGATGAGATTTAATTAAGCCGTGCTCTGCAAGGAGCTGACGATGTCGTAGGTGGTGCCATGCCTGAGTGATAGTGGGACCAGCTATCAGGCCGAGGTGATCAATCGTTACACCTGACACCTGCGGACATCAAACCCGATCAGGAGCAAATCATTAGACCCTCCTTTCCTAGGTGCTGACTGGTGAACCTGTGGTCCTGCTGGCTGATGTGGCTGCAGCCTGTCATAGGCCATTGCTTCTGGCTATGCGTAATCCCCCTATTTGATGAGGTCATCAGAATGTGTGGGGGTGTCAAGGAGGATCTGCTTACTCTCCACTCTGTCCTTCTCCACGATTTCTAGAAACTAAAGCTGGATTGATGTGGCCTTCAGCAATCTGGTGAATATTGCATGGCTGCTGTCACGGTTTAATGATTGTAGTGCTAAAGAATTATGCACTCCCAATTCCCAATTCCCTTGTCATATATTACCTTCAGATTGTCTTTACAAGATTGAAGGATTCCGAGCTGTTCGTAGCTGTTGTTTGTAATGATTTCCGTTTGTTATGGGAATTTGCTTAAAAATGTATGCTGTTATTGACAGTTTCTGACTGTGGGTTGTTTTATCGGCAGCAGACAAGGAATAGTCTCGCAGTAGGTAATTGTATTGGGGAAATGCTTTGAAAAATATCATGTCGAAAACATGATTATTAAATTTTGTTCCGGATTTGATTTCCTTCTGTAGAAAAACTAAAGCTCTAAGATAAGGTCGCTTTCAAGGTAGATCTCGTGACTTAATCAGGTGAAATTATTATGTTCAGCCTGGTATTTTGATTTGATCAGATCGATCATTGATAGCATGTTTGACATGAAGATAAATTGGTATTTTATTCAGAACGAAGGCTTTTGATAGAGGTGTGTACATTCGATGGTAATAAAGCCGATTTAAACACTAGTGTCACAAGGATGATCTGCCTTAGGATATATGACATAGATGAGGTGAATATTGCCCAATTTCCTACGAGGCATTTGACTGGTCGTGATTCTGCCCCAGGCAAGGAGCTGAGGAGACAGTGCATGGCAGCCTCATGATTAATAACCCTGACATCATAAGGTATGACTTGGACAGATGAGGAGTTCACCCTTACTGATATGTTTGTAATGCTGTTGTCCCGATAAACCACTGGAAATGTGAATTTGCACCAATTAAACTGAAGAGTAGTTTATCACTGACATGGTCAGAGGAAGGATGTGGGTGGTTGAATGAAGACTCATTGCAGATAAGCGAGTTTTATATCTTGTCCGAGTGTTTGCTGAGGTGGGGTCACAATGGTGTTGGACACTCTGTTGTTGTGATCGTCCAGGGATTTTCTTTACATCGCTGTGGATTTATCATTTGTATTGGAGTTCATCTGGAGTAAGTATGGATGTGTCTGTTTCGAGATGTGATTGTGATGGTGTTTGAGCAGCTGTGTGCGTGCTCGGAACCAGTTACAATGGAAACTGATTTGTGATACGTAATGGGACACAATCTTCTAATACTCCCAAATCGAAGTCTTGACTGTTTGTATTCACCAACATATAAGGAGAAGAAAGTGGCTGTTTTACAATAAGGTATTATTACTTCTCTGATCTCACAGAAAAGTACCATAATTGATGAGGCTCATCTGTTGGCAGAGTAGTAAAGCACTGACATTATGTAGGACATATTTGATCTTGTAGCCCGCCTCTCAATAGGGCTGTATTGACTAGATTTATTAATGTATTTTTATCTTGTTTGCTGAAACTATATTATTTTTGTTGTATGCTCCAAGCTGACCTATGTCACCGCTTACACAATGTGACCGATGGGATTAAATCAATGTCATGGTCAGTAAATCAAATAGAAGTTCTAACTAAAGCAGGAAGAGAAAACAATCGAATAACTGAAAGTTCATATCTACATATAAATGTTAAAGTTTAATTGTTTTGGGACAGTGCACATTTGCCTTCTCATCCTAAATGTAATAAATACGCTTTACTCCCACCAAATATCCAGCAAATCAAAGTGGACTGAAGACCCTCTTGTTTAAACGAACCTATGACCTGCACCTTTGAGCAAATTTGGGATTTAGGAACGATACAAATATGAATTTTATTTTTTCATTTTTTTCCCCAGATATTTTTATAAATTCTTTTCAGCTTGATAAAATGCCTGGAATTTACCAAATGTGGCTTCTTATTAAGTTTGAAATGAGTAAGTTTGTCCACTTTTAGTTTAAAGTGTTTTTGTTTTTTTCAATGATTCTTGTATGTAATTATTTTTGCCTTGAAAATCTGAAAGGCAAGAAGGCGATTAATTTAGTAACTTGAACTCTGTGTGGACTGTTTATATTAATATAAACTGATGACCTAGTTTCATATTTTTTCTAATGGGTTGGTATGGTTACATTGTATGCTCCATATTGATAGCAGGGTGGCCAAGTGGTTGAAGTGTTTGCTTGTCTTGTTGAACAACCTGTCCTGCTAAGCAGGAATATTTCTAAGAGCAGTTTTAGAGATACACTTCACTGATTTATTATATCATTAAGTGATGTAGTCCTAATTTGTTTCGGCAGGTTCATAACGTAATGCAGATGGTGCAGTTTCAGATGTCATTGTCAGTAATTGGTTAGTCTTCAAATGGGGCCGAAGAAACACAGACACTGTTTGAGTTGTTTTGTAATAATGATAAGGTGAAATTTACTGAAGCACTGTAGATTAAGAGTAATGAAGGCTCCATTATGTTTACAAGCCAGTTAATGATTGTAATTAAATCCTTTTCCACTAATGTTTTCATGTCCACTTTGGAAACTTGCGAGTAAGTGGGTTTATTTTAACACTGTTTTAGCAATATTCCAGGAATATAATATTGGGGGGGCGAAACACAGAAATGGGCTTCACACATTGTACTCATGTGGGGAATGGAACCCGGGTCTTCGGCATGAGAAGAGAAGGTTTTAGCCACAAGGTTGCCCCACCGCCCCTTGAGACTTTGGAGAAATTCAGTTATCTGATGTCTTTGTTAAGAAAACAGTCATTCCCAGTTTTGCTTACAGGCCATTGTGGTATAGCTTCAATATTGCCGAGTGGCTTAAAACAACATTTACTCGCTCATAATGGGATTGTGTCGGTGGGGTAGCCTAGTGGTTGATGCATTAACTCATCACAGCCAATAACCCGGAGTCAATTCCCAATAGGGGTACAGTATGCAAAGCCCATTTCTGGTGTCCCCACCATGATATTGCTAAAATATTGCTAAAGTGACATAAAACCCAGTTCACTCACTTCACAGTCATAACGTGTCTGCAGTAGCTGTGTTGATGGCGCCTTGAAGTTCATGTGTGGTAGCTCCCCGTGAACTGACATTATACAACAACTGTAACCAATATGATTATCCCTTGACATGGCAAGGAGATGTTTTATAGAATATGGAAGAAAGCGGCATAAAACTATATCTAGTCACACCTAATGTGATTAAGCATGCATATATGTTTTACTTGTTGGACATACTTCAAGAGGGTGGGAGATAATTTGATGTAGTTCAGCCAAGGGTCTTGATGTATATTTTACTGATGCAGCTGGTGTTGACAGTCTAGACGTCTTGCATACCCTTCCTCTTCCTTCCCTCCCTAGAGTTGCACACAGAACTCTGTGACCCTCGTTGTTGCTCTGGTTCTTCAGGAAACTAAAATAGAGATCCTCCCTATGTTCTGTGAATGTTTATTTATGACAAAAATTGCCAGAAATAGTCTTGAAACATTCTGAAAGGCATTGCAGAACCAGATGGTTCTATCTGTTGTGTTGTCGCTAGACAGGTGATGTTCCGCGTTCATCATCGCGGTAGACGTGAATATTTTGGGTCTTTCCTCCCTCATTAGCAGACGAACCCTGATATATGTCTCAAATACTGTTCATTAAAAGCGACTAAATTGATTCCATTATTACAAGAAACTGCTGCTTAGAAAAGAGTCGATTGTATGATTCTCTCGAATATCATGGCTTCTTGTCAATGTCAAATATTGATCATACCAGGTGTTCACAAAAAGGTGTGTTCACATATAATGCAAACACAGGTTTGTTGTTCACCTGAAAAAAATATACTAATATTTAGTAAGAATCAAAGTCTGGTACTGCATAGGATATTATTTTTGTTACTAATGCATCAAATTTGGAAATGTCTTTGACGAAACGTTTCTACAGCTTTACTGTGACCTGGAATGTTGTAACGTTAATCAAACTACTTTTGGACATGAATTATGAGATGCTGTCTGAAATCTTCATAACAAGAGCCCACTTTATTGCACCTCAAAAGTTTAATCATGTTGACGCCAAAGGCAGGAGCCGTTCAATTATTGCATGATATAAAGGAATGTTGAAAAGTTTGAAATTTGAAGTCATCCATCTTGTCATACAGTCTTGTGGACAGGTTTTGTTTGTTTTTGTCACTGAATATTTATGCATACATCATAATACAGCGTAAGGAACAAATGACTTACAGACATTTTATACAAATACATTTGTTTCTGAGAACTTCTGACATAAAATCTGGTGAAATTATTATCACCAAGTGCATGCGTTTGTCATTACAGGGTTGACATTAGACTAACAACTAGTCTGAAATGAACATATTTTACGGAAAATACATTTCTTAGTTAGAAAAAAAAAGGTCAAATATAATGAAAAGGAGCCCTGAGACCTTCGCCATTTTCAACTGTGGAAATCTTGCCAATCGACTGGTCACATATTCTAGACTTGCATTGGCTTTCTTGGATATATTTGTTTCAGGGTCTGTATGACAGACTAGGTTGACCTAAAATACTGATGTGTTGTCTAGCAACCTGAATATTAAGCTATTGTTTTTATTACAGTCACATCTATGTAAGAATACATGGATGCAGAGCTGAATGTTTATTGTGGTGGACAGCATGAATATGCCGATGAGAAACTATGACTCGGTGTCTAATGTGTGTCATTTTGTTGCAGGTCTTGTAAGGCAGAGTGGTGAGGCAGAATGGCGGCGCCAGCTGATACTGTAGATGGCCGCCCGGCCGAGTATGGCCTGTCCCTAAAAGAACTCCGCGAGTTGATGGAACACCGCGGATCGGAGGGATACGAGCTCATGGTCACAAAGTACAATGGAGTTACAGAAATGTGTAGAAAGCTCTATACGTCTCCAAATGAAGGTGAGCACAATCAGATTTTTGTAGCTTTTTGCATGAGCATTTTCGGAGGGGTTGCTGTGGTTACTGGAAACATAGGTCACTGAAAACAACATTCACTCACTCCATTGATCAGGGTCCTTCATGTGATTAGATTACCTTGAAAGTTGATGGTCATTGGACTTATGTGAAAGCCTCTGTGGGTTCTCCTATTTTCATGGTTTGTTCCAGAGGGCATAACATTCACAGAGCCCTCTAGGCTGTATGATTTGGGTTGTGATTCACTTGTGAAAAAAATTTTATTCGGTAATGGCGGCATACGAACATACCCCAACAGCATGAAATGTTGCTATACTATCAATCACTGGATTATCTTGTCCAGATTCAATGCAAACTTTCTTCGTTGTTGGCAGCATTGCAACATACCCAACGATATGAAATGTTGCTTATACTATCAATCACAGGATTATCTGGTCCAAATTCAAATATTTTTAAGCTGTTGTCATATACATAGAGATTTTTTCTGGGTTACATCTTCTTTTTATTCTCTATGTTCATCAAATATCATCTTCTAAAATGCCAATCAAGCATCTGTTGTCATATAGTTTTAATTTTGATGAGGGAGTGGTAGGGTAGCCTAGTGGTTAAAGCGTTCGCTCGTCACACCGGAAACACGGGTTCGATTCCCAACATGGGTATAATGTGTGAAGCCCATTTCTGGTGTCTCCCGCCATGATATTGCTGGAATATTGCTAAAAGTGGTGTAAAACAAAACTCACTCACTTCCCTAATTTTGCTGAAAACATCTGCACAAGACTTAAACAAGACAGACGCAAACCAAAACATAGACTATCATTACTCCAATACTTTAACATAGACTTCATGTCCAGTCATGATTCTAAGATGGATCTTTGGAACAAGGTATCAATGCTCTCAGAAAAATTGTCTCACTCTGTCTCAGTCAGGGGCAGCGGGGTAGGCTGGTGGTTAAAGTGTTCGCACGTCACGCTGGAGACACGGATTCGATTCCCCACATGGATACAATGTGTGAAGCCTATTTCAGATGTCCCCTGCTGTGATATTTCGGAATATTGCCAACAGCGGCGTAACACCATACTCACTCACTCACTCACTCACAATTGTATCACTCTGTCTTTGGCAGTTGCGAACTTTGGTAGTGGAACATGTGTCATAGAATAAGGGAAATATCTTACTGATAAACACATCCTTTTTTTAAGCTTGGTCATGGTGGGGGTTGAGGAGGGGCTCTTATCTAATTCCTAATTCCTATTGTAGAGTGTCAGCACCATGTCTATGATCATGGGTGTTATCACACTTCTACCCATCTAAGGAATACAATGTTTTGAGCTTTCTTCCCACATGATGCTGTTATTCTGTGATATAGCATATGGTATATTTTGGATCACACTTCCTCAGTAAAGTGCAGATTCAAGTACTTTTTGAGTTGAGTTCCATCTGGAATTCAAACTCACACCCACAGAGTCATCACCAGCACACAGTGTCAGCAATCTAACCCATTCAGCCACCGCGGCTTAAAAAAAATGGCAAATTTTACTTGTCAGAAGGGGAAAGGGAAGTATGTGATCTAGTCATCTAGATTTTGGACAATATTCTCAGGAATGTTGTAATAAGAAGTACATCTTTCTGTCTTTAATCATATTTTATCCAGTTTGATGAAATGAAATCTGTTTGTTGAAAATTTGGATAACAGGGTTTGTTTTGTCAACCTATCTTGTTAAATGTTTTCAGGAAACGCCCTTTTGACTTTTAGCAAAATGTCTGAATAAATTACACCACCATGGCAAACATCAACCGGAGTGAAATATGGTTTAGGGGAGTCTCAAGTTTTATGTGAAAGGTATCAATCAGAGATGTTCATAAGGAAAAAGAAATTTTCTATTTGATTAGAAAATATTAAGGCAGTCTCAAGTTTGGTGTGAAAAGTATCAGGGAGCTGCTTGAATCAGAATGTATCTATTGATGTCAGTTTAATCCTGAATGTGCGAGCACAATCCAAGGAGTGTTTGGTGGGTGTAGGTTTCCTCGTACGGAATGTGAAAGCATTTCCCAATCGATAGCGAATGTCTCCGTCACAGATTGTCACCTGAAATATCCACACTCCCAGGACCAGCTTACACACAGCGATTGCCACCAGTCGTGAAGAATGTATATTTATCTTCATCTGCTGTCTGCTGGAAATAGCACTCCTTTGTCACATGGCCTGTTGTATGGCCATTAAAAGAGTTGTAGGTCTATTGTGACAGTGATGGGCCGCGAGATCCGTACTTAGCATGGTCTGCTGGGAGGGAGGCTCTCACCTGGCACTAAACAAACTAAGCAAGCTCTTCTCATCTACCAGATCAATACGCCCGATGCACTTTTTGTCATTATCAGGCAGTCTTTATTCCTCTTGAAGTTCCGAGCATAGCTGATCAGTAGAATCGGTGTGCATTCAGGTTCAGAAGCTGACCTGGCCGCCAAGCGCATGGGCTGACTTTCTGTCTTCTGGTCTGCCGATCGATATCCAACTACAACTGTTTCTTGTTGATGCCCAGTGACCTCTGCCATTTCAGAGAATTGAGTTGAAGGTCTGGATAATCCATTTGAAGCCAAAGATCAGAGTTTGGGATCTATCTTAACATGGCCTGTTCTGTAGTGAGATGAACGATCACTGTGGATTATTTGTGTGCGTGTCGACACATTCAAATAAACTGTAATGAAGGTTACCCTTCCATTTACACCGTTTTTGATGTCTAATTTTGTCTTCAAAGTAAAGGAAGGTGGATGTAATGATGACACGGTTTTCTTGTTTTTGGCTCGTTAAAACAATCTCTGGATTCGGAAAAGAGATAAAAATTATATGCTTGCAGATATCAAAATGATAGGAATATATTTGATAATGGATTTAAGGATACATCTTGTTTTCTGGGATAGATTTAGATTAGATTGGGTTCATATCACAGGGATCATTCTGTTTGAAATAGACTGATCTAAGACTGTCACTGTGATTGATGGATAGGACATTTTGAAAGAAATATACTGAGTGAAACAAATAAAGGAACACAGGAAAATTCAAACGTTCCTTTGATATTTTCCAGTTTTCATCACCAGCTGTAAATAACACTATGGGAGGAAATCAGAGAATAGATAAAGAAACACTGCCATGAAGTGGTGTTACCTTATTTGTTTCCCTCAGCATGTCAGGCAGGCAAGCTAAACACCTATCCAACCTTAATTAATAGTTTTTGTTGTTCACATCAAAGTAGGGGTTAAAAGGTGGGGTAGCCTAGTCTAGTTAAAGCGCTGGCTCGTCAGCCCGAAGACCGGGTTCGAATCCCCACATGGGCACAATGTGTGAAGCCCATTTCTGGTGTCCCCGCCCGTGATGTTGCTGGAATATTGCTAAAAGCGGTGTAAAACTAAACTCAGTCAGTCAGTCAATCACATCAAAGTAAGTTAGGTAAAGTGCTTCAAACAGTGTTTAAGTCATGTTTCTGCATGTGAGATTTTTGTGTTTGTTTAAATGCAGCATTCAGCAATATTCCAGCTATATGGCAGCAGTCTGTAATTAATCAGATTTGGACCGGACAATTCAGTGATTAACATCATGAGCATCGATTAATGGGGATGAAAACTCAAAGTGAACGAACCCCAGAGTGTACTATTTTATTGCAGCATCCAAAATAGCTGCTTGCCTGCAGGCTCGTGGCTGATAGCATTTCTGTTAGGATAGGTCACATTGATTCCTACCCATCCAACTGCCCGATAGGAAATGTGATGAATACACAGACAACCTTGAATCAGACATTGATATTGTATGTGAGAGAAAGAGATGCCATAGACTAACAACTAGTCTGTGAAATGAACATATTTTACTGAAAAAAAGTTCATATTAAAAAAAATATATATATAATGAAAAGGAGCCCTGAGACTTTCTTCATTTTCTGAAGCTCAGGAAATCTAGACTTGCCACATTTTCTAGACTTGGGCTTTCTTGGATATATTTACTTCAGGGTCTGTACGACAGACTAGAGATGCCATTGTGGTAATGGAGCTGTGGATGTTCAGGGCACAGACAAAAGTGACAAGGATGATCTATTCCAACATGTATATTTATGCATGAAAGCTTAAAAGCAGCACTTTCCAGTGGGCTAGTTACACATACAGGGCGGTGGGGTAGCCTAGTGGTTAAGGCGTTGGCTTGTCATGCTGAAGACCCGGGTTCGATTCCCCACATGACTACAATGTGTGAAGCCCATTTCTGGTGTCCCCCAACGCGATATTGCTGGAATATTGCTAAAAGCAGCATAAAACCAAACTCTCTCTAGTTACACATATTGCTTCACTGTGGTGGGGACAAACCATGTAACCTTTCACAGTCAGGGCAGATTCAAACCCATGATGCTACAGATCCTGCCACAGTTAAGGGAAGCAACTATGTAATGTAATTTTTGCTGCTTACACCACTGGGCCCTCCTGATAGCATAATACTGGACCCGAACTTTGTTCAGTTTATGTTTCAATAGGTTTCCAATAGCAACTAAGATACGTCTTGTCTACATGTCTATGTATATATATGAACCTGTCATTCATGAAGCCATTGTTTTGGCAGGGCACACATCAGTCCATTAATGTTCCTCCATTTCTCAAGCTCTTTACTGGCTTCCCATATATTTTACCACATGATTATTTTGATGGTGAAAAAGTTATCTCATTTGATCACCAGCAGTTTAACACGTACTGTTACTTGAAGGTTATTTATTACATACTGCTTAAACTAAGGACAGTGAGGAGCCTCTGTTGGGTCCGTTACCTGTCTATGGAAGGTAACCCAGCACTACCGCCCTTTTAATCAACACCAGGTGAGGTTGGCAGTGTAGTAGCAAGGGGCTGTTATGAAACTGATAACAGCACAGCATTCTGAGATAGTTACAAAATGTATCTACTAAGTTCACACAAGCTGAAATGGCTTTGGATTGGGTAGCTCAGTCTTGAAATTACCTTGAGGTGGAATATGTCTTGAATGTCCATCAATCTGGCAATATAAGTCTGTTATTTGATTTATTTTTAATGTGAAGATGGCTTATAAGTTTTAAAAGTGTAACTTGTTTGATATTCTGACAGTGAAAGTCTTAAAAAATTTGTGAGCCCTAAAAAAGGCCTTAAATGGCCTCACTTTTTGTGGTGCAAACTTGTATGAACCAGTTCTGTTGCTGGAGATGAATAGAAAAAGGATATTTGTCTGTGAGACATTTTCACATTGTAGCCCAAAAGCATGGTATGTATGTCATGATATTAATCACTAGGTTATCAGGTCCAGATTCCATGTCATGTGACCCAGTCTAATAGTACGTTGTGAGTGAGTGAGTGGGGGACACCAGAAAAGGACTTCACATATTGTACCTATTTGGGAAAACGAACCCAGGTCTTTGGCGGTACCAGCGAACGCCTTAGCCACGAGGCTACATCACCGCCCTAATAGTACGTAGATGGAAGTACACTTAGTTTGATTTGTTCCACAATCTTGTTCCTTTTCCAGATACGATGAAACTCTTTTGTCCATGTCCTAACATCTCCCTTGTTTTTTTATTACAGGATTGTCTGGAAATCCCATAGACTTAGAACATAGAAGAAAAATATTTGGATCCAATATTATACCTCCCAAGGCTCCTAAGTCTTTCCTTCGTCTGGTGTGGGAAGCTCTACAGGACGTCACCCTCATCATCTTGATTGTAGCTGCAATAATTTCATTAGGATTATCTTTTTATAAGCCACCAAAAGATCCAGCTTTGCGTAAGTACCCTTATATCTGTGTCTCCACAATTTAACTGTGTATGAAACAAAGCAACAAGCTCATTACTCACCATCACTGGTACTAATCTGCTCAGTATCTGATGTTCAAAAATTGCAGAAAATGTGAGTAAAAATTTTTTAAAAGGAATTAAGATTTTCTGAGTGTTTGTTAATGTTATGGTTTTGTAAAGGTAACTTGTATTACACAGATGACATGGCCAATAAACAGTAAGAAACTGAAAATAACACAGAATTTTGGAAAATAACATCCCATCCCATTATTAGCAAAATGATTTTCCTCCCCAATTTGCCTACCAAGGGCTTTTTATTCAGAAACAGTTCTAAATCCTTGGTAAGGGAACCATTCAACAGTGAATTTGTGTAGATTTCACTTGAAAATTAATATTGTGTTGTTGTTTGTTTCATGCAGAGTTGATTGTAATTTGTCTTGTGTTCTGTATCCGTTCCTTGGCTATGCAAGTGTTTACACAAGTCCAGTCCAATACGACTGTGTCAAACAACCTTGGAACTTTCAAATCGTGTCCTAGAGCACGCCATTTTCCCAAGTTTATGATGACATATGGACCATATAAAATCAATGAAAACGTATTTGTCTTTCAGCTGACACGACATTACAGGAGAACCTGAAACTTTAAGACTGCAGTTTCTTGTCCTTTTCCTTAAACTCTGTCTGATCTTATTGCTGGCATCTTCTTGTAACGAACAGTAAAGTCAAGTCGTAGTCAATCCAGACATAAAATGGAGACATGTTACCCTTAAATTATTTAGCTTACTTGCTCTGGCTATATTGCCAAGGATATTTCGAACTTGAAACAGATGATTGCTATGGAAAGAACCACAGAGTTCCTTCTTACTGATGCATAGCAATTACCGTTTTCGAAAAAGTATAATTTTTATGAAGCTACATACCATTTGATGATTAGAATCACATTAATCTGGGACTTCTCGATCAAAGAAGATCAGACACAATTAGGGCATGATCAGATGCAATGAGTTGCTTGATCAAAGACTAAATATGTAACTTTGTGATCCGGGGTTAATTGATGTATGTGCAGTATGTGCTGGGGGAAAAGAGAAATATTACCCATGGTCTGGATGGGCATTTATTTCGCATTGATTCTTTTTGTGGAAATGTATCTCTCTAAGGGACCTTACCAATTTGGATGGGAGTACAATAGCTCCCTGATACCTCATACTTGTCATAAGTGCTGATTAATCTGGAGGCCCTGTGGGGAGTCTGGATTAGAATCACTCCCCTGGTGTCCCTGCTGGTTGTAGTGGCTACCACATGGCAAGGTTGGTCAACACTGACAACGTGGTCAGGCAAGCCGGACTGCTTGGTCTACCAAGCCTGACAACTTGGATGGTCAAACCTGACAATTTGGATGGTCAAACCTGACAACTTGGTTGGCTAGCTGGGCAACTTTGTTGGTCAACCCTGACAATTTGGATAGTCAAGCCTGACAGCTTGTTTGGTCAAGCCTGACAACTTGGTTGGCTAAGCCGGGCAACTTGGTTGGTCAAGCCTGACAACTTGGTCTGTCAAGCCTGGCTACTTTGTAGGTCAACCCTGACAATTTGGATAGTCAAGCCTGACAACTTGTTTGGTCAAGCCTGACAACTTGGTTGGCTAAGCCGGGCAACTTGTTTGGTCAAGCCTGACAACTTGGTTCGTCAAGCCTCAAGCCTGGCTACTTGGTTGGTTGCGTGTCTTTGTTTCCCTTATGTCAGGAATTGTGAATATCAGTCATGATATTGTCTAGTCCAGATTCGATTATTTCCACACAACTGTCATTTCTGCAGAGTGCAGCATGAAATAAGAAACAAACATAGAACACTGGTTCGATTCCCCAAATGGCTGCAATATGTGTGATGCCCATTTACAGTGTCCTCAGCCTTGATACTCCTCAGATAGGTGTAAAACTCAGATAACACTGTCATACACACAAGGATACTATTAACACTGTCATGTACACAAGGATACTATCTGTGGAGCCTTGTGTCAGTGGCAGCATGCTGCTGATGTATGCTAAGCGTATGAGGAAATGTTCCTGTGTGATTCAGGAGATGATTTGCTATGCACATACGTTGACATTTGGAGAGTTGAGTCGCAGTGGTAACAGATCGATGGTCACAGGCATCTTGGACAGAACTGGATGTAGTATCCCCATACACACGCTGTAGCCTTTGATCCCCGTTCTGCTCTCTACACTCACTGCTTTGTGCCTGCACGTGGGCTTAGTCTCTGAAAGCCGCAACATTTAGGCTGGATGTTGTCGTGGGAGACCAGACGCTGAAATATGGATTCCATATTGAAAATCACTAACATGGTGTAACCCTGCCAAAAGTGACTGACGATTGCAGGATGGGCTTCCCCAAATAGAGCTGTTCTGCTATGCATGAAGGAAAAGGTTTACTGCCAGAGAAGCTCGGTAATGGGCCGAGCTCTTCTGTTGCAATCAGCTCTCTTTAAGCATAAATGTAGTCAGGATGTTAAGTAGGTATTGTAGCCAGTGTTTAAAAATAAAAGGTTTCCAGGGCTTCAATTTATGTATTGCCTTCCAATGTAGGTGCCCTCAACACCTGTTATACAAACAAAATTGCAGTTGACATTTTATGAGCAGTCTGTATGTTCTGCAAATCAGGTTTGAAATGTTTCTCAGTGTGGGCGACATGTTTGTAAATTATTAAACGTCATTAAGGATAAATCCATTTGGCAACACTTGCTGTGGTGTGTACTGATTGAAAAAAGTTCATAAAAATACTTTGTGGCGGTATGATTATATTTCATGACAAGAGCATCAACTCTGGTCAGCTTTAATCCAGGGATATTCGCGGAGTAATGTGACAAAATGTGGAACTCTGCAGTCTTCAGGTATTGATTTGCCTAGCATACATGACAGGCCCAAATGCACACGCAAGGTAATCAGCTTCTGTAAGGAGTTTCAAGCATCTAGGTGATGGAAGGATGACCAGATGCAGTGCAAGTTGTGTAAGAGGATTTGTACGCCTCCTCCGCGCCATTGCACGATGTGCACCACTGCATCCTGGGTTGTGATTATACTGCATTGTAGCCACTCCTGTTTCTTGTATCAGTACTAACAACTCCATCGCTGAACATATCTCTGCACCAAATGCCTTTGTTCCATTGATAAGGCCATGCACCAACAGCTTAATGACCTCACGAACATGTGTCTTCAGCACGTTATGGAGGACGAGTACAATAGCTAGGAACCTGGTACTGATGCCGAGCCCAGAGGGATCCTGAGTTACGCGAGGCTTCAGCAACATGTGCTGGTCAGAGGGTAGTCACTCAGTCCCTCGACAACTTAATTAAGTCTAGATTGATTTCATAAGGCTAGCTTTCTTCAGCTCTTGTGCCAATATAGAGCATTGCTTTGGGCTCCATTTACGGTATATATAATATTGTTGTCCTATGTATTTATTATCAGGAAAACTATGATAAGCTACATTTGAAACAAAACGCTTATAACAAACTAAAATTTGTGATCCGTTTGAGTTTATACTATAGCTTACTGTATACTTCGGGGAACTAAATATTTGTGTTGTTGTAAGGGTGACCTTGTGGATTGTGTGGTCAGGTGACCTTGTGGATTGGGTGATCAGGTGATTTTGTGGATTGGGTGGTCAGGTGACCTTGTGGATTGGGTGATCAGGTAACTAATTGGATTGCGACCATCGTACTATTAGGGACATTGGTCATTTTCTCAATATCTGGTGTGTCTCCGCTCCTTCAAATCAATGAAAAGCTAAGGTATTCACTTATAAGTTTTCTGGCTGTGAATACACTAGACAATGAGTGAGTGAGTGAGTTTAGTTTTACGCCGCACTCAGCAATATCCCAGCTATATGGCGGTACACTAGACAATGACAAGGAATGACAAGGATCTGAATAATTCACTAAACATAAGAATAGAAGGAAGATGGTGGACCAGCTTCCGTGAATCTTTCATGATGAGTCACCCAGGGTATCAGTCTAGTTTATTTCCAGGACGTTTACTTAATTTCTTCCTAGATGTTCAAAAGATATTTTTTGTACATGTTCTTGAACATTTTCCCATTAAAAAGCTGACTAAATCATGAAAACATCCTTACCAAAATCTCTGGTTACTTCAGGGCATGCCATCGATACTGTAGGGTATCAAATTTTCCTGACAGAATCTGTAAAAACAGCAACTGGGACTGTTACGACCTCAGTAGGCTTCGGAAACAGAACCAGTCTCTGGATAGGAGTTCAATGGTCTATGTGTATCTTTGGGCTTATACAGACGAAATCTTTACCATCTTAATGAGTTCCTGTGATTCATTGCTGGAAGTACCAACTTCAGTAGAGATGGCGTCAGTGATGACACACCGTATGGTGTGTTACAGCACTGTATCTGTTAATGGTTCTCAGCCTTTGCTTCCAAGACTCAGCTATTCCTGAATGCAAGATTTCGGATTAACTGGTTTGGTTTTTCGTCTTTCGTAAGGGTTAACTAAAACTGAGTCCTACTGCTCCAATCAGAACAGGATGAGGATGTTGTGCTAACCCCATTGCTGTGTAATAAGCCCGTGGGCATTTAAGTTTCTGTTCATCGATTTCCTTTCATGAAAACACATCCATCTTTCTCTGGTCCCCTGGGAACATAATTCAAAGATGTCATCAATGAATACAATTTTTCTCAAAGTGGCATTTGTGTTTTTTCTATGAAGATAATTTTGTCTATTTTTCCATCGATATTTGCAGAAAAAGTAAGCAATAACATTTGGTCCTATGGTTTCTTCGATGCTCAGAAAGTTTGTGTTCCTTTACTGTGGAGATATCCGATATTTTCGGCTGCCAAAACAGTAAAATCAATGAAGGTATTACATAAGATAAGAAACATGATAGTAGTGAGTTTATTTGGTCCCAGATATGTCCTACACAAGATGCGAGAAATATTTGTCTGTGTCTGAAAATTTTGTATTTCTGAGTAACTGACATTGAAGCTGTTTAAAATGCTGCAGTTTTTATTGCATCCCTTGTCCTGCGGGGTTCAAATCCTGGCTGGTTCGTTCTGACTGACTCACTCACTCACCTCAGTTCATCCGTTTTGACCTGCCTAAAGCCTTGCTCACTCAGCACCAAACATTGCTCATGGCATTCAACAAGATAAGGAATATGAAGTGCCTGGAACACTTCCTTCTCACATTAAGCAATGATACAACAAGCAGAATGTACAAGGGGGAGTTATGTCTGTCTCTATGGTATTTCTCCAATGAGATGAAGGACAAAATGTAATATCCATCAGTCAGGTGCCCTCATTCTTGGGTGAGGTTACTGCATACCTGAAATTGTCAGCATTCATAATCCCCCCTCAGTCTGAAGTAAACTGTATATATTACACTCTTTGTCAGCATCAGTAACCCCTGGCACAAGCTATAGTGTCCTGTATCGTTTACATCTTCATGCCTTGTCAGCAACAATATCACCCCACTCATACTATATAATACCGTATATCCAGGGCATATAATACCATACTCATTCTTAGAGGTTGATATTCCCTGGTCTGTCACTATCCATAGTTTTCAGGTTTTACACTGTGCAAATGAAGTCCCAACAACTCTTGGTGTTCTTGGAGCATTTTGTTTGCCTTGACCCAAATTAGGGATTTTTCTTTACTTCAGCCTTATTCTAACGAGATACTACTGTAAACTTCCAGAAGGTATAAAACCACTCTGATAGAAAAAGGTGTGAAGTGGAACGTTTCTGCGCGATTCGTCCTGCTTCTCATGTTCCACATCTGACAGGTGCCCTAATTGCAGCAGTACAAACACGTCTTTCTGACTGACATTCCCTTACCTTAAGCTACACATGAATTCTGTCAAGCACCTAGATCTTGTCTCTTCTCAGAACCTTCAAGCAAAATGATTCTGTGAATCCTTTTTTGTGTGTATTTGGGCAAGACCAGTATATTTTCTTTTTTTTCACAGGCTAAACTAAGCTGAAATGTGTTTGCAGCATAAAATATACAAGGAAAATTTGTTTTTTAAATGTTTTTGAACATTTTTTGTTAGTATCTTTGAGAAAACATTTTTCCAATTTTGTTACAAAATTAACCTTAAATCTACCATATCAGAGTTTTTCTGTATTTCGCTCTCGGCTCTTGTGTTCACCAAGAAATTCCATAAAATATATTGGACAGGTATTAATAGAAAAATCCATTATGTGTGCTCAATTTGTAAAGGATACTAAATGTTATCCTTGTCAGGTTTGTACAAGGTAGAAATAAATACACAAGACCATAAAACTGCAAGTATGTCTGTAGCGGGTGAACAGAGGAGGCTTGTGGGACATCTGGTTCCACTGATGGAAGGGTTCAGTGCTCAGCTCCTCATCTCTAACCCTCTTGACATTAATGTCCAGCATCTGCCGTGCCTTCGTCAGGTAATCCCCAGCTCAGTAGGTAGTTGGCAGACATTTGAAGAACACAAACGTAAACAGTTCCCAGACAAGAAGAAACTGTGTACTGAGTGGTTGCCATTTACCAATATTGTTGTGCCATAATACGTCTAATGATGATAGGTTCTGTGCTAAAAGCTGGATGTCTTGGAATGATAGATTTGTTATTAACTGTGTGGGGTGGATGTCTAACTCCTGGAATGTTGGGAATAAGATTCTGGGATTAGCTCAACTGCACCAGGGGGCAATGGGGTAACCTAGTGGTTAAAGCATTCGCTCATCACACCAAAAGCCTGAGTTCGGTTCCTCACATGGGTAGAATGTGTTAAGACCATTTCTGGTGATATTGCTGGAATGTTGCTAAAAGCGGCATAAAACCTTACTTGCTCACTCACTCACTCAACTGCCCCAGTCATCTAAAGTGTGGCAGTTTTCTGTGCAGAGTTGGTCTCCTTTTGTCATGCCAGAGATCTATGGCTGGGGTTCGATTCTTAGTTTGCCCTGATTATGGTTCCCTGTCAGCACCAAACCTGTGCTTGTGGGTTTCACCAAAGTGGTAAATGTCTGATCTGTCTAACGATTGACTTTCTTCCCCATCCAGCTAACACACCATCATATAACATGATGTTCTAAGCACTGTTTTTGGTGGTTGCGTAACCTAGAAATTATGCATTTGTTTCTCAATGCAAAGACCATTTTTTTATTCTGACATGGGTACAGCATCTGTCCACAACTATTTTGTCATGCTACATCAATATGTGCGGAATAATAAAGAAAGTATATTTATGATTTATTTTTGCTACTTATTAATGTACATGCCAGAATGGATGTATTGGAAATGAATATTGCTTGCAGAATTCATCCATGATTCATTTTACATATTTTGCAATCGTCACCTGTACTTACTAAGGATGACCTTATTCTTACCCGAAACTTACTAAATCTGAAGGATTAAATACTGAGTCTATAAATACATGTATATATATTGACCCTTGAAGATCCGGGTAAGAATTGATCTTCAGTAACCCATGCTTATAGTAAAAGGCGACTAGCGAGATCGGGTGGTCAGGCTTGCTGACAGACCCGTGAAGATCCGGGGTAGAATAGGTCTTCAGCAATCCATGTGCTTGCCATAAAAGGCGACTATGCTTGTCGTAAGAGGCGACTAACGGGATCGGGTGGACAGTTTCGCTGACTTGGTTGACACATGTCATCGGTTCCCAATTGCACAGATCGATGCTCATGCTGTTGATCACTGGATTGTCTGGTCCAGACTCGATTATTTACAGACCGCCGCCATATAGCTGGGATATTGCTGAGTGCGGTGTAAAACTAAACTCACTCATTCTTGACACATGTCATCGTATCCCAATTGTGTAGATCGATGCTCATCCTGTTGATCAACGGATTGTCTGGTCCAGATTCAATTATTTACAGACCACCACCATATAGCTAGAATAGTGCGGTGTGAAACAACCAACCAACATGTATATATTGGAACAACTTTCGTATTCAGAAATATGCAACCCAGTGTTCAAATAGTTATATTAAATTTCCAGTTTGATGAACAATGTCAATAGAGATCCTCCAAATAGAATACTATTTTCATATCCATATTTGATCATATTCAGGTCTGTGTAAAGTCCCATTAACAGTTCAGGTGTGGAACACATTAGCAGTGTTCTCGGTTTACAGTGATATTGGATACCTTGCTCTAATCAGCATGTGTATGAGATTTGGTATTTGTGTCTGATGTTTATTATCACGTTTGGAAACAGATGGTGGATATTTGCATCAACCCATGTAGGTTATGCATTTGTTTTTCATAACTGGCTTATCTGTGCTACGGTCTGGGCCTTGCATTGTATGTCTAATGGTATAGTTCAGTATATCGTGATGTTTGGCATTACAGAAATAGGTTGATAAATTGTTTTTTAAATGTAAGCTTTGAGTCATGGATCTTGAAACAAGGCTTACTGTGTCTGTCAGCTGGTACTGGCTTTCCATTGAGTATCATTAAAATTAGTTTAGGTCACTTATAATTAGTTTAACAGAATTTAAAAGAAAATGAACCCAAATCACTCTGAAGGGTTTGGAGATGATTCAGTGCAAATTGAACAAGAATAAAGGGATTATGAATATTTTTTAGGATCTATAAATGAAATATCCTCAGAAATATTCATGATCCCTTACTTCTTTTGTTTAGTATATGTCACATTTTCTGTAGCTTGATGTACAGAAAGACTATAGGACACTAGCTATGATTCAGGTTTGAGAGATGGTTACGTCATCAGTTATACTATGTCAGTGCTCGAGTGAGTCTAGTGTTTGTTACTTTTACCAATATTCCACGGCAGGGGACACCAGAAATGGGCTTCACAGATTGTACCCATGTGGGGGAATCGAACCCTGGGTCTTCCGTGTGACGAGCCAACACTTTAACCGCTAGACTACCCCACCGCCCCTATTAATGTCAAGATACCAATGTTCAAATTAATGAGGTTTCACTATAATCCAAAACTCATCATGCAACTAAGTGTGATAGATTGTCCAATTCTGATCCGAAAGTTAGCAACAGCCAATGGAATATCTCTGCCCAGGACCACCTCTTGATGTGCTGTTTGCTGTCTTATCTGATTGAATCTGGGGACTTGTCCAATAACTGGAAGCTTCTGTGTGTTGGGAATGGGGAAACGATCTGATTGTTAGATAGACAATGAAACCAGAAAATCTGTTGAGGTTAGACTTAATTTAAGGCCTGGTCAGCTCGGAGTTATTGTGTGCGATTGTTGGCGTCACATGGCTGGAATTGGATCCCATCAAGCTTTGGACATCTTCTCTGTTCCTCCGTCCTGGACATTGCTAGTTTTGGCATCATCCCAGCTTCTCTTTGAGTCTTGGAGTTGGCGCCAGATTGGTCTTATTTGAGTTCTACCACTGGACCAACTTGGTCAGGGGAATCAAAATGCCAGCAGTTCTAATACATAATTACCTGAAAGCCAGAAAGACGCTTCAGGACCAAGACAATCAACCGCTAGACAATAGGGCAATGCTTCTCTGTTTGAACAGAACAAAAATGAGACTTTCTGGCCAAATTGGCATATTTACTCAATTTGATTCTGTCAAATTCATCTGAATCTAGACAGTGGATGGAAGTGATCTGGGGGATGTAGGTACAGGACGCATCTTCCGACCTTTCCCACTTCATATCGTATACCATACACACACCACACCCTTCTCTTGCAGGCTCTGAAACAAACACAACCCAGCTAGTGTTGCAGTGTGTGATCGTTATATTGCAAACCCAATAACAGTCATTGAGGCATAAATGACTCTCAAGTCTTATGTCAATAGCTTGTATTGACTACATTCGGCAATATAATTACATAAGCTATATTGCATGGTTAACTTGCTTCTGAAAAGGAGCCAAGGTGATCGGTAGTGTTCTAAGTGTTTGCTTGTCATGCTGTCTTCCTGGTTTGATTCCCAAATGGGTATGATTTGTGAAGACCATTATTGATTGTCTGGTTATAATATGCAATGAGCAGCAGCAGTAGCAGCACTGACACTGTCAGAAGCGAGCGAATATGGTTTTCGCCACTTTTAGCAATATTCCAGCAATATCCCGGCAGGGGACACCAGAAATGGTCTTCACACATTGTACCCATGTGGGGAATCAAACCCGGATCTTCAGCATCATGAGCAGAGGCTTTAACCACTAGGCTAGCCCTGTCAGAGTTGAAACTAGTTGTCAAATAGTGTAGATCTTTCATACCAAACACAATGATACATCGTGTCAGATTCGGTGGCCTAACTTATTGTGAATCAGGTAAAGAAAAACAGTGACTTGGTTTATTGTGGATTGGGTGGTCATAATTGTTGATTTGGCTTACTGTGAATCAGGTGGTCAAAAAAAACCCCTGGCTTATTGTGTATTGGGTGGTCAGAATTGTTGATTTCGCTGCTGATTGGTTAGAGTTTCTAAAACCTGTTGATATAGCTGATCCAGAATCTATTCTCTTGATGTCAGATGTTTCATTTAGAAATGTAATTGAGCTCAGGATGTATTACATATAAAGTAATTCCCCCGGAGGATGTAGCAGTTATGTCAATACCCTTCACCCAACACCACCAAATGCTACTCCATCAGTCAGCCATTGGCTAACCAGTTTAGCCTGAATGATTGTGTCATGTTGTAATACACTCTGGTTTATTGGAAGTTGATCAGGGTCCATTTCCATATGATCTGGAAATCTAATTCAGTTAACCCTTTGTTTATCTGCATCCAGCAACGCCATGGAAGATGAAATGTTGATCAAATTTTCTGCATCTTGAAAGGTTACGCACCGCTGAGCTGATATTATTCTGGCATATTGTGAAGAGAATACCAGTTACCTGATGACCTTCTCAAAGAACTGGTTGACCTTTCTGGTTAAGTGTAATTTGCCAATCCTGCCTTCCAGGCTTTATTTCTGAGCTCCATGCAGTTTCTCATCTCTTACAACTACAGTCACTGTAATTAGGAATGCGTAGAATGTTATTGACTTTTGCTTTAATAAGCTGTACTTTATTTCGCTTTTTTCCCGCTGTTGGTAGATGCCTATGAAAATCAAATTACACGTATCTATATTGCAGGCTAACATCCACTTCCTTAAACTCTGAATCGAGAATGATCTCACATGATTGAAGGTTATATGGTTTGGAAATGGCAAGCTGAATCCAGTTTGTGTATTCTAGAGTTGATGGTTGTCTCCCTTGAATGATTCTCCTGGCATGGAGTGGATAGACTGAGTGAACTTTTGTGATTGCAGTCGGAGGAAGGAGATATAAGGAATTTACTTCTTCACATGCAATATTGTTTGGAATTGCCAAATATCATGTGCTTATTATTGGGTATAGAAAATCAAATTGTTCTTACGTACTAATTTAGCATTCATCGTCAAGATGCTTTGGTAAATGAGGATACCTTGAGGCAAATCGGACTTTAATGTGTCGTTATGAGTCTTGCAGTATGATAGTGTAGTAGGCCATTAATTCAGAAGAGAATCACACTGAGGGGCACATTAGGAATAATTATTTAATAATTTCATTTTTGATAGAGGTGGCTAAATGGCTAATGCACTGAGTTCGTGTTTTAATCACCATCAGCGACTGGATCTGAAACTTGAGACTTGCAATTCTGTTTGTCAAGTAGCTCACATTTTAATAATCTGTTAATCTACTGAAAATGGCTTTAATAGAACTGGGAGTAGTGGTGTCAAGGTTTTGACACAGACTGTGATATCACAGCATCTGTGACAATCAATGCTGAGTGTGGCGTAAAACCCAACTCACTCACTCATTCACTGTGACAATCCAACCTAACTTCAACCTTCAGTTCATTTCCAAACAACAAACAGAGTGGACTCGGGCACGTATTTGTGTCTTCCTTCATGAAAGAAGACCAGGCAGTATTTGTTTGCGTGTTGGTGTTAGGGCAGTCTTTGAACATGACCACAATTATCCAAGTCGTGTAAAGCACTCCAGGTCACTGTGCAGAGTTGTGTCCCTTGGGCATGACAGGAACCTCTCACTGTGTGTTCCAATCCTGGTTCACCAAAGTGGTGAACTTCCAAAACTTATATCTTGTTGGGCTTTCTTTCCACTCACTCACTCAGTCACTCAAAGCTTAAAACAAAAAGAGTCTATTAAGGGCTCTGATAGCAAAAACATTGTTAAGCTGAAGCACTTGAATTAAAGAAAAAGGACATCCACTTATATCAATAAAACAGTTGGGGAAAAAATATAATCCATTGTAAACTGTTTTTACGGGTAGGCTTTATGTCATTGCAAAGGAATTGGTATATCTCACTATCATCATTTCTGTGATTGCCAAGAATAGACAATTGTGATGCATGAAAGAGCTGTTTTTAAAAATACTTGAAGTTAGTCTCCCACGATCTGTCTGAAGCTTGTAAGATGTCTTCCCACTCACTCCTTCACGAGTATCAGATTCTTCCGATCAATCAACCTCATACCAGAAGTTGCCAGGAACTTTTTTTGCCGAGTTTGACATGTTCTGTTATATTTCCTTGTAGTGATCGATTTATTGTTTTCAGACAAGATGTTTGTGAAATCCAGAAAAGATTCTTGCTGATTTGTTTGCTGACGTCAGTATGCATTGTTTTAACTTTGAAGACAGAAATATCTGTAAAAGTTTGTTTTTTGTTTTTGTTTTGTAGTGAATTTATTTCCACTCATTTAAATGTGGAAAGGTTTTAATTGTTGGTAAACATGTTTTTCAATATTGTCAATAAACAAATATGTCATACCAAATTGAGGCTCCCTTCCTTCTGAAGAATATTCGTGGAAAAGGTTTGGTTTGAAATGTGAATAAAATCTGAATTAACAAAAATAATTTCAATCAAACAGCATTTGTGTTATTGATTTGATGGCTTTTTTTTTCCTTGCTTTTTTTCATAAAACTGTAAATAAACTTTTCAGCCAAAAGAAATATTTTTAGGCTGTACTCTGGGACTTTATCATTCCCTCTTGAAGATTCAAGTGATCTTCTGCAACCCAGTGCTTGTTTAAAGATGACTGCCAGGATTTGACCACACTTTAGCATGTCGTCATATCCCAGTTGTGTCGATCAAGGACATCAGTCGCTGGAATTTTGACCTGGTTGAGTTCATTTACAGATTACGTTCAAATATGGTACTTGTTGGTCTCTGCCTGGCGCTTGGCATTAATGGGTACAACAAGGACTGGTCGGCTCGGAGTCAGTATAATGTATCTGAGTGGGATATTCATGCTTCACTGCGGCATGGTATCTCAGTGGGCTAGCACTATAAAACCAGCTTCAGTCTGGGATAGTACAAGCAGCCGCACATACACATACACACGCATACACGTTGTCATATGAGCGAAATATTCTCAAGCACGACGTTAAACCCAATTTCACCTCACTTCATTTACAGATTATCGTCATGTAGCTTGAATACTATTGAGTAAGGATTCAAACAAACCTGCCTTCCTATTGACAGAATTGTCCTGCGAGTAGTGACTGTTTTTACTCCAACCTCATGAAACCATTGCTGACACGTCAGCGCTGTTGTAGGCTGCATAATTTGGCAGCATCGTTCACTGTGTTCTGCGTTCTATGATTTACTGTCAGTGCTGACAATTTGTACAGGGTCAAAAATGTCTGTAATGGCAACGTGAACTAAATCAAGGTTGTCTGCTTTTCCTTTTTCCCCAAGGTCACTCACTCGCGGGTGGAAGTAAGTGGTACCATCTTACAACATTGTGGTTTGTTTGTTTATTTGTTGAACACCACACTCAGAAATTATATGGTGGTGGTCTGGACCAAGCAATCCATTGATTTGTATGGCCATTGATCTACGCAATTGGGATAAGATTACATGTGTCAACCAAGTCAGAGAACCTGAACACCCCTGACTGTTCCGTTAGTCGGCTCTTAGAAGCATGGGTTGCTGAAGACCAATTCTGACACAGGTTTTCACATGTCTACAGCTTTTTGACAACTAGAATAGGTTTTGTGATTTGGCAATATTTGTTTAGCAGTTGTGTAATCATGTTGATATTTGCACCTTGAGCATGTACTAGTGTCGTGGATGTGTGCACTATAGAAATATACCATAATAATAATATTTCATGAAAAGAGGTTAGCTCTACTGTTGGTATTCCAGATCAACTTTTAAATTCCTGAATATTTGCATGTGAAGCAACAGCTGATTCCTGGCTAAAGACATGTGGTACTTGTTGTTACCCTGACTGGTGCTCACTCACTCACTCACTCACTCACCCACCTATACCACACACTCACCCATACACCCCTGGGGCCGTGGGGTAGCCTAGTGGTTAATGTGTTCGCTCATCACGCCAAAGACCCAGGTTCGATTCCCCACGTGGGTGCAATGTGTGACACCCATATCTGGTGTCCCCCGCCGTGATATTGCTGGAATATTGCTAAAACCGGCATAAAATAAACTCACTCTCTCACCCATACCATTCATCTCTCTCTCTCTCTCTCTCTCTCTCTCTCTCTCTCTCTTCTCTCTTTCTCTCTTCCCAATTTTGTGACTGCATCCAGGATATATTCAACCATACATGAAATCTGTGACTACACCTTTACAAGGCAAGAACAGATTCAATTGCCATCATTTTCAATAAACTTTAAATTAATTTTGTAGATTACCACATACTCAAATGATAATTTGTTAATCTTGTGTATATAGGTGAACATAATTCTAACTGACGAGAGACATTTTGGGATTAGGAAATTTCTATTTTGTTGAACATTCTGATTAGAGTGGCATTAAATCACACGTTGGTTTGATTTGCCGTCCTGTGTGTACGTTGCCTGATTGAAACACGCCATTAACGTCAGGCAACCCTCGGAGACTGCAGCAAATACAATATATGGCATTACCTAAAAAGGGAGACTCATGTAGGATCTTCTGCAAGGAAGCACTTGGATAGCGCTCATAAAAAATTAGTTATGTTGGCAAGGTATGAAAATGTCAAATTCCATCGATTTGTAGTGAGACTGAGATTTGGCACAGAAAGTGTTATAAAGTTTGCACCAAGATATTGTGATTTTATGTGAGATCAATACAATACCTGGCCTTTGGTAACCATTGACAATCAAAATGTTGTGATTTCGTTTGATGGAAGTGTTGCAGTGACCTTCAGTGTTGTAGTTGGAGGTCAGTCTTCGGTGTTCAGTGTTGGGATGGAATGCCAGTGTGTTGGATGGACATATTGGTGTAGGGCAGCAGTGGAACTTGTATCTTTTACCCATCAGTCAGACTTGAATCTTTCAGACATTAAAAAGATTTGAATGCTTCAGCCATTAAAGAGACTTTACTGCTGTCTGCCATTAAAGAGATTTAAATGCTTCAGCCATTATAGAGACTTGAATGCTTTGGCCATTAAAAAGCCTTGAATGCATCAGCTAAAGAGACTTCTATGCTTCAGCCATAATCATTTGCAGGAGTTTTCAGCAGGATGAACAGAGTTTTACACAGAATTTTAAAAATGGGAGTCATGGTGACTCACAATATTTATTTTTGGGAGTCATGGAAATTTTAATATTTCTTTGTGTTAATCACTCTCAGTATGTAACTGTGTATGTCACACCACCAAATGAAACTACAGCATTGTTCAATTCAAACGGCCAGGATTACTGTTCTCTGGAACAATCTGACAACTCTGTAAAAGTCAAACTATCATCGAACAATATCATTTTTTGCTTATCAAATCAATTTTTTTTAACTGAATTGTAAGGGCCACCCACAAAACTTGCGTCAAGCTTGACTCGTATGATAATATTTTGAGAGTTGTTTACAAAATTGTTACGTCAAATATGCAGGAATCACGCGTCATGTAAAACCCTGGATGAAGAGAGTGTTGTGAGGATGAATCTTCTGTAATGTTTATAGATGGCATCTTGCATGTTTGAGCTGTTGTTTATGCCCTTATGAAGGGTGTAAAGCCTTGAAGTGCAATCTCAGCACCGCATTGGTGTTTAGGTGGGTGTAGACACACGGTCAGAGTAATCCCATATTTGCGAAATATTATGAAAACATAGATCGGTGGTTGCCAACCACCTTTGTTACACAAGCCATTACAGACAGACAGACAGGTTTATTAGAGTCTCACTCGTAGTACATATAAAAACATATATAACTTCATATACTAGTACATATACAATATAAATAAAATATGCTACGACCAGTCGTTCAGCGACTTATGAGAGACAACTTAAGCATTATTAAAATTAAATATTCATAAAATATATATTAACAAAATACAGCTATATAAAATGGTTATGTAAATTAACCATATAAAATTTCATGTCTTTTAACTAAAATATCATGGCAGGTTGTGGCAATGCATCAGATAATAATTCCCACATGGGTACATTGTGTGAAGCCCATTTCTGGTGTCCCCCTGCCGTGATATTGCTGGAATATTGCTGAAATGATGTAAAGCTGAACTCACTCAAATCATTGTTTGTTAAAAATGTCCAGTTACTCATTATCAAATGCTGACTTAAATTACACAATTGAAGTAACAAATTACCTCATAATCAGATTTTAAGTACAGCTGGAAACTTATGTCACTAAATGAAAATATATCATAACTCAGTCATATCACACGGAAACTTGTAATGTTTGTAATACGTAAATATCTTTAACTTCCTGCTTCGTTGTTTGTGTTGCTTTGAACTATTACATAAATTCAAACTGCAAATGTGTTTTACGCACTTTGATCATTGCAGCATTAACGGTCATAATGCAAATTGCAGAAATGTAGAGATTAAAACTTGCATTACAGGAAGGAGATTAGTTGTCAATCTGTTACAGATAATCTATACTTGAAACAGTACACGGTTGTCATAGCTGTGTTTTAATCTTAATGAAAGTCTGGGTTCAATTACCATCATTGGTTAATCCTTGATATCCTGTGTCACTTCTGTGATATTGATAGAATATTGCAGGAAACAGGATGCTACCATACTCTCTCATTAAGGATGATCCCATGCTTTGTTATTTCTCAGTTGCACCGGGCAGGTGGGGTAGCGTTCGCTCGTCACACTGAAGACCCGGGTTCGATTCTCCATATGGGTACAATATGTGAACACCATTTCTGGTGTCACCTGCTGTGATATTGCTGGAATATTGCTAAAAGTGGCGTAAAACTAACCTCACTCTCTCACTAGAGCCAAACTTGCCTGACGTAATGGTGTTTGGACAAGTAGACTTCAATTGTAATGCTTTGAGCATGTTCTTGTACATAGAGCAGGCTTCTTCATCTAGTCAGTATCATCACTGATTTGCAGTTGTCCTGATACAAGTTGAAACTTCGTGAGAAACCAAACTGAAATATATTCACATTGGTATTATTTTATCAATAACTCACAGTTGATTTGCGTGTATTTTGTAGTGTTACTTTGAGTAAGGTTTTAAGCTGCCTTCAACAATATTCCAGCAATATTGTAACTCTAGTAACACCAGAAATGGGCTTTACACATTGTGCCCATGTCGAGAATCAAACCCCGGCGTTGGCCTGATGAGCAAAGGCTTTATATATTAACCACTAGGCTACCCCACGGCCCCCCTGTTACTTTGAACCTTCATTGAAAGTTGAAGTTTGTATTGATAGACTAACAGCTGTTGACAAGAGCAATATGTTGAAAGCATTTCTGATTTGTGACCAGCCAAAAGACGGCTGCCCTTAGAGCTGACAAAAGTGGACACAAATTGGAGAACCCAAGCTAAAAATATTCATTGTGACAAAATCACTTCAGACAAGTAGACTTCAGATCCATACAAGTAGATTTTGATGGTTTGTTTGTCCGAACACAAGCAAACATTTGTTTCATTCCCAAACCCATTGATGGAATTCTCATTAGTTCTAACATTCCAACAGCAATAGTGCAAAGAAATACCCAGGGACCTCCCTCCATCAAAGTAAACAGAAAAACACTGTCTGGTAACATCCGCTTTGAAGTTTTGTACCTTTATAATTTCCTGATACTCCATTCTGATATTCATTTGATGAAATGTCTCTTTAACAAATAATTGGTAAATATGGATGAACCGATTCCTCGTCGCTGTTTAAGAATAGTGTCCATTATCGTTGTGAAAGGTCACCCAATTATTTCTTCTGAAGATGAATTAATTATGTTCCACGAAGGTTTTTGTCCCATCTGGATGTGAGTGTAACATGTGGTCCTTTTAACTGCTTTTTAGTTAATGCATATGTATGAAATTCCTTTGTTATATAATGTGTTCATTTCACCAGTCCTCTGAAAATCAGGGGAGAAATGTGAAAATGTGTTTAGCTTCAGCAGGAGCGGAAATTGAATGTTTTCAACCAGAATTGGGCAACATTAATGGCACTATTCCTAGACGGAAAATTTGAAGGAAATGTATTTTAGCATGATAATATACTTAACCTTTTTCACATCAAGCCTTAGTGGAATTGGTTTAGAGAATGTCATCACTATTTGTATCACTATAGACAAAATCATCTTGAGAGAAACTAACTGCAAGTATTGATTTTTACTAGATACTCAGTCATTTCATAACATTCCTTTTTTGAAAAGTCTCTTTGGATATTCACCCCCAGAATAGGAAAGCGTGGGAGGGAGGAGGCCATTGATTTTGTTAAGTGCACAAAGAGCATGGGTCTCCAATCCTGTCATTTGATCATGGAAGCAATGACAAACTTAAGCTCATCAACCCGTCCTGTAAAACAGTACTGTAGTCTCCCTATTACAAGCCCCTGACCTATAGCTGGACCAGGTAGTGACTGTAGATTACATGTTAAACACGCGCCACTTAACTGGAAATTTTATATGACAATCAATATTTTCGTGTGCATACTACTAGATATTTATGGAAGATGGGGACTCGGTTGGTGCAATCTCAGAAAAATTATATTTATCTGTTCCAGGAATTGATCTTAGTGCTATGACTGTTGTAATGTTCATATGGTTTCATATGGTTCCTGGAAACTGTTGTAATTTTCATATGGTTTCATGTGGTTCCTGGAGACTGTTGTAAAATTTTCATATGGTTTCATGTGGTTCCTGTTCCAGGAATTGATCTTAGTGCTATGACTGTTGTAATGTTCATATGGTTTCATACGGTTCCTGGAGACTGTTGTAATTTTCATATGGTTTCATGTGGTTCCTGTTCCAGGAATTGATCATAGTGCTATGACTGTTGTAATTTTCATATGGTTGTGCATGACTACACTTTGTGGACCATCTCCCTTAGAACTTGGACATTCTTATGTATAAGGGACAATAGGGTAGCTGAGGGGTTTAAATGTTCACTTGTCCTGCCAAAGAACCGGGTTCGATTCCAAACGTTGGTACAATGTGTGAAGCCCATTTCGTATGTCACCTGTTGTGATATTGTGATAGCATAAGATTCTACTCACTCACTGGTGTGGATAAATAATTTCCGAGGCAGTGGTTGCCCAGGTGTCCAAGACTCGTCAATGTTCTGTGCACAGTTGCGTCACTTGCTGCTGATGGACTGTTGGTGCAGTGAATATCATTGAGAATCCCTTTTGACCCATCTGTGAAGATCCGGATTAGAATTGGTCTTCAGTAATCCATGCTTGTCGTAAGAGGAGACTAACTGGATCGGGTGGTCTGGCTCTCTGACTTGGTTGACACATGTCATCGTATCCCATTTGCACAGATCAATGCTCATGCTGTTGATCACAAGATTGTTTCGATTATTTCCAGAGCGCCGCCATATAGCTGGAATATTGCTGAGTGTGGCGTTAAACAACCAACCACCAACCAACCAAAATCGTTACATTTTGTCTGCACAAGACACCCTTTTCTTTGATAGCTTTGATTTCTCCAGACAGCTTATTACAGCAAATATTGTAATTTGTTTCAGCTTAAGCCCTTAATGTACAATCGGCTATGCATTACACTTGTGCTGTGTCTTATACCCAGGAATAAACTGATCTCGTGTTACACATTATTGAAAACCCAAACTGATTAAATTTCCGTGGACTTGAATTTGACAGAGAGAAAATTGATAAAGATTTAGCTTTATTTCATGATAACATAGAATTACAAACACATTTTCAGCTTTTGAGAGAAACATATCAACTTAATGTTTGTGTTCAGCTTTCAAATAAATCGGTGCCTATGATAGTCAGTAATGATGTTATCATTCTTCAGATTTAACCTAACATTGGGTTCTCATTTCTTTAATTATTTTGCTGGTTATCAAGATCGACCCACCTCGTTGCATCAAACCAATTTGCTGTTGTAAGTTGAAGCATGGTTTAGGTTATACGGTAACACTGTTGATGTCAACAACTGTGCCATCCATGTCATCCCTGTTGCCTTTTATGGACTTGCCACTGAAGGAATAGTGTCGACAGACTCGCGTGTGTGGGAGGGCATTGCTAAATACATCCAAATCGGCCTCAGTAAGGAATAAATATTTACAGCTTACGGTAAATGTCATGTTGCTGAATTGGCTTTGTTTGTGCACTTACTGAATGAGTTCCTTGGATTTAAAAATGTTTTTCATAAATGTGAAGTTCAGTTGTTGTTTTTCTAAAAAAATTAAACAGATTATTTGAGTTATTTTTGTCTTTTACTGGTTTTGCTGTGGGCTGTACACGATCTTGTTTGTATGTGTGGGTAAAGTTTATTGTGTTGATTAGGCACTCGAATCACGTTTCAAGTAAATAAATAGGAATGTTTTTGTTATTGAATGCAGTGTTAAATTACTTACGTGTGTTGTTTCCATCTAAAGTTTCAGTTCTGTCTCTTATATTGCTTTTATTCTTGTGTTTCAAGTTTGAACACATTTCTTTGGGTCTTCCATATGCCTTCCTCAGCATAACTAATCCCATGCAAAACTAATCTTTAGTTCAGACCTTCAAATGTACATCTGTATTTTCAGATCATCTTAAGGAATTGAATAATCATGTTTCAGTATAGACAAGAATAGTTGAAATATATCACATAAACTTGACAACTCGGTTGCATATTGTAGACCGTTGATAGTTTACAGATTGTCCTTTTATACATGCAAGTACCACATATACAAAACCGTATGGTGGTGGATGCAGTGTTTGACCTTAACCCTGAAAAGCTGAAGGCCCTAAGGACCCAGAACCATAAAACGTTGTGGGTCCTGATCAGAATGTGTAGACCCTATATTTTAGCTACAATATGCGTAATTCCCAGCAAACAAAATGTGACAACAAACTGAGTTAAAGAGTTTAATCTAACTCTAGTGACTGACTAGTCTTCATATACAACTAGAAATTACTGAATGATATTTTCTGAAAAAATAATACTCCTAGTTATTGGGGATGAAAAAGCTGTCAGCCATAAGGACCTGCAGAAAACAAAAGCTGTGGGTCCGAGTGGTTTTCAGTCGGCTTCAGGCCAACATTAATGTTGAACTCTGGGTGGATGTTGAGGATATCGCACGATTTGCCCCAGATTCGGATTCACGTTAGCACAATTGTTGCCTATGACAGTGATTGAATGAGTCACTTACGCTGAAGCTTGAAATGGTAGAAAAATTAGTACCCAAGAGCATCAGGCTCTTTCCAATCGATATTGTTCAAAATAAATTGTGAATATTCGTACACTTCTTAACGATAAACTTGTTCTGTATGTGTGTTGATGAATTTATGTGCTTTCTGTTCAAAGTGGGTGGACGGGTTTGGTTTAAATTTTGTACACAAAACAGAAAGTGTTCTGGTATTTCTTGCTCGACTTGATTTTCTTCAAAACTGAAGACTTTCCTTACCATCCACCTTCTCAAAAGGAACATGTAGTCTTCCTCCGATCGATTTCTTAATGCCGGTTGCGAGAATCTGATGCACAAACCAAGAGATCAATAAAAACAGGACATTTGAACGGCAATCATGATGTTAGATTATATTTATTTGTGCAGTTCTATAGCATATGTTTGCCTGTAATAGTTACAGACTTGATTGGAGCTAATGTGATGTTGTAGACTCTTAATCTATCTGAAGCTTCAGCATCATCAGCTACAGTGTTCTTCCGATTACAGTGTCCGATGCCTTTTATGGGAAAACTATAAATGAAAGATTGGATTAATTTGGTAAATTAATGCTACGTGAGAGGCAAGTTTTTTTGTGTTTTACCAGTTGAATAGGATATTTGTGTATTTGATAAAGCTTTGATAAAGAAACTGAGGATGAGAAATAGTCCGTATTCCTGCTTGTGAGATTTGTACTGATTGTTCCTTGTCACGTGACACAGGACAAGGTTTTCTTCAGAAAAAATATCCATTCATGGGTAGATTTTGCTTGAGAGATCACAATGCTGGACAACGATACAAGAATCTGTATTGAAATGTCGCACTACCTGAATAAAGAAGTTGTTCATCCATAAAGTTTGTCCTTATCCGAGATCACAATGATTGACCCTGGTTACATTTAATGCCAACTTATGCTTGTAGAAGACCGCACCATGGTTTTAACATTGCTCACTCACAAGTTCTTCTGGTGCAAGTGGCGTGGGGTAGACAGGTGGTTAAGGCGTTCGATTCCACACATGGGTACAATATGTGAAGCCCATTTCTGGTGTCCCTTGCCTTGATATTGTGGAATATTGCTAAAAGCAGCACAAAATTAAACTCACTCACTCCCCTGGTTCAAGGGGTCCGACTCAGGTGCCCCGATTCCCTGTGCAGAGTTCTGTCCCTTGAGCATGCCAGAAACCTATGATTGCCTCACCAAATTATGTTGATAAATGATTGCAGCCTTGAAACAACAAAGAAAACTTGATGGACAGGATATTTTCTCCTAAGCAAAGACATGCCCCCCTTTCTGAATATTGTTCAAAGTGACGTTAATGCCCACTGTCTCATCTATTCAAAAAGGTTATTACAAGCAGAGGGAGAAATCCTATCAAGATCACTTGCGTGTAAGCATCAGCTGAATCTCGGGACAATAAACACCAATCTCCATCTGTCTATTTAGAGTAGCCTCCCCTTTGCTTGTGTGTTTTATTGCCTGTCAAGTGGAGTGATTTCATCAGATAAGCCATCTTGTAAAGAAGAACATGATGAGGCCATATGCTGATGGAAATGTTCTCAGAATTGTCTGTGGCGGAGGAATTTGGTTGCGGAACTGGTTATTGTAGAGGTGCAAATCTGCAGGATCCAGTCACAGACAATGAAAACATAAACAGAACTTGAGATGCTGCAACAGTTTATGGAAGGTCGTGTGTATGAGTGTAGACATTTGGGTGTTGAGCTAGGAGTCTATGAGCGGCTTCTTTAAGAAATGTAAGGAGGGCCCTGACAGGCCTACTCAGGCCTGTAGATGTTAACTCTAACACGATTTGGGGTGAGAATTATCGAAACCTTTCTCCTTTTCATAAGTTAGGCAGCACTTACTAAATTTTTATATTTCTTTATTTAACTGATTGAGCCAAAAATCTGAATCAAATAAGATATAAATAATGCTAATCTCATTTACAAACAGCTCTATTTCTGATAAAAAAAATGGTATTAGCGGGGGTAATTATTACTTACATAGCATTGTGTGTATATAGTGTATGATAAACCCTTGTTACGAAAATGTAGCCCTGCATATTGTTAGAGGTTGATGGGTAGCCCATAGGCTGAGGTGGTGGATCGTCTTGCTAATTATCCAGGTTCATTTCCCATGTGGATACAGTGGTGTGCATATGCTTGTAGACCGCCTCCGTGGTGTAGTGGTTAGAGCGTCCATCCGGTGAGCGGAAGTTCGCGGGTTCGATCCCCGACCGCGTCATACCAAAAGACGTTAAAATATGGTTCTTGTTGGTCCCTGCCTGGCGCTCGACATTAATGGGTACAAGAAGGACTGGTCGGCTCAGACTCAGTATACTGTGTCTAAAACCAGCTTAAGTCTGGGCTAGTACAAGCAGCCGCACATACACATTAGTGTTGGTCCGATTAATTGAAATAATCGAAGATTGTTCGCAATGACAAAACGACCAAGCAATCGATCATGTTTTCTCATAATCGAACACAAACAATTTTGGAACACTTGTTTGCAATAACAATATTTTTCAAAAGGTTGATTTTGTCTCTACATTGCATAAGCACTACAAGCTCGTTCCAAGTCATGATGAAATTTATCTTAACAACTCCAGGAAATGTATGTTCCTAACACACTAGTCATCCTTTAAAGATGTGAAATTTGCAAATGCATTTTGTGCAATTTGCGAAAAAAACGAGAGAACTACATGTTTTTTCATTATTTTTTGTGTGCATTAACAAACATAACCAGGAAATTTTGATAAATGACGCTAACCAATTATTTTCGATGATTGATCGGTTGTAATGAACCAATCATCAATTATGAGATTTACACCAATTCCCAACACTAATACACATACACACGCATGCACGTCGTCATATGAGCGAAATATTCTCAAGCATGACGTAAAACCCAATTTCACCTCACCTCACCTCACCTCATATGCTTGTATGTGTGTGGTATGGTATTGGTGTCTCATTGATAAAGGTACAATACTGCTGAAGTGATGTGAATTCCAACACTCACTCACTCACTCACTTGACCAGACGTGGTTTAAGCATGAGTAAACCTTGGTTCCTGCTCTAAGTGATGTGTGTCAATTTATTTCAGTCATTCATCCAGTTCCCATGTGATCACTGGATTGTCTGGTCCAGACTCGATTTATTACAGACCGCCGCCTTATAGCTGGAATATTGCTGAGTGCAGCGTAAAACTAAACTCACTCACTCACTCCAGTTCCCATGCAGATCCTGATGCCCGAGTATATACCAATGCCAGTAGATGAGTTGCAGCTCCAGTAATCTTTGTTGATAATTCTCTTTGTGATCCAAAATTGTAAATTATATCACAATTCCAACAGTGTGATGACAGGTGAAGTGATTTATGTTGTAAATTCTTGTAGTGTCTAACCCAGTTAGAATGTGGAAAAATGACTGAAAGAGTGTTTTCGCAATTTCACCACATTTTCTCCTCTGTTTGATAATTTAGTATTGTCATGAGTTGCTAAGTTCAGGTTCTGCTGTGAGAAACATTTAGGTTTTTGGTGATTTGGAACTTTGCTATGTAGCTATGCTTGGCCACCTTATAACCAACTCCCACCTTGCACTAAGTTTGTCTACAGTTGCCATGGCAGCACATACACACTGGTGTGAAACTCATCATCCTTGATTGATCTTAGGATGAGGGGAAACAGAGGGGGAGGGAGGGAAACAGGCGGGGAGGGATGGAAGATGCAGTACTGATGGGTAGGGGTTCTGGTGCTGAGGGTAGGAGTTGGGATCTGGAGCTGAGAGTAGCGGTGGGGATCTGGAGCTGAGAGTAGCGGTGGGGGTGTCAGTGTAATGGAATGTAGCTCTAACCAATGGTAACTGTAGATATGTTGTCTGGGTAGGGGGGATTGTTGGGGTTGATATTTGGGACGGGGACTGGAGGTGGGGGTGGCGGAGTTACGGACAGTGTATCTTGTTAGTGGTTTGGGTGGGGTTGTGTGAAGGATTGATGGGTGGATTTCAAGAGTGAGCAGGGGGCGTAGGGGTAGCCTAATGGTTAAAAGCGTTTGTTTCACATCGAAGACCAGGGGTTCGATTCCCCACATGGGCACAATGTGTGAAGCCCATTTCTGGTGTCCCCGAAACCCGTGATATTGCTGGACTATTGCTAAAAGTGTAAAACCCAACTCACTCACTCATTCACTCACTAGAGTGAGCAAGTGAGTATAGTGCTTATAGCAATAGTCCAGCAATATCACAGCAGGAGACACCAGGAATTGGCTTCACAAATTGCTCCCATGTGGGGAATCAAACCCAGGTGTGCACCATTAACCACAAGGCTACCCACCGCCCCAGGGAAACAAGAGATGAAGGGTGACTGTTATGATACGATTTTAAGCAGGTTGTTTGTTTTGTTTTGTTTTGTTTTGTTTTATGAAGCATTCTGTAGGTAATCCAGTATGGACCAGATAATCTAGTGATTGACATCATGAGCATCAATCCAAAGAAATGGAATACAATGAAACTCTCTCAATTATGTCAAACAGACAAACCGATATGTTTAGTCGCCACTATTGACCAGCATAAGCTGTTGGTGACCTATATTTGTACCTAGAATCCTCACAATGTAAACATGTTCTGGTTGGCTGGGAATCCCATTGTGATACATCCTGCATACTTCAGCAGAATGTGTCATCCCTCAAGCTGGGTCACGATCCAGTATGTACAAAACACTGCAACAGATGTGCTTGATTACCATACGTGGTTATCATATAAATTGTGCTGCATGGGTAAACACACACTCTGTTTCTTTCTCTCTATCTCTCTCTGCCTTTCTCTCTCTCTCTCTTCTGCCTCCCTCTTTGCCTCTCTCTCTCTCTCTCTCTCCCTCCTCTGCCTCCCTCTCTGCCTCTCTCTCTCTCTCTCTCCTCCTCCCTTTGCCTCTCTCTACCCATGTGCTTGTCTCTATCTGTCCTAACGGGAGTGGGTGGTTTCCTCTCTCCTCTCCTCTCTTCACTGCCGTCTCTCCTTGCCTCTCTTCTCCTCTCTCTCTCTCTCTGCCTCTCTCTCTCTCTCTCCTCTCTCTCTCTCTCTCTCTCTCTCTCTCTCTCTCTCTCTCTCTCTCTCTCTCTCTCTCTCTCTCTCTCTCTCTCTCTCTCTTCCTCTCCCTTGGCCTCTTTCAAGACCTCTCTCTCCCAAGATCTCTCAAGTTCCATGTTTGAGGATACCTGTTACTGTGAGAAATGATATATTACGCAATAGCAACAGACAACACATTCCACCACCCAAACACAACAGCCTCTCGCCCCACACAGATAGTTGTCTGTGTGACGCCATATAAAAACAGGTCACCATACCACATTCCATCACCGCTTGACAAGTTGGTCAGGTCAGTCTCTGTCTCCGCCAGGTTCCTGTCAGTGTCATCACAAGCCTCGAGGGTCTCTTTCCTACCGAGGTGTCACCAGTAGTGTCACACAGGCTACTTGCTGGGAGGCCTCTGGTGTCGTTGTGACAAAGATTTGTCAATATTCATTCGGGTCTACAAGATGCTAATTTGGAGGCTGCCTTACTCCATCCTCTACCTAGAATGCTAGACTAATGCTCAGTCTCTGAATTTTGATAGTAACAAATAAACCCATTTAAATTAAAAAGGAGCCCCAGTGAGATGGGAGATTCAGAACCTGAGGAAATCTAGACTTGCTTCATTTACGGCTTTAGCAGTGCCGGGAGGGCTAGGCAGTGGGGAAAATGATGTGGTTCAGGGACTGTGAGACAGACTACTAGAATGCAAGATCTTACAATTAATACACATAATCTGGGTTAGGAGTAGATGTCATATTTTATGGTTAATAGATTAACCATTAATTTGAGCTGGAAGTCAGGGAGGTGGTGCAGTGATCAATGCCATGTCAGGATCCAATGATTTTGGGTTTGAATCTCAGGTTGATGGGGTTGAAGCATTCAGTCTTCATGCCAAGCATGATGTGGTTCCCCTACAATGTATGAGAAGTCTTTTGAGGCTCTTTTCTGGTGTTCACTGTTGAGTATTACTGGAGTATTGATAAAACAGCAAAAATATCCTCACTCATTCATTATATACCCACTGGCCGCCTGTAATTACTAGGCAGAGTTGTGTCCCTTGGTTCTGCAGACTGCAGAATCGCCCTGATAACAACCCTTTTATGTAAGCATGATACCTAGTTAGCACTTTCTAGTCTAGTCTAGTCTAGTCTAGTCCAGTCTATAGTCTAGTCTAGCCTAGTCTAGAATCTACCTGTATGTACCATGTATTCAAGTGCCTACTACCACTGTAGGCGAACTGCACACATTACCGAAACCTACACTGTTCTGACAGGAATATTGCCAACTGTTAATAAATATTCACTGGATCATGTAAATCCTATTGAACTGGGCAGGTAGTATTAGACAATGCAGTGCGACAATACTTATCACATGTTGCAAGTATCAAGGTTCACCTGCCTAGGCAGAGCTGTGTCCCTTGGTTCTGCAGACTGCAGAATCGCACTGCCTAGGCTCTGGTTCAGTGTATGACATAAATAAGTACACCCTGAGGTCAATTATCCTAAGTGGGTCTATTATGGGAAACTCACCTACATACACGCCAGCAGTGATACAGAGGGTGTGTTTACTATGTAACATTTCTATTCAGAAATCAGGCTTCTTATTGCTCACTCCCCACATGGGTACAATGTGTGAAGAACCTTTTCTGGTGTCCCCCGCCATGATATTGCTGGAATATTGCTAAAAGCGACGTAAAACTAAAACACACTCACTCACTCTTATTGCTTACAGTATTCATTTTCTTGATTTATATAGAAATATTGACAGGGTTTGCTCACACACAATTGCTTTGAACAAGGAAATGAGAATTACCAAAAGAAATTAGCCTACATTTCACAAGTTATTTGAACACGCAAATTCTGTCTTATTAGATATCTTGAGAATTTAGGATATTGAAAGGGATAGAAAGAGATGTAGAGAGGAAAGGAATTATCAATCAAATGATACTGTAAGATATTTTGAGATATTTGGATCTTGATACAGACCAGAAGGAAGGAAAATAGGAGGCATTGAGTGATGGAGTGAAAGAGGAAATGAGAGATGAAGGAAAGAATGGAATCATTTATTTTCATTAAAACCTTTAAATTCTGATTTCACATGCTAAATTAATGTTTCTCCGGTATTTGAAATCAGAAATAATTGTTTCAAATAATAACATACTTTCAGCATATTTTTTCTTTCCATCGTATTGATTCAATGTTTGTGTATTGGAGCAAGACGTGTGGATGTGTACCGACACAATACAAGGTTGAACAGGGTTCACAATGGTACCGCTCACAACCTTAAATACATACTGAATTATTGAACACTACGCCAGCTGTTCTGTGTTACTCCATGCTACATTTCACCCAGCTTGTTATAAATACAAATCACACAATGCAAACGCTAGGCAATATTGCATGCTCAAGTAATGTATTAGTCAAGGTTGTTACCAGTTACATATTGGCAGTTATACTTAAATATATACAAACACTTAAACAAAATATTTTTCCTGTGTGATTACATGAAATATTGGAGACGTTTTGTCCAAAACACATTTCGTGTAATTTAAACTAGACATTAGATTGCCTCAGTTGTGACAAACTCATCCAGTAATGATTATAATGTATCACCTGACGGGAGGGTTTATAGATTTTTTGTAGTTTAGGTTATAAAATAATTAGAGTAATTTTAAGATTGCATTTTCAACTAAACTGTACTGTGTAATTTGGTATTAATGACTGGTAGTGTTTGGGAAGATCACTGATATATGCCATAGATGCCAGATTTAGTCTTAATGGTCCCATTTTGTGCTGGCTTCTCAGCAAACATCCACAACATGCTTCACTTTCGATGTTTGTCTGTTTGTTTGGTTGTAGAATTCAGCTTTTCCAAAACTGCAGCTCAACTTATTACGAGTAAATATGGTGTTTAGCAATGTTCCAACAATGTCATTACAAGGGTATCAGAAATGGGCTTTATAGTCATGTTACAGTCATGAAACTTGCCTTGTATGTGTGTAACTCATATCTTATAATAAAAATGATCCTGGCATTGTGATTGTAGTTCACTCATAGTGGTTACATGTTAGGATTAGTTCTCAGCCATCTGTGCTTGTCGTAATGGATCTGATGGTCAGGCTCGGTGATTTGGGAATGTGTGTAATATCTGTCAGTGTATCGTCTGGTCCAGACTTGATTATTTACCGAGTGCAGTTTAAACATCACACTCACTCACTCATTCACTCACTCACTCACTCACTCACTCACTCACTCACTCACTCACTCACTCACTCACTCACTCACTCACTCACTCAAACTCACATTCTGGATGACCCTGTTATGTATACATTTCTCACTTAGGACAAATGACGAAGTGCAGATCTAGTCTGACAACGGACTTCAGACCATTGAACTTAGTCTTTCTGTAAGCACAGGCTCACCAAACACCCTACCCAACACCCAGCACTCCGACACCATAGTGCAACTAAAAGAGAAACTAGGGGTGAACTCCCCTCACTCTCTCACATACACCTTCCAAGCACTGTCAAGACATTTACAAGCACGTGCTCTGAAAGAGAGCCAGTTAGTGCTGGTGTTTAGCAGGTGCTTGACAGGCCTGTCTTCCGGAACATGCATGAAGCTATACCTTCCTTCATCTATATGTCAAGGTCATATGAGTTATAAACACTTAATGGCTATATATAACATGCATACCGTGGTAGGAGACACCACAAGCATTTCCATGTGTTGTTCTTCGAGCAATTGACTATAAGTACCTGCAATGTTTTTGTATCTCTAAAATAACAAACATGTTATAGCAAGTTGTGTCATGTCATCTTGTCATAGAGTAATCTGTTGTCTCATGACCCATCACTTGTTTTTCTATAGTATGTAGAAAATACTGTTATCGATGTAGCTCCAGAGAATATGTTCCTGTTACTCAGCTGATGTATATGTGCATTTAGATATTGGAGTTAATAAGTTGGTGATTATGTGCATATTTCACCATGTCATACATACTAGCAGAACCTAATTGGGATTACCTGTTAGTAGAAGCCTCCAGCAACAGATGCTGGTTGCGAGAGATGGTTTGTTTGTTGTCCTTTTCAGGCCACAATCAGCAATATTACAGCTATATGGCAGCGGTCTGTAAATAATCTAGAAGCCTTCAGCAACCGAGGCTGGTTGTGAGAGATGGTTTGTTTGTTGTCCTTTTCAGGCCACAATCAGCAATATTACAGCTATATGGCAGCGGTCTGTAAATAATCTAGAAGCCTCCAGCAACCGAGGCTGGTTGTGAGAGATGGTTTGTTGTGTTTTAAGGCCACACTCAACAATATTACAGCTATATTGGTTAATAATCGAGTCTGGACCAGACATTCCAGTGATCTACAGCATGAGCATCGATCTGCGCACTTAGGAACCGATGACATGTGTCCACCAAGCCAGCAAGGCTGACCACCCGATCCCATTAGTCGCCTCTTGCGACATGCATTGGTTGCTGATATTCTATCCCGGATATTCATGGGTTTGTGAGAGATGACGTAAGGATCGAGTGGTCAGACTCGGATGACTTAGGGTCGCTGTGACCTGACTTGATTGATTGTTGTTCACAATACCAGTCACTCTGTCGACTGGTCCAGACAAGCCTATTTCCGTGTTGCTGTCATATTTCTGGAACATACAAGTGCAACAAACAAATATTAAACTAAAATTAAACCAAAATTATTTGGTTTTACTTTTCATATTCATCACATCTTTCATGTACGTGTTTTGTAATTCAACAACTGAATTATGTTGTGTAACTCTTTTTCAAACTACAAACAAGATTGATTTATGTTATCATGACGGCTTTTAGCATGCATGTCACATTCCTAGTTGGTACAAAGGAATGGCTCATCTATTGACCATTCCTTTCACCTCCCCTGTTGTCAATGTGTGTTCTCCAAGGGAAGAAGAATATTGCGTTATCAGGCTTACAATTGTGAACAGGCAATTACAAAAGATAAGATATTGAGTTGCAGTTGGGAATGCATCCACAACTTCTTGTTCAAACACTTAAATGCAATATATTGATGTCATTCATTAAATATTCATTATTTCCAATTCTACAATGATTCAAAATGAAAGGTGTTTTTCTGTGTTCAGGAGGAAAAGGCAGATGTTGCATATTTCTGAAATTGGATTTCAAAGGTTTTTTCGTTGATCAATTACAATTGGCTGATTGGATTAGAAAAGTAGCTACACAGAAAATGATTATTTTACAAACATCGCCATCATTGGTTGTGCATGACTGAGTGTGAAATTAATTTGAAATAAGTTAACACCAAGATGTAATCTAATTTCACATCATGACAGGTGATAGCATTAAAAGGGCAATGGGTCTGGGCAAAATTTTAATTATTTTTTATTGTGTTGCTCTGCACGTCAACTGTGCATACGCTGTCGTATCACTGGGTACTAGACGTCCACTGTGCATACACTGTCGTATCACTGGGTACTAGACGTCCACTGTGCATACACTGTCGTATCACTGGGTACTAGACGTCCACTGTGCATACACTGTCGTATCACTGGGTACTAGACGTCCACTGTGCATACACTGTCGTATCACTGGGTACTAGACGTCCACTGTGCATACACTGTCGTATCACTGGGTACTAGACGTCCACTGTGCATACACTGTCGTATCACTGGGTACTAGACGTCCACTGTGCATAGGCGTCCACTGTGCATACGCTGTGTCATATCACTGGGTACTATCCACTGTGGGTCATATACTAGTACTAGACGTCCACTGTGCATACGGCTGTCGTATCACTGGGTACTAGGCGTCCACTGTGCATACGCTGTCGTATCACTGGGTACTAGGCGTCCACTGTGCATACTGGGCTATGTCCCGTATCACTGGGTACTAGACGTCCACTGTGCATACACTGTCGTATCACTGGGTACTAGACGTCCACTGTGCATACGCTGTCGTATCACTGGGTACTAGACGTCCACTGTGCATACGCTGTCGTATCACTGGGTACTAGACGTCCACTGTGCATACGCTGTCATATCACTGTGGTACTAGCCCTACTCTCACACAGTTTATGAAAAGTCATTCACACAGTTTATAACGTCATTGTAGCGATGGTAGCAATTGTCTTTCTTATGTTATACATTGGTCCAGAGTTCGATTTGGTCGCGAGCAACCAATAATTGAAAAAGGTGATGGAAATCAATTGATGAGGTCAATTACTGAATGCCAGCCAAATCTTAAGACTGTAGTTGTGTTTTATAACATGACTATAGCTGGAATATAGCCCTTGTGTAAGCCGCCATGTCTTGCGACTGTAGTTAAATTTATGTCATGAGTGTATGGAATATAACTGAATACCAGCCGTTGTCTTACATGTATTGTTGAGTTTTATGTCATGAATACAACTGGAATATAGCTGAGTTCCAGCCACCTTTTTATATGGAGTTCTATATCATGGTTATAACTGGAATTTTCCCGGATTCAATTCCCCACATGAGTACAATCTGTGAAGCCCATTTCTGTTGTAATCTTACTGGCTATTGCAGGAATAGTGCCCAAAGCAGCCCAAAACCATACTCACTCACTCATTCATTCCACCCGTGAATGTCCGGGTTAGAATGAACCTTCAGTAACCCATGCTTGTCGTAAGAAGTGACTATCAGGATCGGGTGGTCAATCTTGCTGGCTTGGTTGACACATGTCATCGGATCCCAATTGCGCAGATCGATGCTCATGCTGTTGATCACTGGATTGTCTGGTCCAGATTCAATTATTTACAGACCGCCGCCATATAGCTGGAATATTGCTGAGTGCGGCGTAAAGCTAAACTCGCTCACTCACTCACTCACTCACTCACTCACTCACTGGAATATATCTATGTGTGACATTACAGATGTGTAGTAACATGCCAAACTGACGGTTTGTGTTTTGCTTTTGCAGTAGCGGAGGAGGAGGAAGAGCATGGGTCTGATTCAAGCGTGGAAGAGGCTGCTGGGTGGATTGATGGCCTGGCCATCCTGGTGGCAGTGGCTGTAGTAGTGCTAGTGACTGCTTTCAATGACTGGAGCAAGGAGAAACAGTTCCGTGGACTTCAGAACAAGATAGAGCATGAGCATCGCTTTGCCACGATCCGTGCAGGAGAGTTGGAACAAATTTCTGTAGGAGATTTAGTTGTGGGAGATATTTGTCAAGTAAAATATGGTAAGTTGTCCTCGTGGCGTCACCAACGTTTGTGGATTTTACCAACAGGCGGAATTTCTTTTGGATGAGATTTTTTTCTTTCTTGGATTAGTTTGTTTCCGTGTATTTTGTGTTTTCCTGCTTTTGGGAAGTCATTGTAAAAATATAATCAGAAAAGTGAGGATTCATTGATTGTCCTCCGGTAAACAGCCAGCAGGAATTACGTGGATTAACACATGCTGATATCACCAAGTTCTTCTAAAACATACATCAACGTCATATACAGCAATTGGACATCTTTATGGCATGAAGAGTTATCTCCCTTGACATAGCACACTTCAGCTCCGCTATGTGACTGTTGATGCCTGTTTGATATTCCAGTGCAATCTTTAACACAGTCTAATGGATATCTAACAGAATTCTATTTCGACAATGGATTAGTCTTTTCTCATTTCCATAATCCATAATATCCATGGCCATCGTGATTTTTTTTTTTTTATTCTGTAGGGTAACGACAGGCAGATGTATTGATGTGCAAGTTGGCAGTGTCAGCTCTTTGAGTGAGCTTACCCAGTTGGACGAATCGATATGTGCCCACTTGGTGCTTGATCTATACACTTCTCTCTCCTCCTCATTACGACCGTCTCGGAAGGCCGATGCAAATTTAATCACTTTCCATGAGTGGGATGGGGGCTGTTGTCAAACTACAAGCAACATCAGTAGTCAATCAGAACCCGAGCTGTTTGGGTCATTCTGTTGAGGGAGGCTGGAAACATGGATAATGTTGCCCATAGACAGAGGAGCAGATGATATTAAAGGAATGACTTAACCACCCTCTACCCTCAGCTATGTTGGCAGAGTAATGAGTCAATGCAGTTCTATCCAGCCGACGCACTGATCCATACTGAGATATCTGGGATCGATACCGGTTCAGTGTGTCGGCTATTCCCTTCTGGTCCGAGTCTGCTATAATTAAAGCCTTCTTGCACATTTGCCCTTCACAAAGTAAAAGCTTTCATTATACAGGCAGATGGCACGTGCATACCAATTCCAAGCTTAGGTGCGAAGAATACAGATTTATTTACCAGAGTTACGTGGTGTATAACTGGCTTAAACATCACCATTATCCTCCAGTCTCTGGAGAAATTCCTATAAACAGGATTGGAAAGTACATTAATTCTTAGTGAAACTACACTTGTTGCTTTGTTAAAAAAGCATTGACAAATAAATAGTGGACACTTAATTCATCTTACAGGGAGCCTGCACGAAACATGAGTTATTTACAAGGACTTTGCCTGACGTTAGTAATGCGCGTACGTTGCTAAACAGGTCATGAGTGATCGGAATTGTCGGCACCGTAAATATACGGGAGATTTAGCTTAGATCAATATTTTATATTCTGTCCTGGAGGTTGGCAAGACGGGCTAAGGTGGTTGATTCCTTGTCGACTCTAAGAAACCTCATGTGTTATGCATTAAGATAATGCTGAGCTTGGATGTAACCGTCGTAAGACCAGATTAATAGAAACATGGATGCCACAGCCAAGGGAAAGCAGGTTAGGATGGGGGAGAACTGGCTGATTGGAGTAGGGGAGGGAAGGGGTGAAGGGAAAATGAGGGTCCGGGGGATAAGGTGCTGGCAAGGAGTTGAAAGGGACAGATAGGTAGGGTGACCATCAGATGATTGCAGTACAATGAAGGAGGGGGGAATTAAATTGGGTGATGCTAGATCATGTGTTGGTGTGGGAGAATAGTGTGCTGGGGATAGGGTTTTGAGGAGCATTATTGTGTTATGAGTTATAGGCCTATTGTGTTGTGGAGGTAGTGGGTTGTCATGTTTCTCTAGCAATATTGTGTTATGGAGGTAGGGGGTTAGGGTGTTTCAGGAACAATATTGTGTTAGGGGTATTGTGTTATGGAGGCAGGGGGTTAGGGTGTTTCAGGAACAATATTGTGTTAGGGGTATTGTGTTATGGAGGAAGGGGTTAGGGTGTTTCAGGAACAATATTGTGTTATGGAGGTAAGGGGTTAGGGTGTTTCAGGAACAATATTGTGTTAGGGGTATTGTGTTATGGAGATAGGGGGTTAGGGTGTTTCAGGAACAATATTGTGTTAGGGGTATTGTGTTATGGAGGTTTCAGGAACAATAGGGGTTAGGGTGTTTCAGGAACAATAGGTATTGTGTTATGGTATTGTGTTATTGTGTCAGGAACAATATTGTGTTAGGGTATTGTGTTATGGAGGATAGGGGTTAGGGTGTTTCAGGAACAATATTGTGTTAGGGTATTGTGTTATGGAGGTCAGGGGTTAGGGTGTTTCAGGAACAATATTGTGTTAGGGGTATTTTGGATTAAGGAGGATTCAGAGGAGTTGATATTGGTTTGTGATGAAAAGAAGGTTGTTGGGGTTAAGAAATAATATGGTGGAGTTCTTAGAGTTTCAGATAAGAGTGATGGTTAGAGTTTCTTAGGGAAGGGTAGTGTGCTGAGTTTAGGGGTTGAATGTTGAGGGTAGGGTTTGAATGTTGTGATTAGGGGTTGAGGGTAGGGTTTGAATGTTGAGGGTTGGGTTTGAATGTTGAGGGTTGGGTTTGAATGTTGGGGTGTTTGTGTTTTTTAATATTGGGATAGAGGCTCATGTGTTGAGGGTTTAGTGTCTTGAAGGTTGGATTGAAAGGTTTCTTTCTTGAAGGTAGGGAATGGTCAGTTGTGTGTTGAGACTTAGGTTGGAAGGTTTGTGTGTTGAGGGTCAGGGTTGGAAGGTTTGCGTTTGTGAGGGTAGTGGGTAGGGGGTTAAGGGTAGGGGGTTTGTCTGTTGAGGGTATGGTTGGAAGGTTTGTGTGTTGAGGATACGGTTGGAAGGTTCGTGTGTTGAGGGTATGGTGGGAAGGTTTGTTAGTGGAGGCTCAGGTTTGTTCCAGCAGTGTGCAAGAGACATTACTTACACAAGCTGGCACTCCTGACTTTGAAGAAGGACGAATGTGTATTGATCTTCTGTTACTGGCTAAGTAGGCCATCTCAGCTGGGATGGGGAAGGTGTACTGTCAATAAAGTCTGGTAATGAGGACTATGCAGGGGATTTGTCATGGAGCACTGATGGAAAAATATAACAATTAATGACTATCAATGACAACAGCTTTTTTAACATAATACTTTTCAGATATAATCAAGTAGTGATATATGGTTTTTTTCTCAAAATCTACAATGCCAGTACCAAACTAATTCTCCAGTGTGTCATTGAAATGACTTTGTTGTTCACGATTCAGGCCTTGTTCTCTGGGCAAGTGAGCCAGGATGGTTACAGCATACTTGTGTGAGACTGTAAAGCTATATATAATCATTTTTGAAAGACACAGCATGTGTACATGTTTAGTCCTCATGATGCTTGTCGTGAGAGGTAACCAACTTGTGTAATATTCCTAAAAGAGGTTTGGGGCGGTGGGGTAGTGGTTGAAGTGTTCGCTCATCACGTCAAAGACCCGGGTTTGATTCCCCACATGGGTACAATGTGTAAAGCCCATTTCTGTGTCCCCCCGCCGTGATGTTGCTGGAATATTGCTAAAATTGTCGTAAAACCACACTCACTCACTAATAGAGGTTTAAGATCCTACTCTTTTTCCCACGCACTCACTTGAAGGGTATTATATTTTTTCTATACAGAAAAAAAATGCTTTTATAACAATTTAACATGAATTATGTCATTTTTCTAGCCAATGTTGTGAATTTGGAAACTAGGTGAGAGTGTAAAATTATTGAAAACACATTGAGATTACTATGTGGACATACCTGTGAAGATCCGGGTCAGAATATTGATCTTCAGTAACCCATGCTTGTCGAAAGAGGCAACTAATGGGATTGGGTGGTCAGGCTCGCTGACTTGGTTGACACATGTCATCGGTTCCCAATTGCGCAGATGCTCATGCTGTTCATCACTGGATTGTCTGGTCCAGACTCGATTATTTACATACCGCCGCCATATAGCTGGTATATTGCTGAGTGCGGCGTAAAACTAAACTCACTCACTCACTCACTACTATGTGGACTATTGTCACAATGTTTAACACAATGTATATATAATCTGATATATCTATATATATTCCCATTCGAAGATTACATTGATCTGCAGGAAGTAATGTGAGTCTGTGTCATAAGGTTCTAGGAGTTAAGGAGGTGGTGGGGTAGCCTAGTGGTTAAAGCGTTCGCTCGTCACGCCGAATACACAGATTCGATTTCCCACATGGGAACAATGTGTGAAGCCCATTTCTGGTGTCCCCCGCCATGATATTGCTGGAATATTGCTAAAAGCAGCGTAAACCCATACTCACTCACCCTAGAAGTTAACCCTGTAAAGACAGCATATACCAGATGTAGGTCACGGATCCTACACAACTGTTTGAGTTTCAGAGACCGACAAGTACCAGGATGCAAATATATTCCCGCAGTCTACATTAATCTGATATATATCTAACTATCTGTGCAGATAAAGTAAGAATGTACTGTGTACGACTTTTGTGTTTTTCACACCCCTAGGAAATATTCCCATATTTTATGGCTTATTTTTGACAGTGGGGTATCCCCTTTGTTAAATCGTTTGCTCGTCATGGCAAAGACCCGGGTTCGATTCCCCACAAGGCAATCCTTGGATATTTGTAACATTATTTGTTGATATAATTGATATCAGTAGACACGAGGGTAAAATTCTATTTATCACCCAAAATCACTCTTCATTAGTTTTCAATAAAAAATGTATATCTCTGAACACGGTACTGTCATGTGCAGCGATGTCATAGCATTGTGATGTCATCAAGTGTATGGCGTCATATCATTGTGAGTCATGTACTTGATGATGTGAATGCATTATACAAAATCTATTGTCAAAACGATATCTCCTAGGATATATGATTTGATCACACACAAGCAATATCTTCAGTGGGACACAGTTTAGGATGATACATATATATATTTATGTATTGATTGTTTCAGGTACAAACAAAAGACATGTACAAGTTATATTTCAGAAATCTGAAATATTTTCCAAGTACTCCTGCACCCAGCTTTCTCCCCCACCTTTTGGTTTGTGTGTTTATGTGACTGAAATACTTCTCAAAGCAGTTCTACTGACTTACTTACAGAACCCAAACTTTACATTCTTTGGGTTGTTTTGTAATTTAATGTCAAAAGAATGTATTTCATGTTATCATGATTGTACCTTTGTTCCAGGTGACCTTTTACCAGCTGATGGTGTTCTGATTCAAAGTAATGATTTAAAAATTGATGAAAGCTCGCTTACGGGAGAATCAGATCATGTCAAGAAAGGCGACTCCACAGACCCTATGTTACTCTCAGGTTAGTAGTGTAGCTGTATGTGCTGTCATTGCCATTTCTCATCTTTCTGAAGCAGGGGTGGTTAGGCAAGTAGTATTTGAAGCGTTTGCTTGTCACACTGAAGACAAGGTTTCGATTCCCCACATGGGTACAACGTGTGAAGCCCATTTCTGGTGTCCCCCACCATGATATTGCTGGAATATTGCTAAAAGCGGTATAAAGCAACACTTACTCACTCCTCGGGCAAGGGAGTTAACTGGCTATAAAAGGACACTTGCCACGTTTGAAGAATTTCGTCTTTCAATCTCAGCGCAACCAGTGGCTATTATGAGTTATGTCTCAAGGGGCATTACAGTTAAGCTTTCATAAGAGTTCACTCACTCACTCATTTAACAACTCAACCACTCACTCACCCATTATCACACTCACTCAACTACTCGCCCATCCACCCACCCACTCACTCACTCACTCACTCAACTACTCGCCCATACACCCACCCTCTCACTCATTTAACCACTCACTCAACTACTCACCCATACACCCACCCTCTCACTCACTCATTCGCCTATCATCACTCTCTCTCACTCAACTGCTCACCCATCCACCCACCCATTCGGACCGCCGGGTGGTGTAGTGGTTAGAGCGTCTGGCCAGAGAGCGGAAGGTCGCGGGTTCGATCCCCGGCCGCGTCATACCGAAAGATGTTAAAATATGGTACTTGTTGGTGCCTACCTGGCGCTCGGCATTAATGGGTACAACAAGAACTGGTCGGCTTGGAGTCAGTATAATGTGTCTGATTGGGGTATCCATGCTTAACTGCGGCATGGTATCTCAGTGAGATAGCACTATAAAACCAGCTTCAGCCTGGGCTAGTACAAGCAGCCACACATACACACGTACGCATGCACGTCGGCATATGAGTGAAATATTCTTAAGCACGACGTTAAACCCTATTTCACCTCACCTCGCCCACCCACTCACTCACTCACTCAACCACTGCCTGACTGTTGCAGGTACTCATGTCATGGAGGGAAGTGGAAAGATGCTAGTGACAGCAGTGGGGGTCAACTCCCAGACCGGCATCATCTTCGCTCTACTCGGGGCCTCGCAGGAGGAACAGGAGAAGGCCAAGAAGAAGAAAAAGAAGGGAGATGAAGAAGAGGAACCAGGTAAGAACTCGTTAACACTTAAGAAGACAGGTGAGAGTAAAAACCACCTGATCGTTTTAAGTTGTTGTTCAGTGGTCATGTAAAACTCTCATTTTGTTCGAGACATATGTGAATGTGAATATTCTGGACTGTTTACGATTGATTATGATTGTTGTTATTTCAAATGCAGTTAATTCAGAATTGGAAACCTTGAAATTCATGCAGATTTCAAGAGACAGGTGAATAATTGTAAACATATGCTTCAATGTGAACACCAACTAGAATGAATAATTCTTCTTGGAAAAAGCAAAATTCTGAAACTGGACAGGGAATGTCGTGGGTTAGTTTGGTTTATTTTTGTTTCATGTCTTCCATGACCACTGTGTTTCTAGTCCCATTGTCAAGACCAAGTTTCTTCGTTATAGAATATGTCATTTCCATAGCTGATAGATTTTGAATTTCTCTGAACGTATAGGATAGGTGCATACTGACCAGATTGTCCCTTGTACTTTATGCATGGATACTTGACACTAGACCCGAGGCAAAGATATGTGGCACTGTGCAAAATCTCAGGATTTAACAGTGATTCCATTTTCCATTTTGCTTCAAAATTTAAGGTCTTGAATGAAAATATACATGATAAATTTTTATAGAGAAACAAATACATGTTCGTCAAATTTGGCTATTTATTCTTTTTCTTAATTGTTTCAATTGTTTTGTTTTTCCATTTTTTTTAAAGTGGTATAATATCTCTGCCTCTAGCTCAAGTTGTTGATGCGTGTGTTCTGAACTAAGTATGAGACATCTTTATTGGTGCATTTTGTTTGAAGTCTCCTAATGCATGTTGCCTGTTCTCAGATTGAGTGGTATTTCTTAACGCCTTGTCCGCAGTCAAACATATGTCTCGGGAGACAGATACAATAGATCAGTCAGACGTTTTAAAGCAGGGGATGTATAATGGAAATCTTGACACGTGTATCCATCAGATTTACCAAAACTTCAGGCCAGTTTCTAAAACAACAGACTGCTTTTACTTTTCAGTTTAAGAATGACGTTTGAAGCTTTAAGTCAAGCGTTAAAATGAAATATGTTCAATGACTTTTGGAATCTATGTTAATAAATAAGCCCCTTTTACTGATATTGATTTTCATGGTTACGGGTTATAATGGTATTGTAATTCTCTTCCATTTTAAGCGTTTTTTGTCAGAATTTGATCTCCTCAATATGCTTTACAAAAACATTGATGTCAGGACAAAAGGATGTCAGTAAAATAGTCTCCATATCTTCCAAAAATTTATGAAATTCTTTTTACTTGAAGAGTGTTAGTTCTTAAACTCGAAAGATATAATTAGGTGGGTTATATTTTCACATGCGTGTAGAATGCTGGGTATGAGTGTCAGTTTCCATCTTGTTGTCTTGTGTCTTTCATTGTTTTATGATCATCTACGTTACTAATGTGGATATAGTGAATACTTTGATGGGATTTGTTGCCAAGGATTGTCAGATCCTGTGTTGTAAAGCTTATCATCCAACTCTGCCTTGCATCCTGTCGGTGACCAGTGTGCTCCATGCCTTGGGTCAGTGGTGGCACTCAGTGTAGGGCTGCAACAAGTCACTTGTCATGGTAGAATAGCCTGACGTCCCCCATAGTCCCCAATAGTAGGTTATATGTCCTGACAGACAGATTCATCCTGTCAACTCATGAGTAAACATTCCATTGTAGACAGACGGTGATATCATACAGTGTAGACAGACTGATATTGTACAGGCACTGTAGCCAGACTGTGACGTCATACAGACACTGTAGACTGCGAGTCATACAGACACTAGACATACTGTGATATCATACGGTGTAGACAGACTGATGTCATATGGACACTGTAGCCAGACTGTGACGTCATACAGACACTAGACAGACTGATGTCATACAGACACTAGACAGACTGATGCCATACAGACCCTGCAGACAGACTGATGTCATACAGACACTAGACAGACTGATGTCATACAGACACTAGACAGACTGATGTCATACAGACACTAGACAGACTGATGTCATACAGACACTAGACAGACTGATGTCATACAGACACTAGACAGACTGATGCCATACAAACCCTGCAGCAAGACATGATGTCATGCAGACTGTGATGTCATACACACTGCAGACACTGATGTCATACAGACACTAGACAGACTGATGTCATACAGACACTAGACAGACTGATACCATACAGACACTAGACAGACTGATGCCATACAAACCCTGCAGCAAGACAATGATGTCATGCAGACTGTGATGTCATACACACTGCAGACACTGATGTCATACAGACACTAGACAGACTGATGTCATACAGAAGCTAGACAGACTGACATCATACAGACACTGCAGACACTGATGTCATACAGACACTGCAGACACTGATGTCATGCAGACACTGACATCATACAGACACTGCAGACACTGACGTCATACAGACACTGCAGACTGATGTCATACAGACACTGCAGACACTGACGTCATACAGACACTGCAGACACTGACATCATGCAGACACTGACGTCATACAGACACTGCAGACACTGATGTCATACAGACACTGCAGACACTGCAGACACTGATGTCATGCAGACACTGACGTCATACAGACACTGCAGACACTGACATCATACAGACACTGCAGACACTGACATCATACAGACACTGCAGACACTGATGTCATACATACACTGCAGACACTGACATCATTCAGACACTGCAGACACTGATGTCATACAGACACTGCAGACACTGACATCATACAGACACTGCAGACACTGACATCATACAGACACTGAAGTCATACAGACACTGCAGACACTGATGTCATACAGACACTGCAGACACTGACATCATACAGAAACTGCAGACACTGACGTCATACAGACACTGCAGACACTGACGTCATACAGACACTGCAGACACTGACATACAGAAACTGCAGACACTGACATACAGAAACTGCAGACACTGACATCATACAGACACTGCAGACTGTGATGTCATACAGACACTGCAGACACTGATGTCATACAGACACTGACGTCATACAGACACTGCAGACACTGACGTCATACAGACACTGTAGACTGAGACATAGACACTGCACACACTGACATACAGAAACTGCAGACACTGACATCATACATACACTGCAGACACTGACATCATACAGACACTGCAGACTATGATGTCATACAGACACTGCAGACACTGACATCATACAGACACTGTAGACTGATGTCATACAGACACTGCAGACACTGATGTCATACAGACACTGCAGACACTGACATCATACAGACACTGACGTCATACAGACACTGCAGACACTGACGTCATACAGACACTGCAGACACTGACGTCATACAGACACTGTAGACTGATGTCATACAGACACTGCAGACACTGACATAGACACTGCACACACTGACATACAGAAACTGCAGACACTGAAGTCATACAGACACTGTAGACTGTGATGTCATACAGACACTGCAGACACTGACGTCATACAGAAACTGCAGACACTGACATCATACAGACACTGCAGACTATGATGTCATACAGACACTGCAGACACTGACATCATACAGACACTGTAGACTGATGTGATACAGACACTGCAGACACTGATGTCATACAGACACTGCAGACACTGACATCATACAGACACTGACATCATACAGACACTGCAGACACTGACGTCATACAGACTCTGCAGACACTGACATCATACAGACACTGCAGACTGTGATGTCATACAGACACTGCAGACACTGACATCATACAGACACTGTAGACTGATGTCATACAGACACTGCAGACACTGACATCATACAGACACTGCAGACTGTGATGTCATACAGACACTGCAGACACTGACGTCATACAGACACTGCAGACTGTGATGTCATACAGACACTGCAGACTGTGATGTCATACAGACACTGCAGACACTGACGTCATACAGACACTGCAGACTGTGATGTCATACAGACACTGCAGACACTGACGTCATACAGACACTGCAGACTGTGATGTCATACAGACACTGCAGACACTGACGTCATACAGACACTGACATCATACAGACACTGCAGACACTGACGTCATACAGACACTGCAGACACTGATGTCATACAGACACTGCAGACACTGATGTCATACAGACACTGCAGACACTGACGTCATACAGACACTGCAGACACTGACATCATACAGACACTGCAGACTGTGATGTCATGCAGACACTGACGTCATACAGACACTGCAGACACTGATGTCATACAGACACTGCAGACTGTGATGTCATACAAACACTGCAGACTGTGACGTCATACAGACACTGTAGACTGTGATGTCATACAGACACTGCTGACACTGACGTCATACTTACACTGCAGACACTGATGTCATACAGACACTGCAGACTGTGATGTCATGCAGACACTGACATCATACAGACACTGCAGACTGTGATGTCATACAGACACTGCAGAAACTGACGTCATACAGACACTGCAGACTGTGATGTCATACAGACACTGCAGACACTGACATCATACAGACACTGTAGACTGTGATGTCATACAGACACTGTAGACTGTGATGTCATACAGACACTGCAGACTGTGATGTCATACAGACACTGCAGACACTGACATCATACAGACACTGCAGACACTGAAGTCATACAGACACTGCAGACACTGACATCATACAGACACTGACATCATACAGACACTGCAGACACTGACATCATACAGACACTGTAGACTGTGACATCGTAGAAACACTGAAAACAGACAACTTGTATTGATGCTTTTAGAAATCAGCCACTGTTTTTTCTCTTGCCCAGCCATTAACAGTGGTGCTAAATAATATTTATTCACTCACTCAACCTGGTTTTTGAAATAAAGTAGTTTCACAGTGGACCGTTGCAGCCCTGCATGTAGTAGCACTTTCTCAGGTAACTTTTGGTGAAAAACAGTCTCTGATTTTAGAAGCCATTATCCAAATTGTATGTCATCATTAAACATTGTGTTTTTGTTTAAGATTCATATTTTGATTAATTATTAAACTAGTGGAAATGCATTTTCTTGGATCTCCTGTGATATACGTGTCTTCATCATTTTCACAATTACAACCGCAACATGGACTCTGAAAAGTGGTTTTTGCTATGTTTTCAGCTGTAGAATACTCTGGTAAATATTTGTACTAGTATAATCCCATTCATCTATATAGTAGACACCATTTTCCACGTGTTCTTCATTACACATTGAAGTTCCAGTGGTCTTGGACTCTACAACTTGCTGTGCAGAGTTGTGTCCCTTGGCCACCTGGATATTCTGGGTTCAGATCCCAGATCCATATCATTTTCATGGGTTTCACCGAAGTGCAAACAGTAGAACCTGCTTCACTTTGGAACCAGCCCCGCAGGTAGCTGACCGCCGTTATGTAGCTAAAATAGTTGAAGGCGGTGTTTCACCCTACTAACTCCAGACATCACCACATCCATCATGGCTTACACCTCACAGTTTCTATATGACAAATTTCTCTTACCCTGCACACACAGTAGACGTGAAGCTCGTAGCCGTTACAGGTAAAGTACCAGCAATAAACGTTTGGTATTTTCAGTTGTAGTGACGCAATGAAGTGCCCTTCTCTGTCACCTACCCAATCTATAGTATCTGTCTTGTTCCTCTGCCGTCTGTGTAGATGTGGTCTGTACCTGATTTTATTTTTCTAAAAGTAATTCACTGACCTAACACATCATCCAAGCACATTTTGGGGGATTAACTGTAACTGTAAATCCATTCGGCAGATATAATTTGAGTTAAATTGTTTAACTTTACTTCAGTTAAGCTATTAAGGATTAGATTGTCATTGAACTAGTTAATATTTCTAAGTGAATAAGTTGCAGCCATATCCTATAATTATACATCATTCTTTTCTTTTTAAGGCCATTGCTTTTATGCTGATCTGATTCATGTAAAAATGACTCTTTAGCTTAAAGGTTAAGATACCATGTACATTGAAACAGAAGCCTGGAATCTTGAGTTGAGATCAAAGAAACAATATGAATACAAGCCTGTGAAATATTTACATATCTTAGCCGCTTCATTCCTGAAGATGTTAGAATATGGTTCTTGTTGTTACCTTGCCTCTTGTTCAGCATAAAGGGATAATGCGAGGATCAGTCCCTTTACTAGGGCTGCGCAATATAACCGGTTTACCGGTATTTACCAGTTCAGACATGAAAACGATACGTATTGCGATACGCTGATCGAAAACCAGTATTTTGACATGCAATCGGAAAACCTTGTAACAGTCGGAAATCTTCGGATATTTCCGTTTTTTTAATTGTTCTTTTCCCTGTTTCATTAGTGCCAAATGTTACTTACATTTTTATTTTGTCATGATTAAAAGTTTTTATAAAAGGTTAATCAATCATAGTGATTTTGTTGTGTTTTTGCTTTAAAATCAAGCATTAACTCGATTATAAGTAGTTTTTGTTAAAAAAAATCCTTGCAATATATTGCAATACATATCGCAATATTTGCTTCCGCATCCCAATATATCGCAATATGAAAATTCTCTGCAATACCCACCCCTACCCTTTACTGTGTCTGTGTGGGGTATCCATGCTAAACCATGGCATGGTGTCTCTGGCAAATGTCACTATACTGCAAACAACCGCACGCACACAAGCTATGCAGCAAATATGTTTGAACTCGATCTTCAGAATTAAAGTTGTTGAAGGATAATGTTTTTGATTTAATCACGTGGAGAATAATGTCCATAGCCATGTAAAATGTTAATTTATACAGATAATTTTTTCAATATTCCAAAAATATTTTCACATTATTAGACATGAATAAGCTTGAGCACCCTGCATAGCCATTGGCCATTACACGAGCATTCACCACCAGGCGAACATACGTATATCACTGAAGGCCAAGGACAGAGTCGGTGGTCAGTGGCACACGAGGAGATTCAGTCCCGCAGATCAGCTAATTAAGGCGATTCTGCAACATGAATCGACCAATGACAAGGCAAGCATGTGAAATATCAGGGATGAGGTTGAAATACCATAACTGCTCGCCAGAAAGAAACCACATTATCAGAGTAAATTCTGTCCGAAATCAAATCAAAATCAAAATGGTCGAACATTTTGGGAAGTATTGTGTTTTGTCAAGTTTTGGACAGGTTTTTGCTGTGCCTTTTGTCCCGTTTTTAACCTTTGGAGCATGTATGGTATTGACTAACTTGGCTGTGTATGGCCATGTGCTTGCTACTAATGATCACTGATATCGTATGTGCTAACTTTCTAACTTTCAGGACCCCGATCAAACAATTTGGGACAGACCGAACCATGTAAGTCCGCCAACTCACTCTGTCATCCACTCCACTCATTCTGTCTGTCTGTCTGTGTGCTCACTCTTTGTCATCCGATAAATAATGTTGATTTTGTCTTGTGGTGTTGTTGGAGTTGCCTCCCCTGGATGCATCAGGAACTTGACTTTGTTGCAGATATTCTTCTATAGAATTATCCTGTGGCAATGAAGAAATATGACAATATTAACACATTCTTTGAAGAGTATATATGTCATAAATTATTTGACATTGTTAAATTTTCTGTTCCATATAACAAATGTTTCAAACTTTATTTCACAACAGTTCAATCATGTTTCTATTCTATCTCTAACTGTTCCATAACTAACTTGTAAATTGAAATATCATACTAAAGTTAATGCCTATTTCTGATGGTCTAGGAACCTAGCATTTGAAAATAATTTCAAGTTTTAATTTATGGAATTATTCAAACTGGGAGCTGTTTCTTTGATAGTTCTCCGATGCATCAAACACATGTTGTATTTTTGCAGATATTACTCCAAATTTTGTCCATGTCATTTTTCCTTTCCTAATGTCGTCAGTCCAACTCATGCATATTTTGAGTTTAGCAATGTTACCTTCTGGTATATATGCATGAGACCTGTGGATGTGGTTTGCATGTTACTGTTGCCATCTCCTGATGTAGTACTGTTGTATTATCAAAATGTTCCTCCACAGCTGACAGGTTTGTGATTAGTCCTTGACATTTTTTGGTTTCAGAATATTCTTTTGTTTTCAAATTTTATAGATCTTGAAATGAATTTGACTTATATTATTATATATTGTGAGTATAATGTGCCAAATTTTGTGGGTTATATAAAACAAATTTGAGAATAAAAATGTAATATGTTAATTCAGGAAAACCTTGCATACAAAAGTTTGATATAAGGAAAGGATCTCTTTTTTTTCTGATGAGACGAAGCTGAAAATTTGGTACCCTTGGTGTATATTTATGACTTGTTTTTTGATGGAAAACTGCAGAAGAGGGCTTGATTTCATGCTTTGATCTTAAAATAGAAATGAATTTAAGGTAAGTTACAAAGGTTACTGTTTTCAGGCAGCAGTTCTTGAAAAGCATTATAAATATTTATATTTGCCATTTGGTGATTTTGATTTCTTAAAATAACACATTAACCAGGCGACCAGGAAAAAGATTTCTTTGATTGTATCAGTCTCTTGTATGCCAGCTTAGAGGTGATGGGACTTACAGACCAAGACCATTTCAGGAATTTGAGAAGAATTCTGTTTCAAGCAGATAAATAGTTTAGTTGTTAATACATTACGATTTATTGCATGAAACACAGCATCAAGTGATGTTTATGTTTTTTAAGACCAAATTATCCGTAAGTATTTTCGGGAGGATGTGATTTTTTTTATAGTCATTGAATAAATTCACAGAACGTGCCACAACTCTCTACAGTGAAGAGCTGTCAGGCACTGTGTGAAGTTGCCTTACGATAGATGATATAATCATTAATACACTACGCATGTGATTGTACAGAACAGTAAAAGCAAGAAGCATGATGTATTTTGGTCCGTTAATCTTGGATTGTAATTAGCATGGTAGCATTGTATGTGTTTTGTTTTAGGAACATGACATCAAGCACTTGATTTTTTCATTTTTGAAATGCGTGTACAAGCACTTAGACTGTATATCACAGAACAAACTGTTTTGTAAAGTAGGCCAAAGTTGCACATCTTGATTTCAGCTGAGCTACCAGCAATGGAATTCTTCTTAAATACTGATTTATAGATTGTGCAGTGTTAGCGTTTTGGTTTGAATGTTAATTTAATTTCTTTTATTTTCCTAGTGCTCTCTAATGAGGCAGATGCAAAAGTGGGTACGTTGATGAGCTGTGTTGTTCTTCTGTACGCGTGGTTGGACCTGCAAGGGTGCCGCCGCCGTCATCGCCGCCTCCGTTTGTGTGAAGCATAGCGCTAACTCGGTCTGGTCACACGACCATGCAGATACTTATAGCTCATATACTTGTAGGTGTCCTCATTGTCCTAAGCCAGAAGACGTCCCAATACACTCATATGGATACCTTTTAACGATAGTTTTGTTTGAATCAATACCATCCTCATTGTTTCTTTGTGTTAAAATAATCTTTTCACATAAAATCTTAATAAAAAATAGTGGTTTGATTAAATTCAGGCTAAATTTTTTTCTGTATTCAATAATTGAATTTCACATTTTAAGGTCCACATTTTGACAATTCATGGGGTTTGTAAATTGTGTCAATTTGGGGGAGGGAGGTGGGGTGAAGATATTTTTCGGTCAGGATATACAAGCCATCAGTATTTACTGTGACGCAGGTTGATACAGACGTTGCTAGGAACCCGGGCTATATGCTTCTGTCATGGCTCTTGAGGTGTGACCAGACCTCATCTCATTCTGTCTCTTGCTGAAAACTCTCTAACTTGTAACACCATTTCTCAACTGTCTCACAATGGTCTACAGTAACGGCCACCACTGTCTAAATCTATTCTATCACTTAAAACTCTCTGGCTTAACAGTTCAACGAGCACTGACCTTTCAGCACAATCGCTTGTACTCTACGAAAAGGACGAATGTCTCATGATGTGAAAGCGCAATGAGCTAAGGTGTAGAATAGACTAAACAAGAACTAAATCTGTCATCTAGCTTGATTAAAGTGCCTCTTTTGTTCTGTAGATTATACGTCCTGCCTTCTCACTGTCTTGCCTTTGCTCCTTAGTCTCAGAAGAAAACTTGCCAGTAGCCATTTATTCCAAAATTCATTTTTGAACATTTAAAATATTTGAGTGAATATTTTCAGTGGAATTTTTTCATTTTGTGGAATGTCAAATTTGAAACAAAATTCTGTAAATGCAGTTTGATGAAGTTTCATCCTGAATTTATTGGCAGTTGTTCTTTATGAGGCCTTTCTGTACCTTGCATTTTCTGTAGCAAACACAAGTATGTATATGTACCTTCCGTGCTATCCACTTGTTGTTTAAAACCATGTCAGCAAGAATTCTTAGAATTATTACGCATTTGTTAAATGAAACATTTCTATTTACACATAAATTGCACAAACATAAACTGCTATAGATTAAGGAGTGCATTATGTTGAGATATATGGGCAGTAGGGTAGCCTAGTGGGGAAAGTGTTTGCTTATCCGACTGAAGACCTAGGTTTGAGCGTTAAGGGGATAAACAAGGAATATTTGTCTTAGAGTAGGCTGTGTACCAGTGAGCTAGCAATTGAAACTAAGACACATTCACATCCACACACACCCCAAAAAGCCCAGTTGAAATTACAACTGTAATGACTTCTACCATCAATTGGGAAATACTCCATGAACATGTTCAAAAGTTATTAATGCATTGAATTTCTACCATGGCTTTCAAATGTCAATCAACAAAATTTGTGACATCTGTTCACAAAACCAGAATAGCCCAAGGGCACGGTTTCAATATGCTTTATTAATAGGGGAATCTAACAAAGCAGACATGAAGTAATTTCACTATCAGCATGATGTTTAATATTGCTTACACTAGTGGTAGGATATAAGCAGTGGGGACGGTCTAGGAGATAAAATAGTGTTCTCGGTATACTTGACTAAAATCTCGAAACATGCTCGTCTCTCTTTACACTGTTATCTGCACTTGGCCGACCTCTGTGGCCGTAATCACTGCAATTTTGTTCCTTTTTAAGTCCCATGGTTTGTATCCTTACTGATATTGATACTGTTTTCCTCAAGTTATAGTAGACGATATGAATCTCCTTGTGCATGGTTCTCCAGACTAAATGTGTTAGCGAGTAATTTTGTAAAACGCATGACAAACGTCAATATGAATTTTTTTTTGTGAGTGTATGAATATTGTGTACAAATTTAATTTAGCTTTCTTTCTTTATGTCATTCTTCTGTCTTGAGGAATATTTGCAGGGCTATTTTGTGAAGTTTTATGAAAGAAATAGGGTCATTTTCCTCCAGGTTTGTTGGTTCTGATTTCAAAAATGGCTGTTGGTTTTCAGATATTCAGATGAACACTACCAACGCACCTACAGGAAACTCTCACAATACCACTGTCAACAAACATGTCCCGAACAAAGCTCCTCTGCCACCAGTGGACGAGAAGGTTCCAGAGGAGGTCATCAAAGAGGAGAAGAAGAAAGTTTCTCGCAAAGAAAAATCTGTGTTACAGAGCAAACTCACTCGTCTCGCCATTCAAATAGGATATGCAGGTTTGAACTTGTGTTTGGTGTTCTGCTCTGTCAGGGAGCTTTGGGGTAGCCTAGTGGTTAAAGCATTCGCTCGTCCATGGTGGAAGGCCCGAGTTCAATTCCCACATGGGTACATATTGTTGGAATATTGCTAAAAGCGGCATAAAAGCATACCCACTCACTCACTCACTCACTCACTCTTTTGACAGTCTGTCGCATGTCATCGAAGGTCTATTCTCACAGCAGTAATCACTGAATTGTCAGGTCCAAACTCGGGTATATTCAGGGTGCCATCATATAGCTGGAATATTGCTGTGTGTGATGTTTAAACAGCAAACAAATCAGATGTAGTCAAACCTAACTCAATCTGAAGCTGTGGAGGTAATATCTAGTCGGCCATATTCCTCCCTGTCTTATTTAAGGATGTTAGCCCGTTCCTGCAGAATTAATTCACGTGTTAAGCTTCAACTAATTGTTGATTGTTTGATGTATATGTAGACATAGGTTGTAGAATTGCTCTGTCCGTTCTGACTGACTATGTATGTTTCAGGTACATTCATTGCCGTTCTGACGGTCCTCATCCTGATCCTCAAGTTTTGTATCCAAGAGTTTCTCATCGAAAAGAGGGAATGGACATCGACACGGACAGGACGTTATCTTGAGCTGTTTGTCAACCACTTCATCATCGGTGTCACTGTGCTGGTAGTTGCTGTGCCAGAGGGGCTTCCACTTGCTGTTACGCTTGCTCTTGCTTACTCTGTTAAGGTAATGTCTCACACCTCGTCACTTGAGGCTTTCCCTCCACGTTTCCACCCGTGAAGATCCTGGTTAGAATTGATCTTCAGTAACCCATGTTTGTCGTAAGAGGCGACTAACTGGCTTGGGGTGATCAGGCTCACTGACTTGGTTGACACATGTCATCGCTATCCCAGTTGCGTAGATCAATCTCATGGTGTTGATCACTGGATTATTTACTTACCAACATCATATAGCTGGAATATTGCTGAGTGCGGCATTAAAGAAAAAAAGTTCCCTCAGTAGCCATTATTTTCTTAAGTCGGTCAAGTTTACTTTACTGATGCATGTTATGTAAACTAATCTCTTGACAAGGGGGCAGTGATAGCCTTATGGTTAAACCGTACCCTCGTCACGCTGAAAACCCGGGTTCGGTTCCCCACATGGGTACATTGTGTGAAGCCCATCTCTGGTGTTCCCTTCCGTGATATTGTTGGAATATTGGGAAAAGTGGCAAAAAAACTTACTTATTCGCTCATTATTACAGAAAATGATGCACGACAACAACTTGGTGCGTCACTTGGATGCATGCGAGACGATGGGTAACGCGACAGCCATCTGCTCAGACAAGACAGGCACACTCACAACAAACAGAATGACAGTCGTTCAGAGCTTCCTGGGTGGTGCGTATGCTTCAGCAGTGACCATGTTTGAATGATAATGATGATTGATATTGAATTTTATGCACTTAAAAAATTTCAAGTTTGCCCAAAATCGATTTTTTTTTACATTTTGACTGTCGGGGACCGGGTTTCTTTTTAAAGTTTCCAGGATATGAAGAGCTGAAGTGAACTTGATCAAATGTAAAATAATCTTACTTAAAGTTGATGTTTCTCTTCAGGAAAACATTACAAGGAAACGCCGAGTTCAAGTCTTACTCAATCTCTTGTGGAGCTCACTGTGCGTTCTATTTCCATCAACAGTGGTTACACATCCAAGTTGCTGGTGAGTTGCTGGGCATTGGAGTAGCCTTGTGGTACAAGTGCTTGCTTATCACATAGAAGGAATGGGTTTGATTCTTCACATGGGCACAATAAGTGGAATCCATGGTTTCTCCTGGTGCGATGGTGCTGGAATACTGTTTAAAAAGACATGAAATCGTACTCCCTGCATTGTAATAGCTGCAAGTCTCATCGAGATATTTAATTCAGATACAGTAGCACTCTACATGCAGATCTGGGGCACCTTTCACAAACCAACCTTTACTAAGGTTAACCTTAACTCCCATTCTTTAACATTACATTAAGGTTACCTTGGTGAGGTGAGGTGAGGTGAAAGTGGGTTTTACATCGTGCTTGAGAATATTTCGCTCATATGACGACGTGCATGCGTGTGTATGTGCGGCTGCTTGTACTAGCCCAGACTTACGGTGGTTTTATAGTGCTAGTGCTAGCCCACTGAGGTACCATGCCACAGTGAAGCATGAATACCCCACTCAGACACATTATACTGACTCCGAGCCGACCAGTCCTTGTTGTACCCATTAATGCCGATTGCCAGGCAGGGACCAACAAGTACCATATTTTAACGTCTTTTGGTATGACGCAGTCGGGGATCGAACCCCGCGACCTTCCGCTCTCCAGGCGGACGCTCTAACCACTACACCACGGAGGCGGTCCGTTACCTTAGTGACTTATGATCACCTTAGTGCTTTGTCAAAGGAGGCCCTGACCAATCTTAACTTTTCAGGCAGCCCTCCATATTTAAGACTTGAAAACATGGTACTTTTTGTTGCCCCGACTGGTGCTCAGCATGAAGGAGTCGAAACAATTCTGAGTCTGCTGAGTGTCAATCATCTTGAACTTGATCTTCAGTAACCCAGGCTTGTCGTAAGAGGCGACTAACGGGATCAGGTTGTCAGATTCGTGGACTTGGTTGACACATGTCATCATATCCCAAATGTGTAGATTGATGCTGATGCTGTTTCTCACTGGATTGTCTAGCCCAGACTCGATTATTTAGACCGCCACCATATAGCTGGAATATTGCTGAAGGTGGCGTGAAACTAAACTCACCCACTCTTCCTAAAAGAAAAGAGAAATGTTGCCCAGTCACAAGACTCGCAAACTGTAGTAGGATACATATAATGACCATGTTCTGTGACTGTTTATTTCAGCCGGCAGATGAAGGTGGTTTACCGAAACAGGTTGGAAACAAGACAGAGTGTGCTTTGCTGGGGTTTGTCAGGGACTTGGGTCAGTCGTATGAATCAGTGAGAGAGGACGTCCCCGAGGACGCCTTGGTCAAAGTGTACACCTTCAACTCTGTCCGCAAGTCCATGAGCACTGTCATCAAACTGGAGAATGGCTTCAGACTCTTCTCAAAAGGAGCTTCAGAAATTGTGCTCAAAAAGTGAGTCCATCAGTTACTTCATGCTGGGATTCCACGGCTGATGGAAATATTATTACAGTTATTCTTGTATGGTGGAATGGTCCTCTGGTTAAATCATTAGCTTATGACGCCTAATACTCAGACCCATGAACATCCAGGTTAGAATTGGTTTTCAGCAACCCATGCATGTCAAAAGAAGCAACTAACGGTTGGTCAGGCTCGCAAACGTGGTATACACATGTCATATTCATATCACAGGATTGTCTGGCCCAGACTCGATTATTTACGGACTGTCGCCATGAAGCTGGAATATTGCTGAGTAAGGAGTTAAACAACCAAACCAAACCTAATACTCAGGTGTTATTCCCTACTGCAAACTCAGTTCTTGGTGCCACTCTTTAAAAAGCTGGAAGAATACCAAATGTGATGCAAACCAAACTCACATGTTCAGATGATATAGTTCTTGCTTTTAGTTAATGTTACTTTCCTGAAAACTACATGATATTAACAGGTGGATAGATCATTTATGGAAGTTTCCCAACATTAATTCTGTATGGACAGAATATTTAGTAATTCTGATTTGAAAATCTGTGAAAATAATTCCATCTATATCCATGGTTCTATAGGTTGCACTTGAACTTTGATTGCATCAATGGTGTCATAATAAGACATGTTTTGTCTCTCCAGATGTGACTTCATCTTGGACAGTGATGGTCAGGCGAAAGCCTTCACTGCCCGTGAAGCGGAGGAGATGGTCCATCAAGTCATTGAACCCATGGCCAGTAATGGCCTGCGTACTATCTGTGTCGCCTATAAGGACTTTGTCAGAGGTAGGTGCTTAGAGCGCTGACAACAGGTGTTTAAGAAATGTGGGGCGGTGGGGTAGCCTAGTGGTTAAAGGGTTCGCTCGTCACGCCGAAGGCCGGGTTCGATACCCCACATGGGTACAATTTGTGAAGCCCATTTCTGGTGTCCCCCGCCATGATATTGCTGGAATATTGCTAAAAACAGCGTAAAACCATACTCAGTCAGTCAGTCAGTTAAAGAAATGTTGCGTCATACAACTGTTGACCTAGAAACAGGCAATAAGTTTTACATTGATGGAAAGTGTTCTGATTGGGTGTAAAAGTTTTTTGTCCTGAAGTAAAATAAAATCCTCAAAATAATTTTGCAAATGTTATGTCTTTCCCTTTGCTTCTAAAAATTCCACCATCACGTAGTGGTGACTTTTATTCTCATGTTTTAGTTATTCTACATTTTTTGTGGTCCCTGCATTAATTGCTAAAAGTGGCATAAAACTTAACTCAGTCACTGGTGGACATTGGTTTTCATTGTTCTGTGAAGCACATTGTTTTACGTAAAATTATACCTCTTAGTGGACTATGATTCTCATGGACATCTGTTGTTGTTGTTGGGAGGTAGGGTAGCCTATGGTTAAAGCGTTGGCTCATCATGCCGAAGACCAAGATTCGATTCCCCACATGGGTACAATGTGTGAAGCCTGTTTGTGCCGTGATGTTGCTGGAATATTTGCTAAAAGCAGCGTTAAACTATTCTCACTCACTCACTCATTGTTGTTGTTCCTCCTGTACCAGATAATGTCGGTGAGAACATGGTGAAGATCGAGGGTGAAGTTGACTGGGATAACGAGGAAGCTGTGGTACAAGGACTCACCTGCATCTGTGTCGTGGGTATCGAGGATCCAGTCCGAGATGAGGTAAGGGGAGACAACCATTTTGGAAGATTTGTGAAATTGTAATGCGGAAAAATGTTCTGAGGGGTAGAACTGTGCATATTTACCAACCTGATTTATAAAAAAGGATATAGATTAAGTATGACTCATCCTAACTAGAATGTGGATGAAGCTCGGAGGTCACAGCTGGCCCTGTGGTCATTGTGAGTTAGTGGATGGTGATGTTGGTTTTAATCACGGATTCAGCTTCATTGTTTCTTGGTTTCTCAGCACCACATACAGAGATTTGTCCAGGAACTTTGTAGTAGTAGCTGGCTACTCTGGAGAAGATCAGTTTGCCTGAGTTGGTTAAGGAAATAGAATCCACCAAGCCGTAAAGTAACAGTACTGCCTAACATGAATTGGGAAATTTGTTAATATGATGTGGGAAGTTTTCTGACATCTGCTCCAATTTGATAATCGGTTTAGAGAAATCACAAGGTCTAATCCCGGGTCCAGTATGGGCTTCACACAAAGGAACCAGGTCACCTGTGTCCATACTGCACACTTGCTCAACTCTAGATGTTGCATTGTAGGTTCGGCTGCCATCAAAAGCTGTCAGAAGGCAGGCATCACTGTGAGGATGGTGACCGGCGACAACGTGAACACTGCTCGATCTATCGCTTCCAAGTGTGGCATCATTCCATATAAACAGTCTAGAAATGAAAGCTGTAATCAGCGCCATTCTACATTTGGAGCACATTTCTACAAAATGCAGCCTAATGATCCATACGAACAATCTCGATACAGTGGCGCTCTTTACATGCATAAGTAAGCAAGGCTCAAAGAGATCGATGAACCTTTTGAACCCTAGCTTCGTCCTGTTCGGGATTTAATACAAGATCTAAATCTTCATTGTGAGTGAGTGGATGGTGATGTTGGTTTTAATCAAGGATTCAGCTTCATTGTTTCTTGGTTTCTCAGCACCATATGCAGAGATTTGTCCAGGAACTTTGTAGTAGTAGCTGGCTACCTGGAGAAGATCAGTTTGCCTGAGTTGGTTAAGGAAATAGAATCCACCAAGCCAGAAGTAACAGTACTGCCTAAAGGCCTGACATCTGATCCAATTTGATAATCGGGTTTAGAGAAATCACAAGGTCTAATCCCAGGTCCAGTATGGGCTTCACACAAAGGAACCAGGTCACCTGTGTCCATACTTGCACACTTGCTCAACTCTAGATGTTGCATTGTAGGTTCCGGCTGCCATCAAAAGCTGTCAGAAGGCAGGCATCACTGTGAGGATGGTGACCGGCGACAACGCGTGAACCTGTGTCCATACTGCTCGATCTATCGCCCAAGTGTGGCATCATTCCCCTGCATCATTCCCCCTTGAGAAGACTTCCTGGTAATGGAGGGCAAGGAATTCAACAACCGCATCAAGGACCCAGCTACAGGAGAGGTACAGTACAAGCAGCCAGTGACTTTAGCCACTAGTCCACAATAGATTAAGTCTCCTGACTTCAGTCCTGCACCACAACCAAACACATGTAGTCTCACCTTAGGCAAGTCAGTTTGTTCAAAATTGCCTCTGTTCACCCAGCAGAAAATGGGTACCCGGTGAGATAAGTCATATGACTATAACCTTCTATGCTTGGGTTATGCGGGGTAATAATGTTGTGTTGTGCGTGCGTGCCCCTTTGTGGTTTGGAGAATTACACAGTATAAGTAAGTGGTAGCATTGTGTTCAGTCTGATCAGCTCAGATCTTAAAGCCATATGATACCGCTGAATTGTACTAAAAGTGATACCAAGAGCTTCAGTGGTCTCAATATCTTTTGGACCTGTGAAGATCAAGGGTAGAATAGGTCTTCAGCAACCCATGTGCTTGCCATAAAAGGCGACTATGCTTGTCGTAAGAGGCGACTAACGGGATCGGGTGGTCAGTTTCGCTGACTTGGTTGACACATGTCATCAGTTCCCAATTCAGCAGATCGATGCTCATGCTGTTGATCACTGGATTGTCTGGTCCAGATTCGATTATTTACAGTCCGCCGCCATATAGCTGGGATATTGCTGAGTGTGGCGTAAAACTAAACTCACTCACTCACTCAATATCTTTTGGCCCTCAGTAAAAGGGGGATAAAATTTCAGCTAAAAGAAGCCATATGATGCCACTGAAATGTACTTGCTTCACTGGCCTCAAACGTCTTTTGGTACACTGTACAAGGGAGATAATTGTTTGATATAAAGTTGTTTTTTTGGCGAGCATAAGTCAGTTTTATGTGATTTAAAATCAGTTCATTACAATTAAAAACAACTGTTATTAACATATTCAGTAAAGCGATATTGTAGCTCTGTCTGAATTAAAGGGGTTGTTGGGCAATCTGATGGTCGTGAAGGAGTCCATTACTACACAACAGACTCTTCGTCAGTCACTGACCACTAGGGGCGGTGGTGTAGCCTTATAGTGAAGGTGTTCACTCGTCACCAAAACCCCGGTTCTATTCCCCACATGGTTACATTTCCACCATGATGTTACTTGAATATTGTTAAAAGTGGTGTAAAACTATACGCAATCACTTTCCAACGTGGTTCAGGCACAATGAGTTAGCCTAGTGGTTAAGGTGTTTGCTCAGGTTTGATTGTCTCATCTGAATGCATGAATAAACATTCCCAGCATCTGAAATTTGCTTCATGAAACTGACCTACCTTTTGCAGGTGAGACAAGACCTGTTTGACCAGGTGTGGCCCAAGCTCCGTGTTCTAGCCAGATCTTCACCCCAGGATAAGTACACTCTCGTCAAGGGCATCATCGACAGTAAGGTCAACGCTAACAGAGAGGTTGTCGCGGTAACAGGAGATGGAACAAATGACGGCCCTGCTCTCAAGAAAGCTGATGTTGGATTTGCCATGGTAATCTCCTTATGATCACTTGGTTTTGCTTATCACATCTGGAGAGACAAAACATGTCTTCTTCTTCTTCTTCTTCTTCTTCTTCTTATTATTATTATAATATGATATTTATATAGCGCACATATCCAGGCAACTAGTGCTTGCTCAAGGCACTGGTATATTTTTCCCTCTATCACTGGATGTCAAGCTCAACGGCACATCGTATTATCAATCTCAACTCCCTGGGGAGTATACAACTCTTGCAGCCACTAGGCACACTGAGTTATTGTGATAATTAAAAAAAAGAATATCCTGATACTGTATTACGTCTGAGAATGGTTTGGTCTAATTTGCAGGGTATCTCTGGAACTGATGTAGCTAAGGAGGCTTCCGACATCATCCTGACCGACGACAACTTCACCAGCATCGTCAAGGCCGTCATGTGGGGCCGTAATGTCTATGATAGCATCGCCAAGTTCTTGCAGTTTCAGCTGACTGTTAATGTGGTTGCTGTTCTGGTCGCCTTCTTTGGCGCCTGCACAATCAATGTAAGAACTAAGTATCATGTTACATACACATTCTCAACTCTTGATAGATGCCCAGGAGCTACCCAATGAATATCTTGTTTAGAATTCACTAACCCCTGCTTTCCATGAGATGCAACTAACGGGATTGAGTGGTCAGATCTACATCGTATCCCATCAATGCAATCAGTCACTGGATTGTCTGGTCCAAACTCAATTGTTTACAGGCAGCCATCGTACTGCTGGAATATTGCTGAGTGCTACCTTTAATAACAAAAACAAACAACAGTAACTAGTGTTTGTCGTAAGAGGCGACTAATGGGTTGATCAGCTGACGTGATGCATGTCATCGTATTGTAGTTGTGTTGACCAATGGTCATAGTGACAGTAAGTGAATTGTTTGGTCCTGACTCAATTACCTATACGTCATATCCCTGGAATATTTGGTCCCAACTAATGTCTAGAAGTCTGCCAATCGGGACCACTGTTCCTGGGATTAGAACCCAGATCAATAGGGTTTCATTGTATTTGTACATAATTTGGAATATCTCACAATCCATGTCAAAACTATTGAAGGAAAACAGATATTGCTCACTACAAGTATACTTTTCAAAGAAAAGGTGCGTTGACATTAAATTTTATGTAGTTTAATTTAATTCAATTTAAATCTGAGACCTTGTTATCTGTAATCGTACTCACAGTATTTTATCAAAAAGGGATTTGTTTGAATGCACCTGAATATAGCTGTACAAGTGCAGACATGTGCATGAAGCATTCACAGACGTGGAATATATCCCAGGTGATAAACATCGTATCACTGGTGCTAATAGTCTATATTTTCTCTTACAGAACAGTCCACTCCGTGCTATCCAGATGCTGTGGGTGAATCTCATCATGGACACACTAGCTTCCCTCGCTCTCGCTACCGAACTTCCCAGCAAAGAACTCCTAGATCGTAAACCATATGGCAGAACAAAAGCTCTCATCTCCAAAACCATGTATAAAAACATTGTTGGTCACTCTGTATATCAGCTTGCAGTCATCTTTACTCTTCTATTTGGTGGTAAGTTGATGAACGGGGAATAACGCCATATGGTATCAGATTGCCTGTATGTATGTTCAAATCTCTCTTGTCAAATTTTTTGGGGGGTCTGATGAGATCTGTTTGTGAGATGGGTCCCAGATTTTAACCCTGTGAAGGTCCGGGTTCGAATTGGTCTTCAGCAACCCATGCTTATCGTAAGAGGCTACTGACGGGATCGGGTGGTCAGGCTCGATGATTTGGTTGGTACATGTCATCGTTTCCCTGTTGTGTAAATCGATGCTCATGATGTTGATCACTGGTTTGTCCAGTCCAGACTCGATTATTTACAGACCGCCGCCATATAGGTGGAATATTGCTGACTACGGCGTTAAACAACAAACAAACCACACCAACAACAAATGAAAACACTAATGTTGATGCTCGTCTCTCTTTCAGGGGCCGGCTTATTTGACATCGATGATGGTCGTGATAACCAGCAAGTTCACGCCCCTCCCACGCAACATTTCACCATCATTTTCAACACGTTTGTCATGATGACACTCTTCAATGAGATGAATGCTCGCAAAATACATGGGCAGAGAAATGTATTTGAAGGCTTACAAAGAAACCCTGTCTTTATAGGAATCTGGATAGGAACTATGGTAGCACAGGTAACGTTACTACTGAAGATCTGACACAGTGTGCGAAATAGCCACTGGCCCTCTAGCCCGTGGCTGGTAAAAATCCAGTCGGGCCAGTGAATCTCCAGTGGTGGTTAATGCGTTCACTCATCACGCAAAAGACTCGGGTTTGATTCCCCACATGGGTAGAATGTGTGAAGTCCATTTCTGGTGTCATCTGCCATGATATTGCTGGAATATTGCTAAAAGTAGCTTAAAACTAAACTCGCTCGCTCGCTAGGTATGTAAATGTAGGTCCGGCCAGTCCCTAGCTGCTTGACAGAATGAGAGTCAAGTTGCGTGTCTTACATCAAGCCATTTAGTGTCCTGTGTAACATGATTAGCAACAGAATTGTTAGACTAAAAACTAGTCTCTGAAATGAACATATTTTACAGAAAAAAGCTCATAGTAAAAAAAATAACATATAATGAAAAGGAGCCTTGAGACTTTCTTCATTTTCTGTGGAAATCTAGATTGCCACATTTTCTAGACTTACGTGGGCTTTCTAGACTTGCTTCAGGGTCTGTATGACAGACTACAGGATTGTCGGAGGTGACAGATCAGAATATGGACTGTTGTATTATCTAAGGAATGATTTCATCATGACTGCAAAAACAGCAACTGTTTTCCTTCATTTCATGTACTCGTCTCAAAATTTACAGTGATCAAAAGAACATATCAACTATAATTTGTTGTAATAACGTAATTTCTTAAACATAAAAGCTGAGAGAAACTTTGATTGGTGTTAATTGTGGGTATCTTGTGTTTCAGGTTTTCATTGTGCAGCTTGGTGGAATAGCCTTTCACACCAAAGGGCTGTCATTAGAACAGTGGTTTTGGTGCATCTTCTTAGGTTTCGGGGCACTTTTATGGGGGCAAGTAAGTATCACTTTTGTCTACCTCATTTACTTTCAGTGTTACAGTGAGTGTTACAGATTGGTCATAGTCACACATCTCAGGGCTTTTGATGGCGATAGAATACCTAACATTTACAGTTGTATTACATTCATGTATTTACTGTTTTAGTGGGGCAGGGGGTAGCCTAGAGGTTAAAGCATTTGTTCGTCACGCCAAAGACACATATGGGTAGAATGTGTGAAGCCCATTTCTGGTGTCTCCTGCTGAAATATTGCTAAAGGCAGTGTAAAACTAAACTCGCTGTTTTAGCTGCAGAGATAAGATCAGCTGTTAGTTTCAATATTGATAGTTTTGATCTGTAGGGCTTTTGTGCAGGAACATTATTGTGGGTTGGAATCCCAGATTTGCCTTGATTTTGATTCTTGGTTTGTCAACATGGACTTATGCTTTTGGGTATCACAGACAGGTGAATGTCTCTAAGCAGTGGAACTTTGCGTCCTCACGTTAAATGGAATATTGCTAAAAGAGGCGTAAAAACCATACTCGCTCACATATCCTCCATATCTCCTCCCACCCATTGTATGTTATTGGATGTGATCTAGTGTTGGACCTGACTGGGTGCCCAGAATGGTGCTCACACCATCACCCACTAGCTTGTCCTACAGCTTCAATACCAAAAACAGCATTCACTGACTAACACACTCATGTACGTGTCGATCAAATTCACTTGTTGTACCATTCTGATACTGAACTCTGCTTTGAAGGTTATAACAAGTATTCCATCGCATTCAATACCGAGGATATCCTGCCCATGCATTAAGCATGAGGAAGAACATGAAGCAGAAGATGACATTGACGGCGTCAACGCCACCGAGGATTCGGTAGGACGCCGCGGCCAGATCCTATGGGTGCGCGGCCTGACTCGACTGCAGCAACAGGTATGTCCGTCTCTTCACTCTGTCTTTCTCTCTTTAGTCTCTCGTAGTCTAGGAGCGCAGTCGGTTTTTTATTTATGTTGCTAGTTATGAGTAGTCCAATATTTGTTTCAAGCAGCCAATGTTTAAAGTGCATGGGGGCTACTTCACCATGTTACTGCAGCAGTTGTATATAACATATATCTCATCTGATGAGATGGTTGATAATCATCGTATTACATAACTTTCTGGTCATTTTACATGATGGTAATTTGAATATATGTGTATAATTTTCTCTCACTTCACTAGAATGTCGATATCAGTTTGAGCCGATTTTCAGTTTGTTTTGCTCAGATTGTTTTGCAACCATGAGTTTGCTTCTAAGCGTGGGTTACCGTGATACAAAACAGACAATGTGAGACTTCACATGTCGTGTTCTGCGAGAAGTGTTTGACGGAATTGTGAAGCATTTTGGTTATTTGTGAAACTAATCAAAATTTCAGTTTGTTAGGATCTAATATTAATCGAAAGATTCACCTAGTAAATATGTAGTACTGCATGACATTGTTTCCAACAGAATAGAAAAATGAACACATTGAAATCCTACAACTATTTACAGTGGCACATCCGATGTCAGGAATCATTTATTATACTTGGTGGGTTGCCATGTAATCAAAGCCTCTTTTTCAGCAAAGAGAAAATATTCACGAATACAGATATTTGACTAAGTTTATTCCCAACTGAAGATGAACAAAATCTGTCCAAGTTGTAATCTTAAGTGTTCTCGCTTCTATTGCCACTGTGTGGGAATGCCAATCTCATTCTAGTAGGTCATATTGACCCCTGGACGTTTCTAACGGCATGATGTATTTTAGCCTGTGGTTTAGCCTGTGGTTTACTACGTGTTGATCATCAACACATGTTGTTGTTGTTGACATCGTCGTGGTCGTGGTTGTGTTGATGTCGTGGTTGCTCTCCATCTTTTCCAGGAGTTTGTGATTTGATGTGATTACTAACTTTTAACATCATGAATTTCATCTCGTATTGGATTATGACAATTTTGTTTGACATCTCCTTCATTGTTGAATCCTGTTATTCGATGAAGGAAAACGTGGTATATATGGTGCCACCATTCTCTTCACCCAATCACAGCCATTCAAAATAAGGGGAGATAACTCATGTATGACAATGTTTTTCTTGCAGCGGTTTTATGAAGTTTCATTGAAGGGACTGGTTGTTTTTTCTATGTTTTTTTGTGATTGATATTTCATCTTTTATCTTATATGGTGTGCAGACTCCAGGGTCTGCTGTAGTACGACTTGCATGTTTCAGGGACCAAGGTCAGTCTGACCACTCGCTCTTCCTTCATCAACTCTTCTCGGTCACTCTCAATTATTTCATGTAGCAAAGTGAACTAGCATTAAACCAGCTAATTTTAGTGTATATTTAACTTTAGGCTTACCTAAGGGTAATATTTCAAAATATTTGCATACAGGTTGCAGAAATGGTTCATCTTAATCAGATCAGAAATTGTCTTGGCCATAGTAAACATCTTGAAACTAATTTGAAATTGTAAAGCCCAGGGTCATCATGTTAGGAATTAGATTAGGAATCTTGGGGTTATTTAAACTTGTAGCATCGGTATTATCAAATCTTAGGTCAATCAGATCAAGAAACTTTAAATCATTAAATCCTGGAAGTCTGGAGACAATTCTATGCCAATGTTCATATTTCCCAGTGTGTTCGTGACATTTCTTATGCAGCCCCAGATATTGAACAGGCAGTATGCAATATACTAGCACATTTGATTTCAAGATTAACTCCCCAAATCACATACCATTTGCAAAATCTGAACAGTTGACCGCAGACCGATGAGATCATCTCGCTCTCGAGATTTGTTTCATTCATAGTGCTCTTTTGAAATGTAACATCAAAACTTAAAGCGTAATATGTGTTTGACTCCATAATAATAATGAAATGGTCCATGTATGATCATGTTTATCTAAAGTAAAATCCCAAAATGTATGAATTTTAACTTGAAAGACTTAAGTTCATGTTATCTCATAAGGTGGCTATCCAACAGTAAACATTTACTTAAGGGACGCAGTTCGAAATATTTGACCATGAAGTAAGTCAGAAATACTAGTAGTATGAATTTTGAGACATTTTAAAAACAACACAGAACTTTTGTGTGAATATAACTTAGCCAGAAATGATTGACTGTCACCGAGTCCTTTAATATATGTAAAATCATAATTTTTCTCTTCATCCTTTCTCTTTGAGTTTTCTCTGAGGTTGGGTGTGTGTTTGTTGAGTGTATGGGCTCATGGTACAAACCTACATACATACATACATCCTTAGTTGTGTTCTGTGGGAGCTTGGGAATCTTGCCGCCTTCTCGCCGCCATCGCCAATTTGTGTTGCTGGCTGGTTTCTCTGGCAGCCTGAGTAAATGTTAATTCTTTTTTGTTGACAGCTGCGAGTAGTGAGAGCATTTAAGAGTACACTTGAGGATCTGGAGGAGAAACGTAGCGTTCACAGTTTTCACAGTTTACACAGCATTCGTAGCTCCCGTAGTCACCAGGGGCCTCGTACTATCAGTGAAGAGGCTAACTCACATCATGATAAATTCTTACGTACCCCTCCTCCCGACCTCAACTCCCCCCAATCCCCGATTATTCTTCCCCCCACTGTGACCAGCCTTTTAAACTCAAGAGCCTATCATACGAGAATGTACCCCTAGTCTCTAAACAGCCCTCCCCCATAATGGCCTCGACCAACCCAGCACACAAAGCCTCGCCTCCCAAGACTCTCAGTCACTCTGACATTGTGGGCGCCCGACACGAGACTACGATCTGATTGGCTGCCGTGGCTGCTGCCTTCACTGGCTCCACCCCCTATGGCTCACCGCCTCAACATCGTTAAATGGGACTGTGTCGTCATTGCCGTCGTCAACCTGTGCTGGTCGGCCCATGACGAGCTAACATGGATGTCTGTTGTCAAGCACCAGGGCGACTGAGCAGTGACAGAGTGATTCACTGTGATAACAAGTTATAGTTGTTGTTAAACCGTGTATGTGTGCGTCTAGCACGTATGCCAAAGGGTTACTATGGGCAGGAGATTATTGTTGCATTGATGTGGGATGTCGTCGTCTCCTGGTTGCGTGTGTTTCTTTCTGCGTATGTTAGTACGTTCACACGTGTTGCAGGAACATTCCTAGCACTGGGGTTTGGTCCAGTCACATGACAGTCACATGACCAAGCTTTGATTTCACCTCACTCGACCTGCACAATTCAAGTGTACTTACTTGTCCTAAGTACTTGGTACTCTATTGTTTTATAGTTTGTAGTCCACTAACCCCGCTGTACCTCTTGTTTCCGTTTTGTGTATGTGTTAAAATACTTTCAATGTTTTCTTTTGGTTTGTTTTCAGATACGTGTAGTTAATGCTTTCCGCATGAGCTTAGATGCTCGTTACGACAGTCGTAGTTTGTCATCAATCCATAGCTACCACTCACTGCAAAACTTTAGAATGATGTCCAAAAAACCACCCACCACTATGTCCTCCTCCATGCTGTGTACCCACGACTCTGAGGCAGCATCATCTCGTCCCTTGGATTCCCACGCCACCGCGCCCAATACTGAGCAGACTGCACTGTGATTGGCTAGCTGTGTGTCTCGCTATCCAATCTATAGCCTCACTTCACGTCTGCTCATGTGTACCTCAGTCGTGTTGCTCCTCCTGTCCACCCGCTGCTGTCTAGATTGGAGGACCCTCACCCCTGTACATAATAAGATCCTGTGTGTGTGGTCATCGTCGTCATCTCTGCTGCATCATCATCGTCGTCTGCATAGTGGTGGTCGTCGTCAGCGTAGTCATCACTCTGGTGTTGTGTCACCTGTGACCTTTCACCCTGTCTCGGCTTTAGCGACTGCTATAAGCAGCCTTCTAACTTTATGTAATTTGCCACCTTGTTAAATATGTGTTTTTCTCAAGTCCTCGTTTTTTATATTTTTTTTCCCATGATTATTTTCTACTTGGCATGTTTTTATTGTTGTTTATTGTCAATAAAACCAGCCTGCTTGTGACTGTCTGTACGGGCCAGGCAGTAAAGGCGATATATGCCGTTACCCACAATTCACCTGTAGATGCCGAGAAATAGATGTAGTTAAACTCAATCATGTACAGGAGCTTTGCACTCTCGGTAACCATGTACATAGCACAAATGTTCTAATGATGTGTAAATGTGGCAGCCCGGCTCCCTAAGGGACGGCCCCTGCTGGCTGGCAATTATGTGTAATCATCCTTCGGGGTTCGTTAGGATCCGACTCTCTAACCATTCCCACTCACCTCCACAATTTCATCCAAGCATACCTCCACATTCAGTCACGTGTGTAAATACTGAAACGGACACACATCTTTTCTGTACACTCATCTAGTGGCTCTCAAATCACATGTCCGATCTTCATTGTCGACTCGGCATAATTTTAGCTTCTTTTCCCATTATCGTGAGTCACTATTGCAAGTTTATATTTTATCTTGTAGTCTTGAAACTGAATCTGGCCACTGTGGTTTTCACATGCTGTGTGTCTTGACTGACTTTTGCATGTTGTTGGATGAGGGTTTTCTCCCTTAGATGCCTGCATAATTTGATTTCTGATGGTATTGAATACAAGATGTTTGTGCTGTGTTTCCTTGTTACCTGTGATACACATTGCTAATGATATCTGATGCATATTGAGTGGATTTTCATGACATTATATCGTCTGCTGCTGTGTATTTTATAACCCAACAGCCATGCAAGTATGCAGTGAGAGTGTTGAGAGTATATTAGCCTCCATTTTGAACAAGGGCGTACCAAAGGCTATTGATTTAGGTGCTCATTGACGAGGTAGATCTTCCAGTTTTGTATTGATGATTTGAAGAAACAAATCGATAGGCTTGGAAAAGAAATTCTTGAATGATGACAATCAATGTCTCTAGGTATTATGTGTGTCGTGAAGATGTCCTGACTCGGCGGGAATTATAATGAAAGATTCAGGAAAATTGAACCAAAGATACGATATGAAAAGCGGAATCCATTACTCAGTAATCTTGTAATCTGATTTATATGTTTGTGGAAGTACTGGATGACTCAGTGGATTTTCCAGCATCTTCTTGTCAACTTATGTTGTGTTTTAGATGCTAAGGAGGATACTTTTCTCTTGTTTCCGAATCTGTAGCAGTATTTGAGGAGGATGTAAATCAAAACGGTTAATCTCCACTTTGGTGAAAATAGGAATCTCATTGTTTTGTTCAGATCATATTTGCTCCAATTTTGATAAAAGTACAAAACACTGGTGTTTATGGTTTTGATACTCTTTGTCTGCTGTAGACAGTTGTGAACAATCAGTTATTTTATTCTCCATGTGTCTTTGTGTACAGTTTGTAGTATGACTTTTTATACAGAAATTTTTAACCATATATTTCATTAAAAGGGAAAAAACATTTTTCACAATTATGATCAAAGAATAGTTGCAGGTGTTTTTGGTATTTATTATTTTGGTTTTTTTTCTTCTTCTATTTTTTTACTTAATTCTTGAGTGGAATATGAAAAGTTGAAACAGTTATGTCTCATTTTCTCAGAACTTTTCTCAAAAACAATCCCAGCAAACTGGGTTTCTCTCTCGGCAAAAATCATCACCATTCCAATCGAGAGCCCATTTTCCCAATATCACAAACATTTCCAACTTCACATTCCTTGAAACAAAGTTTTTTGACACTCCTTTCACAAAATCAGTAACATGAAAAGGTGATTTTGTTTTGAAACATTTCTGTGAAACCACAAAATGACCTGTTACCGACAGGCTCTGAAGATTCTCCATATGGTTGTCGCTGTCAATGATGGGGGAAGAATTATCTGTTGGTATAATAATCTCAGTGAGAGTTGTTGAGTCTCGGAGTAGAAGGTTGATGATGTCGGAACTAGCAGTGGCCAGATTTGGTGGTAAAACTTGTGATAGACTGCATTATTCAGCCTCATCGCAATGGGAACACGCAGATGATATATGGAGAGTGCAAGTTTATATGTTCACAGATTAATCTAGTTCTAATTCTCATTTAGTAGCATTACTCCAAGTCTTGTAGATCAATAGTTCATCGAAAACACTCTTCAGTTGGCAGGTTAGACATTCATAATGATGGCAGTGAGAAATGTAAAATTGCCTGCCTTATATTAATTTTGAGAAATTCTTATTTGTAGCCTCACAGTGTGTAGTAGATTTCAGATCGATAGTTCACCCAAACTTTCCTAAATTCGGGCAGGTTAGGACAGGATTTTTGTAATAGTGACGATTTGAAAAGTTTAAAATTGTCCCGATTTTTTAAATAACTGCCCAATTTTCGGACACAATTCGGGACGAGGATGAGATCTTGGTGATGAGTATGCTAACAGTTTGAATCGATGCACCTGATGTATAAAGTTGTTTAGCATCTGCCCATTCAATTGTAGACAGTTTGACCCATCAAATATTGGTTGTTATCCACTGGATGTTGGGATATAGTTAAGAGATGTTATCCAATGAGAAAGTTGAATTTTCACAACTTTATTATTATGGCTTGTTATTTATCATATTTTATGATCCATAGATAAAAGTATTTTTTCGTCAGTGTAGATTTTCTTTGCAAGTCTTCATTTGTACATTGCTTCCAAGATGTACTATTCTCATCACAGCATGATAGTGTTCAGTGTTTCTTGCACTGACTTAGTTTCCGATAAATATTACACACTTTGGTATTTCAAAGTGCGTTTTCAGATGTACTGGGTAGTATTACACTGACTGTTGAACAAATGTATATCATTGTTAATAAATTCTCTGCTGGTTAACGGCAGACTTTAGGCTCAGAGATTCGAGAATGTCGTAAGCTGTTTTGACAAGACATGTTATTCACAACTGTAGGTTTTGTAATACTTTTTCGTTTAAAGTATAAATGTTCATGCAATTATTTATGGTTTTTAAGAAATAAACAAATTTTAATCTGATAGAATAGTTGGTTATGATTCGTGATGATGTAAATAACAGATAAATTTGGTCTTGGAGATATTTGGAACAATTTGTAACAAATTACTTTGAATATTTCTATTAAACTTCAATAGGTGGGCTCACTGGAATTACTTTTCATGGATTTTGTCTTTTAATGTTTTCCCCCTTTTATTATTGCTTTTTCATTCAAAATCTCAAAAGCATGAAAACTTTAAAACTCCCTGCCTGGACTAACTCATTTTATACAGGAAATGTTGTTGTGTTTTTTGCATGCTAGGTTGAAATCATGTATGGTTGTAAACGCAAGACCAAGTTTATTAAGGCGAGCAGACTATTGGAGATTTCCAAAAGTATCCAACCTCAAGAATTTACAATTTAGAAACTGGAATCAAAATTGTATTTCCTCAGAAATATGATGTAAATTCAATGTTGATCATTGTGTTTGCATTTGGATTGTCTGGATTTCAATTTCAAAACTTTTCTAATCAGACTTCTAATTTTCTTCAAAATTCTGTGACATACAATGAGTTTTTAAATGTTTAGAATGAGGTTGGAATTTACAAATGATAAGGGCTAGAAACTATGAGAAAGAAAATTAAAATCTCTTGGTAAATAATTTTTCAAAACATCAAGCAATGAATACTAAAATTACAACTAAACATATATTGGTCATTTCACAGTCAACTTTGTATATAATAATCTCCCGAGAAGTAGATTTAACCATAATTTTGTTTTTACCCTTGTACACAAATAATAATTTCACCACTTGGATATTGCATTATTTTTCGATAGCTGAATTTGTCTGTGGGTTTGGTTATATCCAAAGTTGACTTGAGGAAAGTAGTTTCTAGCCCTTCCCGGTGATCCTCGGCAGGTTTCTGTGTAATGCAGTCAGTGTTGTGTGTCATGCCTGCGCTCCGTGAAGCATCTTGAAACCATACAGCTCTCTTTTTTCCCTTCTGGAATTTATTTATTTTTTCTAAATTTTGTTATTGTTTTGGTTCAAGTTTAACTTCGGTGATGGGTTATCCGACTTTACGGGGCCCTTGTCTCACCAGAACAAAACATGGTCGACCTTTTCTCAAGGCTGCATTGCAGACTTCTGCTGAGATCCTTCCTGCTCAGTCCGTCTGACTTCTGAGAGGAAATGTTAAAATATTTCATGGTACCAGATACTAATGAAATGTCTTGAGATTTCTGCTGGGAAGAAAATCTGAAAAACTCAAGAAGACGTATAGAAAACGGATCGAAATCTGCAGCCATGACAACCACTGAAGAGGAGCCATAATATCGCAAGTCATGTATGGATGTAACAGCACTTCTGGTTGGTCACCGACCTAGTATCTGGATGTGTCCTCACCTATAATTGGTCACGGTCCCACTTGTCCCACTTTGTCTCACCCCGCCACATACCACTCACGTCTGCTTTGCTTGGTCAAGGGGCATATCTGCACCTTACACCCATCATATTTGAGTGCTTTGCGCTCCAGTAAGAATCTTAAACTGTAGCCCCTAATCTCTTTTTTCCCTTTTCCAGACCGTCAAAGGTTTCTGTATGTTTACTCACCGGGGAAAAGTGACTATAGACTTTTCCTGTTTAATTGTATATATTTTACTTATGTATCTATTGCATTTTAATCATATTTCATCAGCTATGTTCATTATCTACTAACAAGGGAAACTAACATGCTAACCTTTTATCTGAATATTCTAATACCACAAATGTTTGAAGGGAATTGAACACTCCTCACAAGTGTTGAGTCAGAAAGCACAGTTAGTACCTTAGCTCTCATTGCTGGCGTAAAAAGTTCTGTGGCTTGTACGGCACGATTTTGCTTGATTATTATTCAGGCATGCTGCATGGTTTTGCCTGCTTTTTTGCTTCCTTTTGGTAGTTTGTAGACTTCAGCATGCTCCTTTCTTTACATAGTGACTCTGCAGCATGCGACACTATGCTTCTAGTTAGAACTTTTCTTCGTTTCACAGTAATTGGTTTACGAAACCAATGTCGGCATCCTTAATTTTTTGCTTTTTCTTTCTGTTTTCAGATTCGTGTTGTAAATGCTTTCCAAATGGACTTAGATTCTCACTTGGACAGTTATGACAAGCGTAGCAGGCCCTCTGTTATTAGCCTTCAGTCTCTTCAGGCCCAAAGAGTTGGGGTTTCAAAGAAGCCCACTCTTACAAGTTCGCCTGAGGCGGACGAATCGCCATCTTCACCTTGGTTTGGGCGAGGCGAAAGTATCCCTTATGCCGATGAATGAACAAAGGAATCCCTTATTTTTGTGTCTTTTTTCACATCCCGACTCGTGAGAGTTACAAAAGAAATCTTGGACAGACTTACTGTCATCCCTACACCTTTTCCTTGCTTTCTCTTTTGGAGAGTTCCCAAAGGAAAGACAACTCTTGAGAAAGATCGTGTAGAGCATACTGATAACACGCATTGACTGCAAGCATGATTGGTATGTCATACATCGGTGTCTAGACAATGTAACATGGCTTTCGTTGAGATAATCTGAACGCTCTTTCGGTGACTGGTCATCATTCTCAGGGACGTTGAAGATATATTTATGAACAGATTGGTGACCGGCCCAATGGTCAAATTTCTACCCATTCCATCACGTGTGCAGACTCATAGGTTGTTTGTCAGCTGATTCATGCTGCAGTATGTAGGCACAAGGTCTGTAGCTCAAGAGGGCTTTCCTACCAAATTATTTTACAATTTTACTATTAACACTTTTTACTCTCTCTGTACTGCTTCCTCCTTCTGTGTGAACAGATTTATGCAAACCGAGGGCGCTGTGTGAAAGACGTGTGCGAGGTTCCCACTATCTCCTCTATGTTGATACTGTAATTATTGTAAATGTCACATGTATAAAGATTCCTAGATCAACAAGTGTGTAATATGGAAAATCTAAATCTAGCCCAGAACTCTCGTTTATTTATGATATTTAAGCATAGCTTGAAGGCTGTAGGGTAGAGCACTGTGGTATTTGCCTAGTCTTTCAATTCATTGTAGATACATTTTCATTTTTTACAGATATTTATATTGGTTTTTTTCTATGTTGTGAAGGATGGAAGCAGTAGAGGGTTGCAATGCTTGTATCAATATTACCTCCCCTTCACCCCTACGTGTTTCTTTGCCTCTTTCCGATGACGTGTGAGCGTCCAATCCTGTCATGCCTTGCTCGTGCATGTTTACCTAATGTCCGCTCGTCTGTCAATGTCTGCCATGATATGCCCGTCATTCCAGGGCTGCTGCCTGACTGTTGCCTATGTGGACTTACCCTCTCTCGTGCTCGCTCTCACTGTCATGCCTAGAGTCGATTTTATTTTAGAGTAGATTTTCTTCATCTTCAGATAATTTTTCACATAACACTCTTGCAACTTTCTTTACCTGCCCAATGGCTGCGTAGACTAGACTTATTTTCCCTTACCATTTACTAATACGAATGAACACCCCATCCCACCCTTCCTTAATAACATGACCGGTTAGTCCCGACAGACAATTCGGCTTGTTAACGAGCGAGACCCCGAGATGTGCTTGCTGCCGTTGAGCTCAGTAGCGTCAGCGTCCACGTCAGCACCCAGGCCGCCGGTGTAGGAGGGAGTTGCCGCCCATGCCGATGATGTCAGGATGAGGAGACCTACCAACAAGTCTGCCAATTTGTGTCGTAGATGTTGCAGGTGACGTTGCTGTCACCATCGTCGACTGGGCTAGCACACTTGTAGACACTACAGCATATCCATGATGAATTTGTGTGCTTAGATATCATGACTCATTTCTTGTTTCATCTTGGATGATGTTAATGTATGGAGGTTTTTGGAGCTATATATAAATTTATATATATGTGGCGTTACTGGCCACAGGACCTGTGTGTTGTAGGAGAGAGAGTATATATGAATATCATGGTGTACATTCTGATCTCTATTCCCTGTCTCATATTATATATTATAAGAAATTACTACACCATTGGCAATTTATGAATACTTACACATACTCAGTGGGTTTTTTTTTTGATTATTGTTAACAACATACTGTTGTTCCTGTTGTGTTTATTCCAGTTATTGCCAAAGCGTTTTAGCTGCTGCTATGTTTTGTTGAGCGTTTGGCAATATAGGATGTTTGAAGATTCAGTATGGGATATCTTCTGCAAATGGCTCTCCTTCTCTCCACTAGTTTGAACTTTGCCATATGTAGTTTTGCAGGAGTGTTGGTACTTATTGTAGAGTAGCTCAATGCATGATGCTGGGGTGGTGGCGCCCATTACGTGATGTCAAAGCCATCCCCCCCTCCCCCCACCTTGTACATACTTCTAACTTCATACACCCTAACACAGGCTACTGGTGAGTCTGTTCCCCCGGGCAGGGGAAGGGTGTGGCACATTGCCAACTCCTAACCCCACCCCCCTTGATTGTGATGAGTAGTCATGGCAACAGACGGGTCTTGCCTCGTGACTGGCTGCTGTGACCATCTCGAGTGATACTTGGCGGGGCTGTTACCAGGCCCACCTCCTTTGTCTTTGTTACTTCTCTCGGGGCGAGGTCGGATGGGGTGACTCGTCACTTGGCTGGCTTGGGGTCGCGCCAAGCAGTGCAACTCGACCTCGGCGACCCCGCCCGTTAACTCGGGTCATGATGCAGCAGTGTGTTGTAGTAGAGTCATTGTTATAATAAATTTTTTTGTACAATCTGACGAGTCTGTGTTTCTTCTGGAATTACAACAAACATTGCTGTTCCAGACAGCTGTGACTGGTATTAGGACAAACGTTTAAGTTACTCTGGAAAAATTTACATCACAAAAAAACAGCTTACTCAATGCACCAGGGTTTAGGTGCTATGTCCCTGCTCATGGGTTTCTACTGGGTTTGATTGACCTGCATCACTTTTGGTTCTCCTTCCATATCAAGCAGACGCATTGATACAACTGAATAACTTCTCAAAGCTGCACATCACAGCAGGGGACACCAGATGTACCCATGCGAGGAATCGAACCTGGGTCTTTGGCGTTACAAGCGAACACTTTAACCACTAGGCTACCCCAACAAAGGAAGAGCCCAGTTTAACATTACGACGTGTGAGCCAATGTTAGAATGGGATTTTAAGATCTAACAAATACTGACAAAATTTCCTGATTTGACAACCAAAGTACACTTAGTTCAGAATCCTTGAAACATCCCTGTATTTCAGGTGAGGAGTTGTTGCTCAGTTCTAGTTTACCTCCAGGTGCACATACAGACAAAACGGTAGATTTCATCAGTTTATTAACAAATGGAATTGACAAGTACCAAATGATCTGACAGTTAAACATCATATCACGCATACAAGATTATCATAAGTGTTCCAAAGATATTTTATTGCAACAACTTGCTCAACTATAAATAAGTGCATATTGAACATGCACTGCATGAAATAATCCGGAGTGAGGCAGAGGCGAGAAAGTTAAACGATACTAGAAGCTTTTTGTACAAAGCTATACAACATGCAGTTGTACTACAAGATATCCATCAGCGCGACTTTGTCCACAAACATTGAATTTTATACACTGAAATATTTATATCTTCTTTTTTTTTTATTCAGATGCCACAGCATTTTTTTCTGACAAGCGAAAATACTCCTTTTATCTTAAGATATGAACACCTAACGTGAATACAGACTTTTACAAAAAGAAAATATTGTCTCGCTGTATAAGGCTGTAAAGATGTATACCGCCTACTTGGGATATAAAAGTGCAACTACAGCCTCCAGCCTCTCCATTAACACAGCAGAATGGCTTTCATGGTGTTGTCGCTTCATCTTTCAAACAGCTACGGCCTTTGTCAAACAGCTGCCAACTTTCCATCACAACTAGTTTCGTGATTAGAACTTGTGACGACCTCGATTCAACACTACAACCTTTTACTAAAGGCTGAAAAGCATTGAAACTTATCAACATGTAATTCTGGTGGAAACTTAGCGTGGACATTGACAGGAAGGTTACTTTGAGAATAAATTAGACAATCAGCATCATAATGATTTGACCTGGCATCTGCTTGTCAGATGAAGCAACAGACATGCGTGATGGACGTGAGAGTGATTGCAAGCAGGCTTTCTGGTCATCTGTCTATCTAGGTAGGTTGTACTTGACGTAGGGCACTTCAACATCTTCACCCTCCTCATCGTTACAGCAAATCTCAAGCACCAGGGCACGCACATGCGGTGGGACCTTCTTCTTGGAGACCTTCTTCACTACCTCTGAGATTCTAGAGAAATCAAAGACATTGGTAACATACTCGTATCAAGAAGTTGTTCCATGAAAACAAAACAGCGGGGAACAGGTAGTCTTTACTTAGAAGCACTCTGTGAACTCTTTTCAGTTCTGGGGCAGGTTTCACAAAGTATGTCCAATGAGAGAGCATGCTTTTTACACTGCTTTTAGCAATATTCAAGCTTTGGGGAACACCGGAACACCAGAAATGGGCTTCACATGAGAGTAATGACAAGCACAGGGATATAATTAGATACAAGGATAACATCCATCAACCAAGTCAGTCCATCTGACGATCTGATCCGGTCGAGTCGCCTCATAAAACAAACATTGGCTGCATCTCAAGATAAGCGAGTTCAATTTTACGCTGCCTTTAGCAAAATGACAGCAGGGGACTCCAGAAATGGGCTTTAGACGCTGTATCCATGTAGGGAAACCAACCTGTCTTCAGCGTGGCAAGCGAACACTTTAACCACTAGGCTACCCCACCCCACCTCATCTCAAGATGACTCATGATAACTGACACTACAAACTAAAGTAGGGGGAAATGCAGGTTTCACAAAAAACAGCAACAAGAGTACTTACGGTAAATTAAGCCTTTCTTCCCTTTTAGCAGGCTGCATGAAGAATGAGTACAACATGCACACTCCTTGAGACAACATGGTGATCTCCAGCTTGTGTTTCTCCTGGGAACAACAGTACAAATATACTACCATCAACAAGTCATATCGGATAATATTCGCATCTATTCTGTGTTTACATATACACAACTTTACTATCATGTGAACTATTTGCCACTTAACAAGTCACACGTATGTAGAGCACTACCTAATGTTGTCATGCATTTTGTATTGACGCACATCTTTACAATGATATGAACAATTTACCACTTAACTTGAAACTTAGCAGGGTGAGACAATGTCTTGATCGATTTTGTACTTGTTCTCATATTCCTATTTACATTCGGTGTTGTTTCGCTTTCGTGTAGTCTATATGTCTACTCTCTTGAAACCAGATTTAAACAGCATTTTCAACTGGGCTTCACACATTGTGCTCGTGTAGGTGTAACAAGTACAAAACAAGTGTGTAACAAATACAAGTGTGTAACAAGTACAAGTGTGTAACAATTACAAATTATACAAATTGTAAAATCTTCTGGAAAAGCAATCATTTTAATATGTCTTGTCTTATGTTCCTGTTTGGAATCAATTCATAACACCCTAAACAAGAATACAATTGTCAGTGGAAAGGTTTACATTTTCACAAGTCCATGATTTGTTTATAGTCATCACTGGGTCATGGGTCGAGTAGTACTTCCTATGCAAATTAGCCAAATCTTAATGAGGTCAGGTCTGCTGTCATGGTTTTCATTGGCTGAAGCTGTGCAGCATCTTGATTGGATGTTGAATTTAGTTGCATTTGGAAAGTGTTAAGTTTGTTCAGTTGCTGTCTTTCTCCCAACCTGGCAAGGTGGTTGGAAAGTCATGGATGGAGGATTGTGATTTTGGTGAATTACAGGTTGGTTAAACTTTTATGTATGTTGGTTTTATGTAAAAGGAATAAAATACAAAAATATGTTAAATTGTTGAAAGGTTAATTCAGTATTTGTTGTAGCTGAATTTATGCATTTGGTGGTGGTATATTTTGACCTATGGTTAGAAGTTGTTGGTGTCAATAATTTCACTTATAATTGATTCAGATTAATGTTTGAGTCCAAACAGATTGTACGTTTACTTTACTGGTGAGAATTAGCATTTCCATGCTAATTAAACATACATATTTTAGGTCCTTGGTTGGTGTTTGGTTGGTGTTTTGTTGGTGCCTCACAACATGTGGTCAGTTTGAAACAAGTTGTCCCATAGATGGTGAGACACGTTGATGTTTTGTTGTTGTTTTGAAGATGCCAAATGTGTTCCATAATTCCTAAGGATCTCAATATGTAACTGAACCATTATTTTTGTGATGTCAATTTGTTTTGAGTTCTTTTTATATGTTAAATGGTAGTATTGCAATTATTAACTATCTTAACAAAGTGCAATGAAATGAATGTGATAAAATAGGTATTTTGATGGAGTGTTATATATTCATATACATTGTTTCAGACTTGTGTATTATACAATACAAACTACAGAAATAAACAAGGAACTTGCAGCCTCAACGGAGTTGTGGTGTTGTGAAAGAGCCATCCCCGTTACATAGGGATTCAAACCCAGGTTTCGACATGATGAGTGAACACTTTAACCACTAGACTAGCCCACTACCCCACATATACATATACAACATTCCTCCAGCATGATAGCTAAATGAAAATAATTCTGGACCAGTCAATCAAGTGATGAGCTATGCATTAACCAATTCGGTGTGTCTGACTAGTCGTCACTCTAAGACAAACATGGTTTACATATTCTAACCAGGAATCTTCACTCAAAAAATCACTTTGAGAACAAACAGTATAATATCATACTGAAGGACATCTAACCTCAGAATAATCACAGGTGAACAGTTCAATGACCGAAGGTTAGGACTTGCTTATACAGAACAAACTGGTTAGTGAGAAATAGCAAATGACCTATTAGTGAGTGAGTTTAGTTTTACACTGCTTTTAGCAATATTCCAGCAATATCACGGCGGGGGACACCAGAAATGGGCTTCACACAATGTACCCATGTAGGGAATCGAACCCAGGTCTTCGGCGTCAGCGAACGATTTAAACACTAAGCTACCCCACCGCCCCAAATACCCTATTAAAACCCAATTCTAATCCAAAACGTAACATAAGTGTGCACTAAGTAATATGATGAATAGTCATATCAGCATTACCTGAAAGTAGGCCAAGAATTCCTTGAGAGTCATCTCCCCTTGTACCTCAAAGCGATCCCACAAGGTGAATTCCACATCATAGTACTGTAACAGAGACACAGTTGGTCAACTACAAGCTTACAGCAACATATTCAACAGTCCCAGCTGAGAATAAATGAAGGCTCAATCACTTATGTTAATAACAGGAGTGTGAATGTGATTAGTTTGATGCCGGTTTTAGCAATATTCCAGCAATATCACGGTGGGGGAAACCAGAAATGGGCTTCTCACACTGTATCCATATGGGGAATTGGACCTGGGACTTTGGTGTAACAAGCAAACGCTTTAACAACTAGGCTACCCCACCGCCCCTTTTAATAACAGGAACAATGTACTAGACACCTCATTTCATGGGGATAGGTGAAAAGGGATGAACAATACATTAATAATCATTGCACTTGTGTAACAATATGCATCTGTGCATGAATCTCTGCATGCGGCAGCTTGTAACTGTACAGACTAATGCTGATTTTATCAAGCAGGGAGACTGAAACACCATGGTGCAGTCCATCATATACTCCCTTAATGCCTAGCGCCAGACAACAAGTACCATCTTTTATCATCTGTTGGAATGACACGGCCGTGCATGGCACCACCAACCTTCCACCTTCAAAGCAGAGTGAGTGAGTGAGTTTTACTTTTACGCCACACTCAGCAATATTCCAGCTATATAGCGGCGGTCTATAAATAATCAAGTCTGGACCAGACAATCCAGTGATTAACAGCATGCGCATTGATCTACACAATTGGTATACTATGACGTGTCAACCAAGTGAGCATGACCTCACGATAGTCGCCTCTTACGACAAACATGGGTTACTGAAGATCAATTCTAACCCAGATCTTCACAGGTCCTCCAAGCAGATGCTCATACAGATTACTACAACACTGCTGTAAAAGTGGCTGAGAGCATGTACTGTAACAGGTGTTAAATATGGCAACCACAGAATGTCAGTTCTTTCCATCTAAGATTGTTGCTACACCTTTCAGCTTCATACGTACCTTGTTCTTGGGGGCGAGGATTGGTTCAGAGAAAGCAAAGAATGGCAGCGCCAAGTTTGCAAATCCATTTTTGAACACCTCTACATTCCTATGTCCTTGAGCAAGCTGAAATAACAATAGCATCATCCATGAATACCTATCCATCATCACTGTAAACATAATCAATATAAGCATGCTTTGTAGTTTTCTCATGCTGACCTAAGCAATATTTTAGCTGTAGCATTGCATTGTAAGAATAATGAAATGAAGACCAGACAATTCAGTGATTGATAACATGAGTAACCAGCCACAATTCAGGGTATGCTGTCACACTATAAAACACAACATGGCTAACCCATAAATCCAGACTGATATCATGAACACAAAACAACATAGTGAGTGAGTTTGGCTTTACGCCGCTTTTAGCAATATTCCAGCAATATCACAGCAGGGGACACCAGAAATGGGCTTCACACATTGTGCCCATGTGGACAATCGAACCCTAGTCTCTGGCGTGACGGGCGAACGCTTTAACCACTAGGCTACTGCACCGCCCCTCAAAACAATGTAACTGGGTATAATATGACATGCACAACCAGCAAGTCTGACCATCAGGTGCTGCTTTTGTGTAACCAGATCTTCACAGAACACGTATGTTAATCAGATCTGCTTATCGCTGTTACCTAAAAATTGATGATTTGCTTATTTTGTAAACATGACTCACTTTGAAGAGTTCCAGGCCAACAAGACCTACAACCATGGCTGTCGTTGTTGCAATAGCAGGAATGATTCGACCAGCAATCAGTTTGCTCTGAAATAAGAAAAGAAATCAGTTTGATGTCATAATTTAGGCGAGGACAAGAAGCTGGAATGATTTGAGCCTCAAAATCATAACTATTGTTAAATCTGTAAGACTTCTTTGAGTGGCATTGTAGAAGTTGAGAATATTGAGCAAACTTTATGGATAACAACTTCTTTTACTATTATTCCTGTTTGACAACGGTACAAGAATCTGTATCGAAACATCACACTCACGTAAAAACAGAAGTTGTTATCCATGAAGTCTGTTCATTATTACAAAACTGTAAGAGATGTCATTTCTATAACAGTAGCCCTGGTACAAAGCTCACCTTGTGTCTATCGGCTGGGGGGATATCATAGTTCTCTGCTCTGAGATTGGAGGCCGCCACAATGAAGTCCATGTGGAAGTTGGTATCATCGTCCTTCTCGAAATCAATGGGTTGAAGATTGACCCCCTTGAAGCTGTCAGCAGATGGGAGGGCCTTCACCATGGATTCCAGCTGGTCTTGGTCTGTGGAACAACAGTGTATCAAATAACAGTACCCAAAACATCAAAGAGACTAACAGTGTTTGCCCTAGGCATAACAATTTAGGAGTCATCATGACTCCCTGGTGTCATGAGAGGGAGTCATGGGCATGTTTTGGGAGTCAACTTGAGTTTGGAACTTTCATCAAGACATCAACTGTGATTGTTTAATAACAACAAAAAACAAGGTGAGGCAGGTCAGGTATTTAATCAGCACTGAGCAGTCAACTGGCAAACATTTAGGTTTAGAAGTTTACATTATCTGAACCAAGGGCCGAAAAGCATTACGTCAGCAATGACGCAAGCTTCTAAATTCACTGTGTAATTCAGATAATTTCAAATGCACTTTGAAAAATAAACACAAGTTTTCTACATCATGGCAAACACCACACTAAAACAACAGAATGTTTCTCAAATATCAAGTTGTACTGTTAAAGACAACTGTGTCTTTGAACAGCATTTAGAAGTGATACACATAAAGGTGAGATATCTATGGATGTCAGGTTTTTTATTTGAGGAACATGACGTTTCAGAGTATATTCTAACTCCATCAAGTGAATGAAGGAGTAAGAATATACTCTGAAATATCTAAAGACAATTGTGTTTACACCAACACAGCTTGCATGTTCATCTGTCCATCTGAGTTGGTGAGGATCTGTGTTATATAACAATCTACACACTCAAAATTCTCTCAGACTGAGTGAGTGAGTGAATATGGTTTTACACAGCTTTTAGCAATACCCCATCAAAATATCAGCAGAGGACACTAGAATGGGCTTCACACATTTTACCCATGTGGAGAATCAAACCCGACCCAGGTCTTCGGAATGACGAGCGAACGCTTTAACCACTAGGCTAGCCCTCCGCCCCCTCTTTCATTAGATATTCTAACCATATGGGGAATCGAACCCATGACTTTAGCATGACGAGCAACTGCATTAATCAGTAGGTTACCACCCCTTTTTCATTTTTTCCATGACCATACGAGATTTCACTGTGTATTATTATCAAGAGCCAGGATTGTAAAATAACTTGAAAATGACATGGTTTACAGTTTAAGTGCAACTCACCAAATATATCCTGCTGCCTTGATTGAGCTTCAGCGTCAGTAACATCAATCTTGACACCACTCCTTGGCTTAAACTCAGGTACCACCACTTTGGACACTAGGTCCTTGATGGTTTGACGATCTCGCACTTGTTTCAAGCCATACATCTCAGCCCGAAGATTTGCACATGACATGATGTAGTCCACATGTAAACCCTAAACAATGATCCAGACAAACTTCAGCTGTGTTTCAAGAACAATCATTGAATACTTCAGGTAGATAAAAAACAACTTCACACTGACGCTCAACAACCAAGCATATTCAGCTGGCATTAATCCTATGTGTTGTGAAAGAAACAAATTAAAAGAAAAATCCTATGTGACACATTTGTTGCACAAAGGAACATGTAAAATAATTCATATCTACTGTTCCAGCGAAGTTCTTTGAAAATTATTACTTTGCCAAAGGGCCTCAATTTGCTTATATTAATGCAACAATGTCATATTGTCTTACTGTATGATATGCAGAGCATAAGATTTATAAGTAAAGTATTTAGAAACACATGGCATGACACTCACATTTTCGGTATCAAACATTATCGGATGAGGACACCTCTTGTGACCAGACCAGAACAAGGCTCCTGAACTGGTGAGCTGAAGATAACACAACCCATCATCAGAAATACATTCATGTTATCAACATCAACTAATACTGACTGCATGTTAAATGGAACAGTTTTTGTGGGGTTATTTTCTTCAAGAATTGAGAGACTCAGACATCTAGGAAACATTCCAATTACCCTCGATTTTGCCACGTAAACTCAACAGTACCAACCAATCAAAAGGCACTAACTCACCACGTCAACTATCAAAGTGACAGGTTTGGCGAAGAAATATTGTTTTCAAGATATGCTCTGGGAATAAGCTTCACAGGCATTTTCAAACTCAAGAGTTGTTGCCATGGAAACTTGAGACAATGTTTATTTATCTTAGCAGCAGTATTCCAGCTTTTTACCAGAAATGGAAATCAACTAAAAAAGCAAACCCATTAGGCCATTTTTGGCAAGACTCAAAGGGTTGTGTGCAAAATCTCGCACAGCGATTTGACAGGGGAAGCAGAGAGACTGCTATGGTACAAGAGATAGATAAGGATTCTTGTCACCAGGGCTCACCTGCAAGAAGTGCAAAAAAACATAGTTTGATATAATGTTCATTAATGTACTTTACTGCACAGTGAAGCACCAGCTTTGATTTACTGAGTTGATCGTGTGAAGAAGAGTTCACCTGATCGGCTGGGAAATTGAACAGCAGCTGTGCAATCTGATTGTAGTAGTTCCTCTGAAAGACATTGCGGGCCCACTTGACGCAGTCTTCGAAGGAAGCTGGACGCTCATCTACAAGTGCTTTCTTCACTGCATCAAATGTTTCAAACTGTCAAATGAAAGAAACCACATGAACTACAAAACCATCATGCAAGGCAGGAGACTAGGTGATAATGTGTAACTATTAACATTTGAGAGTGAGAGACAGACAATATAAGATTACATGGCTTTTAGCAACATTCCAGCAATATCACAGCATGGGACACCCAAAATATGCTTCATACACTGGAGCTATGTGGGGAATCAAACCTATACTTTCAACATGACAAGCGTTTACCACTAGTGAGTGAGTGAGTGAGTGAGTGATTTTTACGCCACTTTTAGCAATATTCCAGCAATATCACAGCGGGGGACACCAGAAATGGGCTTCACACATTGTACCCATGTGGGGAATCGAACCCAGGTCTTCGGCGTGACAAGCGAACGCTTTAACCACTAGGCTACCCCACCGCCCGTTTACCACTAGACACCCTACTGAACCTTTAACATTAGACAAGGACAAAATTCTCTTGATTTCCATGCTTAATTTAGCATAGTATTTCCAAGAAGAAACATGAACTGGTCTAATAATACATTGAACAGAATTTACTATGTCCAAGAGAAACTAAAATGAGAACTTGTTGTCCGAGGAAAACTCAAAGTGACGCAACCCTTCGACATCTACCACTTTGAAACCACTTGTTTGGTGCCGTCAAATTTAGAAACATAATCAGTTTAAACCAGATTATAACCCACAGGTAACAAACTCAATCATTATCATGTGTACTAGTGGTGGTCCGATTAATTGAAATAATCGAAGATTGGTCGTAGTGACTAAACGACCAAGCAATCGATCATAATTTCTCATAATCGAACACAAACAATTCTGGAACACTTGTTTTCATTAACAATATTTTTCACATGGTTGGTTTTGTCTGTTACATTTTGTAAGCACTACAAGCTCGTTTCAAATCATGATTGAATTTATCTTAAAGATTCCAAGAAAATTATGTTCCTAACATACTAGTCATCCTTTAAAGATGTGAAATTTTGCCAAAAAAACCCAGAAGAACTACATTTTGTTCCCTTATTTTAATGTGCATAACAAATTTCATAAATGACGCTAACCAATTATTTTCGATGATTGATCGGTAGTAATGAACCAATCATCAGTTATGAGATTTTAACCAATTCCCAACACTAATGTGTACATATTTCGCACTAACTGCAAAATTTCCACAAACATTACATGCAGAGGATCAATTTTATTGTTAGTTTTGTTACAATATTTCTTTATCTCAGCAACCACATTACATGCAGAGGATCAATTTTATTGTTAGTTTTGTTACAATATTTCTTTATCTCAGGAAACACATTGCATGCACACACATAGCGACTATTTAAATCCTGGTTTACCAGATAAGAGAAACATTGTTTACTGGAGACTTACAGACTGGTATCCTGGTGTTTTGAGAGTCTTCTCTGTGAACTTGGGGTCTGTAACATACTGCTGGGCGCTCTCCATTGGATGTTTGAACATGCCTTCAAAATCATCACGAGCCCACTGCAACAATAAAACAATATTTGACTCGTCACCAAACAAGTATATCTAGCACACAGCACTAAATGGCAAACATCAATGACATGTTATTTCAAGTAGTCACATTCAACACTTGCACTTTACAAATAACAAACTCTGACTTAAGAAAAGCAAGATTTATGGATGTCAACACTTCTTTATTGTGAATAACACGACGTTTGGGAGCGTATGCTTGCTCCTTCATCAGGTGAATGGTAGGGAGTATAAGGGAGAATATATATACATACGTGAGGCACTTACAAAGAAAAGATCTTGGTGGCTTCCCATTTGACAACAAGGACCACACCATCAAATGGGAAGCCACCACGATCTTGTCCACTAGCAACAACTGGCTTTCTTATGCATTCCACTTCTAAATGCCCTTCAAAGATTTAAACTCTGACTTGGTTGACATGGCATTGTATCACAATTGCGTAGATCAATGCTCATGATGTTGATCACTTGATTGTCTGGTCCAGATGTGATTTACATACCGCCGCCTTATAGCTCTAATATTGCCGAGTGCAGCATTAAACAACAAACCAGCCAGCCATGTTTGTGGTAAGAAACAACTTGCAGCATCATGTGGTCATGCTCGCTGGTTGACCAGACAATCCAGTGACTGACGTCATGAGCATCTACACTACACATGTAAAGTGGACATACCTGTAGAGTGTGTTCTATGGCGTTGGGGAAGTTCTTTAGAGTACAGATGGGTATAGATCTCTCTGGTGGGTCTTGAGATGAGGAGTAGGACTCTGTTACACCAGGAATGACAACCTGTAACAGATACATCGCACGGTCAGCATCAGAAGAAGCATCCACGTCACATCACCACATTTCCAGGTGATAACTTCAGCAACAAGTTCGATGCATGACTCTAGTAAAACTATTTTTCTCTCATAATCTCAGCTACATACCAACATTAAATCTCCCCAAAATGGAACAGTGACAATTTATTGTACATCACAGAAAACCTCGCCTTTCATTACAATTCACAAAGTGGTTGATAAAGAGTCAACGTCCCTGGCCACCACTATCGACTAGGGTCGTACTTGTAAACGCCAGATCCTCATTCACTACAAACATTGGCTATCCGTTTACCTTCAAGATGGGTGCTTTAGCAAAATTTGAGGGCTCAAATACACTAAAGAGAAATAAGTTACAGAGCTCAGGGATGGCAACAGGAAAATCTATTTTCAGCTGAAAACTTAATATTGTGTCATCGAGTTGAGGGTTTCTCAATGGATTTAGGACGATTCACAATTGAACAATTTGAAATAAAATCAGCAGAAATCCGCAGATCAGCGGAAAATTGCCATCCCTGAGAGCTTGACGTTACCGTCAGTATTCCACCTTTGTTGCATACCTGTCAGTCATTACATACCTGAACATTGGCCTTTGTTCCCAGTGTCCCTGACTCCAACAGGGGCTTGTTGTAATACACACACCGTCGATCCATGTACATTCCTGAAAGTTGAACAGGCAATAAATTACAATATTACCATCTTAGCATACTTAAGCAATGTAGCACAAATTCCTTCTCAGAAACCTAAATGTTCCTCCACACTATTGGTGCTCTCCAAAAGGTTACTGACCAGAGTTATCTCCCTTCAAACTCACTTTCTTTCAAAAGTTATTTTAATTTTTTAAATATTCTAGCTACATAACTGACGCACGCACCAAAGGTCAACCCTTGATATCTGCCAGGAATACCATGCATGCAAGGAGATGATAGAGACTCGGCAATATTCCGGTAAAACATGGCTGCCAGTGACGAGCTTAATGACAAGATGCTACTCACTTGCGTCCACGTTATCCAAGGCATTTGTGACACCATCCAGCTGCTCGAAGAACTCATCTGTGTACACATTCTCAGTCTCGGCTCCAACACGGTCCTCTCGGGCCTCGATGTTGAAACTTGGATTCATCTGCTTCACAGCGTTGGCTGCTGTGGAGGATTTTGTTTTCTGAAACATTTTGTAACTGGCGATCATGCCAACATAGTGGACTGGGATCGGAACACACGGCTTTATCACTGGTTCAACACTGCGTACAGACATTGTGACTTTAAAATACACACTATATTCTTATCACATCGTCTTTGTCATGGAACTACTCTATTACATGTGAGGCCACAACAATTGATTCCACCTTTTACCAATCTTGTATACCTCGATTGCATCGTTGATTGGTTAGTCTGTATAGTGAGCAGGTAACTGAGTTGGATTTGTATCTTTATTAGACGTCAGCAGCTGCCACAGACAACTAACAATATTCAACTAAATAGCCATCAAAAAGGAATTAGGTGCAATAAGCAGAAACGTTTTGTTGGTTGTGGATTCTGACGAGTATGATTAACATGTGATGACTATTGAAGAAAATAGTTGGTTCCACGGACACATTGTACCTTAGTGGGGAACTGAACCTAGGTCTCCAGCGTGACGAGTGATTTTAACCACAAGGCTACCCTACTTCCCTTTTCACTACAGCATACAGGAAGAGTACCCTGACATTAATCCCTAAGCCATTAGTCACCAAAGCTTGTTCTTACTCAGGGTTCAGTATAACACTAATCAAGACTTCGACTTGCAGATAAGCTGAGAAAGGACAGATTATTTCAGTGATTCCAGACAATTTGTACTTCCTCCTCACAGTCCAAACGGCAGTGTAACCCCTATACATACCTGTACATCCCAGGGTCTGAAGAGGAACTGTCTGTTGAGGTTGGACTTCTCAATGGTGTCCATATCTGTGACGATCACCTTCCCTTTGCGACATCCCAAACCGACCATTGCGAAGTTCTTGAGCATTTCACAGCCAATAGCTCCTGCTCCAACCTAGAAACAACCATACTACAGCATACTGAACACTATTACAAACTTCACATATATTAGTGGATTGTACATGTGAAGTTTCAACACGATAAACTCTAAAACACTTCAGTGTCACATTTTTCTGACTGACAAGGTTTGTTTGTTTGTGGATTTTAACGCCGCACTGAGCAATATTCCAGCTACCATGTCAACCAAGTCAGTGAGCTTGACCATCCGACCTAAGTCGCCTCTTACGACAAGCATGGGTTGCTGAAGGCCAATTCAAACCCGGATCTTCATGGCCATATGAAGACCATATTTGTGATCAATCACATCTCCAACTCAGAACATCATCAGCACTGCTACTTAACATCAAAATGATCATTTCTTTCAAAAACTATTAATTAATTTACTTTTCCTTCAAGCTTTGTCTGAGCCTATTTCTATTGACAGGGTTAACGCCAAGATGCAGGAAGTAAAACAAACTATACCAGATAAGCCAAATCCAAACCAGAGAGGAAACTGGTCTAACTTAATGAACAAGTTTGTAAGAATACTTACCAAGAAGTACTTGAGATCACCAATCTTGTTCTGAAATGTTTCTCCGAACACAATCCTTTGTCCGTCATAGCGTGTGTCCCTCTGAAACACAATATTGTAAAGCAGGCTTCAATCTCTGACCTTCAAACCGAGATAAAATGTTGCTAAAGAAGAACTAATAGAAAAGCATGAATTACTTGTCTCCATAACAGACACTGTTATGGAGTGAGTGAGTGAGTTTAGTTTTACGCCACACTCAGCAATATTCCAGCTATGTGGCGGGCGGTCTGTAAATAATCGAGTCTGGACCAGACAATCCAGTGATCAACAGCATGAGCACCGATCTGCGTAACTGGGAACCGATGACATGTGTCAACCAATTCAGCGAGCCCGACCACCCAATCCCGAGCATAGTCGCCTTTGTAGCAAGCATGGGTTGCTGAAGACCTATTCTACCCCGGATCTTGACGGGTATCACTGTTATTGAGACAAGTAAACGTTTGTGTAGTAGACATGACAAAGATAACTGGTGGTGGCGTTCAAACTCAGAGAAAACTGCTACATAGAACTGCTACTGAGACAGAAGATAGAGGTCAGTATAATGTTTTTTGGCCCACACTGCCATTGTTTCAGTGGATGTTGGTTGCCCTGAAATCTCACAGATCATCCTTCACTCACAGGTTTGCATTCTTCCTCTGTCAGGATCTCTGTGTCTTTGGGCAGACACTCGATGGCATCAAAGTACATGTACTGGAATATAGGGCTGAACTTGCCACTGCAGGCCTGGAAACACAGGAACAATATATTACAGCAATTCCCAGGAACAAATGTTCAGCAGCAAAGCATCATCATAACAAGTACAAAATATAATTCGGTTTTCCAATTACATCATGCGAATGACTGATGACCTTCAAGAGTCAAGCTGCAAGAAACAGTCACCTATCTAAGGGCTCTCTGCGACCAATGTTTCTTAACTTCTACTGCTTTGTGACCTTGCACAGAACCACACACCATCACTATGGATGACATATGACTGTGATATAATTCCTTTATAATTCTGGATTATGGCCTATAGTTGCATTAGTTTGTCTTGTCCAAAATGAATATGATGAAAGGCCAGCGATTCTCACTCAGAATCAACTGCAACACCAATAGCCTGATGTCATTATTATTGTTTAAAAAAGATGAAAAGATAATGTTTGAAATCCTACCTTCATGATTTCTTGAGCTGTGACGCCACCAATCATTACAGCTATTGGGCAGAGATCTCCCTGACATTCCTCAGCGAACTCCTTCACCACTTTCTCATCAAACTCATCAACCTTTGCAGCTGACTTAGAGTTGACGTCTTTGAACACCTCCAGGAACGCATCGGCATCAGCCTACAAGGGGATAGCATTACTGTTGTACGGAGGACAAATCTGGGGAACGTAACTGGCATCCCATACCAGGGATTAGGAAAGGCAGGGGCCATGGGCCATTTTGCACATTAGAATAAAAAATGGCCCATTAATATTTTAGTAAAATCTAAATATTTTTTATATTTGTATACTTATCCTGCACTACTTACTTCCTGCACTTATTTCTTACGACTCGAAGCGTGGCTGTGCCAGACGCATTGATGTTGAAAAGCAAAGACTGGCGATCACTTCCTGGTCTCGGGTAAAGTCCGTCCGGTGCGCATCACCGAAGGTGACGCCAGCCACCTCTGATTATTGCCGTAAAATCCTATATGAAAACAAAGAGGGGAGGTAGCTGAAAGCGCAGGGTGGTTTAAAGTTATCATAAGTAGTGCAGGATAAGCATACAAAATATAAAAATATTTAGGATTTTACTAAATTATTAACTAATCCTGCACTACTTACTTCCTGCAGTTGTATCCAGGATGGAGGGCGTGTCATCTGGCGGGATCGCCTCGCAAGGTAAAAAACAAAGACAGGCTCGGTCAATGTCGTTGCCCTGGAATGGCTCGCGGTGGTGGAAAACCGGGCGTGGCACCTAAAGCAGACATTGAGTGACGATCAGGCAGTGGTAATAAGCATATATAAGACAGGCAGTCTTAAATGGTATATACCACGCGATTTTTAAAGTGTTATAAGCTTTAGGGAAATGCAGTAAAAGCAGTGACTCGAAAGTTAACCCAAGTGTTACTCCTTAACTGACAGACCCAGTTGTTCCAGAACAACAACTCTTCCCACACGGCGCTGACATGCTTCATGGGAAGAAAAAGCATGGTGGAAGGTACCTTCGTTGCACCTGGAAGAATGGTCAACAAACAGTGATTATATCTCAGTGGTAATTAATATAAGACAGGCAGGCTTAAATGGAAAAAGACCACACGGCTTTAAAGCGTTATTAGCTTTAGGGAACGCAGTAAAAAGCATGGACTTGAGAATCTATTCAAGTGTGACTCCTTAACTGACATACCCAGCTGTTTTTCTCAAAACAACTCATTCCCCACACAACATCGTCGTGCTTCGTGGCGAACAACAATGAGGTGATATCCGTCGGGGATTGGTGCGGGGCTGGTCTGGCACCAATAGTCTGAAGTGTTGGACACATGTGGTGTGGATACTGATTGGCGAAGACTGTGTCCGACGTCTAGAAACACTCATGCATTATCAATGCCACTGTACAGTTACTGTGAAGTGCCATAGTCCAGGCAAGTATACGAAGTACATGAGGATGGCGTAGATGAGGGGAAACCAGACCAGCCACATTATACGCATGAATAATGGTTGTCCGTATCCACAAAACACTCGTGGTTTTGCTTACATGTCTCCGACGGCTTGGGTGCTTTTAATGTACAAACTGAGTACATCAGCTGAACACAAAAGTAACGCAGGAACGCTTGTCAACGCCGACAACAGAGGATAAAGGCTTAAAAGAGAGAACTATCGATCATTTCGCTGGCAACTTGGTTATAGTGATGAAATCCCAATCAAATACCCAGAGGCACAGAACCATGACCGTGTCGCTCAAACCTGACCTAATTAACACCAAGCGATGACCCCTTCGCATCGTGCAAGTCTGCAAGGGAAGTGTTCATGAGTGGCTTGCAAGACAACGCGTTGGCGGTCCAAGACCGTGTTGAGATTCCTGGCGGATGGTCAAAACTGCAGCCTGGGTACTCAAGCACTAAACAAGCGAAGCACGGACAGTAGCTCCTGTCAATGGGGACTGCCAAAATGAAGGAATTGCCACTAACAGAAGTCATCTTGAAACCCCTTCCCCTGTAAAAATACAGCAGGGAGGCAGCTAAAACAGGGGGCATACATTCAGCGGATCCTGCTTCATGGCAACACAACTGCTCGAACGACTGCCCCTTGTTATACATGTGCCTAATGGAAGTCCAATGTTCATTAGCAAAGCAGTAACAATGCTCTGGCTGAAAAGCAATTGGCGCAGAATGCCGCCTGAAGATGCAGTGTGATAATTGAACCGCTCTGGCATGGGATGAGGATGCACTAGGATGTTTCCAAATCTGGCTAGTTGAAGAGGAGCTCTTGATGCTTGAAACCAACCTCTGGTTGGTCATCTGGGACCAACTAAATTTAGTCTAAAATAAAAACATTAAAAAAAAAAAATTAAAAATAAAAATTGTTTAGTCAAGTCAAGTTGTTAATTCTTGATTGTGACTAAAACATTTGGAAACATATATTGCGGAGGAAACGTATTTTGCGTGTAGCGCCCCCAGGAAAGACTTCAGCCATCCACTGCCCAGGCTGACCATTCGGAGACGGAGACACATAAACCGGTATCTCTTTGTGTAGCATTCATTCTGTGAAAGCGACTCTGTCAGATCCCAATATAGCGTCCGCTAAGATGTACCCGCACCCAGGAATATGCTGAGTGCTCAGATGGATATGGGTGTCAGCTATTACTAGAAAGAGACGGAACGTCTGGGAATAGTAACCTGGTCAAACTCTTGTTAAACCCCACAACAATTGTGTTGCCCGTTAGCTATTGCGCCTAGTGACGGATGGTGAGGAACACTGCCTTGAGCTCCAAACTGCTTATTGATCTCACGGCCGAAAACCTGAGGTTATCAGATCTAGTAAGTGCATGGGCGCCAAGGACAGTGAGGACCATTCACTACCAAGCCATCATGCATATAGAAGAGAGGTGACAATCCTGTACGGATTCATCTCTGTCAGGTCTTGAGAGACAGTGTTAATAGCCGAAGCTAAGTTGAGATAGGAAGGAGTATCAGTGTGGATTCCAAATCAAGGGCCATCATCCCTTGAGTCTCGTGCCTTGTAAGAAGAAACACCTTCACACGCTTAATTTCCTCATCCACCTGGGCTGCCCTATTGATGACAAGACAAGAGTGCGTAAACGCATGCGCCGGTATAGGTACCATGTTAGTTGAAGTCTTCGAGGGCAAGATGTGTCCGTCTCCCGACGTAGAGGTCAGCGGAGACAGTGGCACAACCGAAGTGACCCGATAATAGTGATGAAACTACCGTGTTTATCACAAACACCATCACTACAACAGTACACAATGAAAAATTCATAGGATACAAAACAGTCGAGCTGGCAAACCACACGCCTCTTGCGAGGTGTGCATAAAAGCAATAATCTGAGGTGGCTGACGTCACCTTCTGGTGATGCGCGCGCAGACGGATGTTTACCGAGCCCAGGAAGTGATCGCAGTCACGCAATTGTCAATCGTCTGGCACAGCCACGTTTTCGTAAGTAAGCAATAAGTGCAGGAAGTAATTAGTGCAGGATTAGTTAAAAATTTGAAGTTTACTATTGATACGACGACAGTGGCCCATTCAAAATTCAGAAAATGGCTAATAATTGTGAAAATGGCCCATTGTCTAAGTTCTCTTTCCCAATACCTGCCAAACTGCTGTTGTCTTAACCCTATATTCAATGCTCCTTTGCCATTGCACTATATTCAATGCTGCTGTGTAATAACAATATATCTCTCGTTGCTTTTGTCTAAACAATATATCCCAGGGCTCCAGATAACTTTTTGGGGGTGCGAAAGTGTACTTACACATCATATTGCAAGTGGAGGTGTACTGAGAATTTTGAAGGAGTACTGACATGTTTTGTGTGAGCGAAGTTGGTGATGTGGTTTGTCTGGGACGATTCATCGATCACTATTTCCAACCATGTATTTGTATTTGAAGACGCTTTGAGAAATAACTGAGCGACCGTGGTGATGTGCGAAATGTCAGGTCCGACTGGATATAAATAGGAACAGTGTAGTTTTAGCCAATCGAAAAAATAGTGACGCATATCGCTGCATGGCAACGCAAGTGATTCCTGCTGTCGGGTTTCCTCATGTGTCAAAATCGTGGTTTCGCAGAAAAAAGAAACTTGACAAGTATTTATCCCAAATAGATTTCCATTTGCACGATACGCGACGGAAATTAAATGTTAGACGCATTACAAAGGTATTAATGTATGCATTACGATACGCTTTGAAATCTTATATTATGTCGTGACTTAATTGATTTTGAGGCATACATTACGCCTGTACTGCCCTTTATCTGTAGCCCTGTATCCCATACTGCTTTTGTCACTATGCCTTACAATACATTATATGCTGCTTTTGTCATCAACCATGCTGAGTTGCCATATAACATATAACAATATATCCCATACTGTATTTGTCACTATGCCTTACAATACATTATATGCTGCTTTTGTCATCAACCATGCTGAGTTGCTATATAACATATAACAATATATCCCATACTGTATTTGTCACTATGCCTTACAATACATTATATGCTGCTTTTGTCATCGACCATGCTGAGTTGCCATATAACATATAACAATATATCCCATACTGTATTTGTCACTATGCCTTACAATACATTATATGCTGCTTTTGTCATCGACTCATGCTGAGTTGCCATATAACATATAACAATATATCCCATACTGTATTTGTCACTATGCCTTACAATACATTATATGCTGCTTTTGTCATCGATATTCATGCTGAGTTTTGCCATATAACATATAACAATATATCCCATACTGTATTTGTCACTATGCCTTACAATACATTATATGCTGCTTTTGTCATCGACCATGCTGAGTTGCCATATAACATATAACAATATATCCAATACTGTATTTGTCACTATGCCTTACAATACATTATATGCTGCTTTGTCATCGACCATGCTGAGTTGCCATATAACATATAACAATATATCCCATACTGTATTTGTCACTATGCCTTACAATACATTATATGCTGCTTTTGTCATCGACTCATGCTGAGTTGCCATATAACATATAACAATATATCCCATACTGTATTTGTCACTATGCCTTACAATACATTATATGCTGCTTTTGTCATCAACCATGCTGAGTTGCCATATAACATATAACAATATATCCAATAATGTATTTGTCACTATGCCTTACAATACATTATATGCTGCTTTTGTCATCGACCATGCTGAGTTGCCATATAACACATAACAATATATCCCATACTGTATTTGTTATTCCATACCGCACTTGACATGATACAAGACACAACTCTTGCTATGTTTGAGAATATATCACAGGTTTCATTTGTCTGTTCTGTACCTTGTTCCTCGGTGCTGGTAGAGCCCCCTTCTGTTTAAAAAACTCGTGCAATGCTTGAAAAGCTATGTGAAGCTGTCCTGGTCGATCAAACTTTGCAAAATCTGTGATCAAACACTCTGGAGCCTCCAGGGATGCTTTGATGGATTTCTGAAGTAGAAAAAAACCCAGAATAAATACTTTTACATGCTGTTACGACTAACAATCAACTAGTATTATGCTGCACTTGACGGCAGAGACATTAGCCATAGTTATGTCTTGTGTTCAGGAGCCAAACCATGGTTAATATTAGGGCTGCAACAAATCCATATGATACATATGACAAACTTTGGGTAACGATTACAAGTACTGAATAACAATTACAAGTACTGAGTAACGATTACAAGTACTGGATAACGATTACAAGAACTGAGTAACGATTACAAGTACCTGCTAACGGCTACAAATACTGGGTAACAATTACAAATACTGGATAACGATTACAAGCACTGGGTACAGATTACAAATACTGGGTACAGATTACAAATACTGGGTACCGATTACAAGAACTGGGTAACGACAATTACTGGGTAACGATTACAAATACTGGGAAATACTGGGTAACGATTACAAATACTGGGTAACGATTACAAATACTGGGTAACGATTACAAATACTGGGTAACGATTTCAAATACTAGGTAACGATTACAAATACTGGGTTACATGTACTTGGTAACTATTACAAATACTTGGTAACGATTACAAGCAGTGGGTAATGATTACAAATACTGAATAACATTTACAAATATTCGATAAAGATTACAAACACTGGGTAACGATTGCAAGAACTGTATAACGATTACAAATACTGGGTAACAATTACAAATACTGGATAATGATTACAAATATTCGATAAAGATTACAAATACTGGGTAACGATTACAAGTACTGGGTAACAATTACAAATACTGGGTAACGATTACAAGTACTGAGTAACAATTACAAATACTGGGTAACAATTACACGTACTGAGTAACGATTACAAGTACTGGGTAATGATTACAAATACTGGGTAACGATTACAGATACTGGGTGACGATTGCAAGTACTGGGTAACGATTACAAATACTGGGTAAAAAAAAAATCAGAAGTTAACATTTTCCAAACTGACCTAATCAACATATAAAAGTTCAATGCGTCTGTCCTTAGAAACACTACAATGGCTGCCACCAAACTCTTAAACAATACTTACAAAGTTCAGTGTCTTCGGCATCTTAACCTTTGTGACCACTCCTCCACGTACATAATCCGACAGACCACTTGTGTCACCAATACTGAATGTGTAGGGACCTGAAAGAAGATACAATCAACATGAATTTAAAAATACATCTCACACGTTTTTAACAATGTACAGCAAGTGGTGGTTGTGGTGGAATTGGGTTTAACGTCGTGCTTGAGAATATTTCGCTCATATGATGACGTGCATGCGTGTGTATGTGCGGCTGCTTGTACTAGCCCAGACTTAAGCTGGTTTTATAGTGCTAGCCCACTGAGATACCATGCCGCAGTGAAGCATGAATACCCCACCCAGACACATTATACTGACTCCGAGGCGATGGAACTGAAACCCATATACTCAACAGTTCTAGTGGTCTTTCAACCCACATTCGACCCGTGAAGATCCGGGATAGAATAGGTCTTCAGCAACCCATATGTTTGCCATAAAAGCGACTATGCTTGTCGTAAGAGCCGACTAACGGGATCGGGTGGTCAGTTTCGCTGACTTGTTTGACACATGTCATCGATTCCCAATTGCACAGATCGATGCTCATGCTGTTGATCACTGGATTGTCTGGTCCAGACTCGATTATTTACAGACCGACGCCATATAGCTGGGATATTGCGCGGTTTTGGTGGTCTCACTCACTCAACCCACATTCAACAGTTTTGGTGGTCTTTCAACCCACATTCAACAGTTTTGGTGGTCTTTCAACCCAAAGTATGATAACAGTCGCCTTACCCAACACTTTGATTTTTCTTGGTTCACATTCATTGAGTTCTGTCATGCCCTGGACTTCATGGAATGTGACGTAGTCTCCGTCCTCAAAGCCATGCCGAGTCTCGTCAACGCTGGCCACAATACCGTCTACCTCCTGTAACAATGCATACAAGGAGATGTCAATGCAGACAAGCAGGAGGACAATCATCAGAAATAAGTAAGTATGTATGGTTATAGCAATATTCCAGCAACACCACAACAGGGGACATCTGACATGGGCTTCACACGTAGTACCCATCTGGAAAATCGAACCTGGGGCTACAGCTTGACGATCAAACACTTAACCACCCGGCTACCCTACAGTCAAAGCTCCAGATAAAATTTAGCTCATGTGGGTACTGTACCCACTGTAATTTTTTGGAGTGGGTATTATGAATGTTGAGTGGGTATTTCATTTTCCGTTACCCACTACTTTCGAATATGTGAGTATTTCAGTCATTTTACTCACCTAAGTATTACATCATTGTGTAAGTTTACTAAGCAGGTATTCTCTGCCTTATGTCATACCCAATCAAAACCAACTTAAATATAATGGAAATTATTTCATAAAAAAAACACTCATCCTATACTGACAGTACAACACTTGTCCTATACTAACAGTACAACTTGATAGCAATCAATGTATTTTTCGTTACGCAAGCTATTTTTATAAATATATTCAGTATGCATTTGTTTTAAACTATTTGCGTATCTAAAATTTTAAATGCGTAACTGGTACGCAACAATTATTTTTTCATAATTTCAATGCGTAATTGGAAATTTTCTATGCATATTTTACCCGGATATGCAGCTTATCTGGGCCTCTGCTACAGTCCAAGCAAAATAGAGCCAAGCATATCAAAAACCTGCTCACTGCACCACGTTCCAAAATCAGCTATTCTGAATTTTTACCATTTTGATTTTAGTCTTCAGAGTTGTCATTCTTGTCTGTATGACTGCAATGTCATGTACATTCAAGACTCAGAGTGAGAGAGTGAGTATGGTTTTTACGACGCTTTTAGCAATTTTCCAGCAATATCACAGCTGGGGACACCTGAAATGGGCTTCACACATTCTACTATTTTTCTCCCAAATTTTACATTCATGTCAAGAATGTTCCAGTTCATCATATTCAGACAACATATATGTTATCATGTACATTGTAAGTGAAGGGAAGTAACTGTAATGCAGACAGGCTAAGTGCAGACGTTGCATTACACAGATTATAAACAAGCTTGATACGACTGCCAACCGGGGAAAATTGTTAATTCCAATTTGGGAATTTGTACTAACAATATATTACTGCAGGCCACATCCTGAATATCGGCCTCTGACAAATCTAAGATAAATCCCTGCTTTTATGGCTCGCGAGAGAAAAATCCCTGCTATTAAATGTCTACAAGAGGATACATTTCTACATTAAATTTGAGGCTTAACAACAAAGCGTGCCTACCTTTGTGACAGATGCCACCATGGTGCTGTTTGGCTGCTCTCCATCTACATCAGACACGACAAAACCTTCACCAAAGTCGCAGAAGATCTGACTAAAATGGAATGGTATCAATATGTAACAGTTTTACAGTCAAGCACTAAAAAATGAAAAACACCAATAACAAACCCTTTGGAGCACGACCATGCCAACAGAATTTCAACACTAAAGTATTGATTGTTTTTTTATCTCTCCTCACTTAGTAATATTCAAGTCGCATGACGGCAGTCTGTAAATAGTGATCAGGGACTGACATCATGAGCACTGACCATATGGGTGAGTATGGCTTTACGCCGCTTTTAGCAATATTCCAGCAATATGCAACAGCGATGCCACAAACAACGGTCCTGTGGTCCCTGGCTAGTAAAGATTCATCAGGACAACTAAATGATAAGTTTGCAGTGGTCCTGGTGGCCAGTGAATAATTATTGTTTAAGTAAATCTACGAATGTCATTTTGGACCTGTGAAGTACAGACAGGACCACTCATTATTGTCCACTCACTGGTCCTGTGGTCTAGTGGGAAAGTTTGAAAGGTTTCTTTCCCTGCAGAAATGGGCTTCACACATTATACCAATGTAGGGAATCAACGTACGGTCAAACGCTTTAACCAGTAGGCTACCCCACTGCCCCCTGATCATAATATGCCATGCATCCACCAAATCAGTGAGCCTGATCATCTAATCCTGTTGGGCACCTCCTTCTTGCTGAGGACTAGGGCTGCGCAATATAACCGGTTAACCGGTATTTACTGGTTCAGACATGAAAACGATACGTATTGCGATACGCTGATCGAAAACCAGTATTTTGACACGCATTCGAAAAATTCTTAACACTCGGAAATGTTCAGATATTTCCGTTTTTAAATTGTTCCTTTCCTTGTTTCATTTGTGCCAAACATTATTTACAATTTTATTTTGTCATGATTAAAAGTTTTTATTAAAGCCTAATCAAGCATTGTGATTTTGTTGTGTTTTTGCTTTATAAATCAAGCATTAACACGACTATAAGTAGTTTTTTTGTTAAAAAATAACTGCTTGCAATATAGTGCAATACATATCGCAATACATGCTTTCCTATCGCTATATATCACAATATGAAAATTCCTTGCAATACCCACCCCTACTGAGGACCAATTCTACTTCCAGTGTTCAACTAGTTACATGTGTATGTTGATGGCATTCTCTGTATAGTCAGCTATATCACTTCTGCCTGTAAACAATCATGCCCCACCCTGAAGAACCACTGATACGCGATCAAGTACTCGAACTAGCTCATTTTTATCAGCTCTTCTTTGCCAAGGTTCCAAAAGCAGGGATATAGATATGATGTACCGGGGATTTAAACCAAGTGCTCTTGGCAAAACACACTGTTTTGTTCAAAATAGGGACTGCAGTGTTTCCGCTGTCAGTTTTTACAGCTGGACATTCTGACCGGCTAACATTTCAAATACCGGTCATTTGTAAATTTTACCGGTCAAGTGATCATGCTTTTCATTGTGCGCGAGACCTTGTACCCTAACAACCAATCAGAAATGTGGAGGCCATCGCAATGTGTCAATGCCGCTATTTTTAGCCTGGGGTTTTCCAAATCTCTCTCACTGGGGACTTGTAAATAGGTTTTGAGGTATTTTAATGTTGTAATAAAGGTAAAACAAATATCCAGTGTTATGAGTGACATTCAATTACCTCCACAAAGCAATAAGTTTAGTTACATCTACAGTGAGACCCTGGATATCCAGACACATTTGTTTTTACGAAAATCGTCCGGATAACTGAATATCCGGATATCTGGATTTGTCATCCAGGCTTAAGTGTTTGAACGGTAGCGAGCATACAGTTCTGGTTTAAAATCACTTCCAAAACAGCATGGTCATCTTGATTTGCCAATTACAATTCACTCTATGTAAGACAGGCTTACTAATCACCACCAATACCCTGCTGATCAATCATTAATCCAGATTAGCAGACCTTGTCTCGTGTCAAAACACGTGGGACACTTGCGCTTCACTTCAAAGGTCAGCGGAAGATCAAAGCTTCAAGCGGATAAGTGAGTCAATTTTGTGTTGATTTGTACAATTTACCATCCGGGAACGGAAACTGCACATCCGCTATAGACAGTCACTTTTATAACGTAAGAGATTGGTTTTACATGGAAATTGACCGGAAGGCAAGGTTTCCAGATATTTGGGGTCTATGTAACAGGCCAAACTTGCCCCCTGGCCAAACCTTCCCCGGGGACTTTGGCCTAGGCCCCATCCTTGAATCAACTTATAAGGCTACTTGTTTCAAACCCTTGTTCTTATATCAAAAGGGGAGATTCCGGCCAAGCAAGACTATTTCTTGTTTTCATGTTTATGTTCGTCTTGAAAAAGTCAGAAACGGAAACAAGACATAGCTATTCATGTGAACACATTGATAAGATATTCATGTTGATGTCAAGTTCCATTAAGTTATCATTAACAATTAACAGGTCATCTTCATCTTCATATATAACATGTACATGGTTCACATTTTGTTTCAATATCCTTTTATAAGGTGAGATTAAAAAGAAAAGCAAGTATAAAAGCAAAGATATTATATCATTACTATTGTTTTATATTATCATTTACTTATTTTTGTATTTCAATAATTTACTTATCCCCACTTACTCCAAATTGGCTTATCTCAAAATCATTACTATATTCTAAACTTTAACTAAATACCCAGTTTTACTTAGATGTCCACATCCATTCAAAATTTATTCCCTCACTCATGGCTTTAAATATGGCATCCATGTCAGCGACATCAACTTAACAGTTGGAAGCAGATGTAAACCTCAACACAACAACCCAACACAATATCTGTATCAAATGCTGTATCATCTATCATTCCACTATATTGCCTTATTCCATATTCAAAAGACAAGGTTTGATAAGGGGTATACTTGGCCCATGGATATCTGAATCATATTTCTTTCACCAAAAGTGATTATGGATTTGTACTCAAGCTTATGTGAATAATGTTCCATTACATTTATATGAATACAACAAATATTATATAATAAACAGCATGATAAGAGAGCAAGCAACCTGTGTATATTACATCTTATTTACCCATCAAATGTGAGATTGAATGTTTACATCTTATGGTGAAATGATTTGGACAGATGAAGAACTAATGCAATATGTCTTCATGGGAATGGCAACAGGAGCAGGATGGATTTAGAGATATCTGCCGTTCAAACCTGTATGCATTCAAATCACTACACCCAAGTCAGAAGCAAAAAATGGACTATTTGGCAAAAATGTGCACCAAAATATAAGTCGAAACTACTGTCGGTTTATAAGAGCAAGGGTGGGGAAGAAGTAGCCTAGCTATGCCAGAATCTCCCCCTTTTGATTTAAAAACAAGCATTGTCACTAAGGTGACATAATCACCCGCCGCAAATTATCAAATCAAACTTGAAAAGTAATGAAAGTGAAGGTCGTTATTTAAGATGAAGTTAAATGTAACCAAAAACATAACCAGACAACCTCTCTTGATATCTTGCTCTGTAGTTGTTCAAACACACAAATATTTTCAAGACTCACATTTAAAGACACAAGACTTTAGCCTAGCCCAAACTTTCCCCGGGGTAGGAATATCCTAGGAAAACCTCCCCGGGGAAAGTAAGAATATCCTAGGACAAAACCTCCCCGGGGAAAGTTTAGACTGGGGAAGAAATGGCCTGCTACACCGGGTCTCACTGTATATTAACATAAATTGGGACATATGCCATTCCAATTTTGTAAATTTTACTGACGTCTTGCTCCAGACTTCCTGAACAGATCAAGATTAATCCCTTGTAAGTGGCTCAATTACGACTTTTCACTTGAATATCTTTTGATATTTGATTCTATATCAGTATAATGTGTTACTGCTAATAACTTACCCAAACAATCCTCTGGTATCTGCCACTATGAACTTGATTTCCTTGGAGTGACAGAACTCTCCAATACGGATTTGGTCATCTAGTGAAGAGTTTGTCAAACAAACAACCTACAAAGAAAAGTATATACATCATGAAAAAAAGAATTTTCCATAGTTTATATAGGTATGCATATGCTATCCTTAGCAACATGCACAACACTTTTTTCAGAGTCCATCTCAGTTCAATAAGCGATAAAGTTTGCTGCTCACAGAATACTCATAAGTTAATTGGGGACTTAAACTGTAACTTTCTGCATTACTGTTTCGCAATGGACCCACTATATTTCAAGCTCAATTTCAAACATGGTATTGGACTGATACAATTTCAGCTGTTTGGTGTTAAATGTTGTTTAAGGCTGCACTCAGCAATGTTCTACCTATAAGGCGGCGGTCTGTAAGTACAGTGAAGCCTGTCTAAACCGGCACCCCAAGGGACCAAAATATAATGCCGGTTTAGACAGGGTGCCGGATTAGACAGTGACGGTCATTTTCCAACATGGCTGCCATTTACACTCGTCAATCTCTGTTTCTATAATGTCGAGCATGCCGAAAAGAATGTATTGGATTAAGGGACCGTGATTGGACTGCTCATACCCATGCCGGCTTAGAGCGTTTGATTCACCGCGCAATCACTACTTCCTGATTATCTAGCATGCCAAGAGGATTAATTAGTGTATTGGTTTATGGGTCCTTGATTGGACTGCTCATACCCATGCCGGTTTAGAGAGTGTTAATTACAGGTAAAATTGCTTGTTGGGGCCGGAAAGTCGTGCCGGAATACTGAGGTGCCAGATTAGACAATGTTTTAATGATCATAATATCGTTGTAAAATGGCGGGACCAAAATTTTATGCCGGTTTTGACAGTGTGCCGGATTAGGCAGGTGCTGGTGTTGGAAGGTTTCACTGTGCTGAAGTCTGGACAATCCAGTGATTAGCAGCATGAACATCGATCTACGCAATTGGGATTGGATGACGTGTCAACCAAGTCAGCAAGCCTGACCACCTGATCCCGCTAGCCGCCTGTTACGACAAGCATGGGTTGCTGAAGACCAATTCTAACCCGGATCTTCATGGGCCTGGTAATGTTACAGCATCTGATACAAAATGTCCTGAAGGTTTCTTTGTTTCCTCACCTGAAACTGTTTGAGGTAATCCTCTGAAAGTTCCCCTGTGTAGGCTGAGACAGGAACATAGCTGTTCAGCTCGGCCAGACGAGGCTGTATCACCTCAGCACGGTTCTTCCCAATGTCTTCCTCGCGCAGAAAAAACTGGAATAGAAGGTATGGTGTAATTAGGTTTATACATTCCAGGTCCTGAAACAGAGTGAGAGTGAGTGAGTGAGTGAGTGAGTGAGTGAGTGAGTGAGTGAGTGAGTGAGTGAGTGAGTGAGTGAGTGAGTGAGTGAGTGAGTGAGTGAGTGAGTGAGTGAGTGAGTGAGTGAGAGTGAGAGAGTGAGTGAGTGAGTGAGTGAGTGAGTGAGTGAGTGAGTTTGAATGCTTCTTCCAGCAGCTTGTTCAATAGATGCAGGCATCTGTGTCATTCACATATTATTGTTTTCATTGCCATGTTCAGCCATTTTCTAGCTATATCATACAGGCAATAACTAACTGTGTCTGGTTGTGGTTGACAGTGTGAGCAACATCTGAGGTCACCCCCTCTGCATGTTAGAACCTTTTTCAAATGCAAAACCAATGATTGAACAAAGCATTTCCAAATTTGGAGATTAGTTTTTTAAGTCGTAATAACTTTCTGGAAACAATTCTGACAAATATCTATTGATCTGATTAACTGAAAAAACCAAAATGATATCCCTAATTGAGGAACTTAAACAACTTTCATCTAAAAACAAATGACAAAACCACATGTACTTTCACTCTTTACATTTCAATATTTTCTAGGATGCTTGTTTAACACCATTCTCAGCAAATATTCCAGCTATATGGCTCAAATCTGTAAATAATTAAATCTGGACCAGAAAATCCAGTGATTAACAGCATGCATCGATCTACACAACTGGGATACAATGACGTGTCAACTAAGTCTGTGAGTCTGACCACTAGATCCTGTTAGTCGCCTCTTACGATCAATTCTAACCCGGATCTTTATGGGTTCCAGGGATGCAGACTTTTACAGTGACTGTCAAATGTCTTATGGTTTCTATATTTTTCAAATTTGGGATTAATTTTCTATATGGGTACCATGTGTGAAGCACATTTCTGACGTCCCTGCTTGGATATTCTGCAGTAAAAGCAGAATAAAAACTCTTGTCATTCCCTCACTGCAAAATCACTTCCTTTATCAAGAACTCAAATGGAAGTAAGTAAACCAAAGCTTACCAGCTGTCTATCTTAAGCCACGGCGTATGTATATATTTTTTCCATAAAGAACCCTGAATCCCTAGCTACATGGATATGTACGGGCAGGGCTCGATTTAGTGCTTTGTTACTTGCACTGGTGCAACTCAATATCACAAAGTGCAACCTAGTTATTAGTCAAATGTGCACCATGTGCAAGTCATTTTTTTAGAAATAAATCAATAACAAATCTAAGTATGTCAGTTCATTTTTCTTTTAAACTTTGAATAGCTATGGCACCGAAACTTTGCCATTTATAGACACTTCTCGGCTATGACAGCTCTTGTAAACAGGGATCAACTGCGTTACTGTGCGTATCTGTGTTGCTATGATTTCATGGGTACTACGTCACGGAAATATGTTTATGTGCACCAAAACCTCTGGCATTTTAGCACGCGTTTTTGCAACTGGAATTTGGCTTGTGCAAATAGGTTTTATCTTAGGTTGCACCTGGTGCAAGTAGGTTAACATCCCTTAAATCGAGCCCTGACGGGTCATTGTAAAAGCGTGGCCAATATATTCTCTTTTGAAGAAAAAAAACGAAAAAAACCTGTTGTCTGAATGTAACTGAACATACCTGACTAGACAGGTCCATCCATGCTGCATTGCCATTATCATGCACTGTGACAGATTTCACACCGCCGAGCACAACATTCTTGGCAATCTCGATACCCAGACCTCTCATTCCGGAGATAAGGATATTGGAATTGGCCATCCGCCGCATGGCTTCGTGACCAAGAACATACCTGAAACACAATCAGTGTCACATCTAAAACAGTCATTACCACATTTGGAGGAACCCTGTCTTACCTGAGTCGGTTTTGTACCCAGGGTTTTACGCGATGTTCAAAATGTAAGGAATGGAGGCACACAAAAAATTCACTGCATCCAAAGGGACGCACAATATTATTCACTGAACCCACACATCTATGACTTTACTAAGTGTTTGGTTGTTTCTTTCAGAGCAGTTACGTGCATCATTTCACCCTAGGGGTGAAACGGTACGCTCTTAACACGATACGGTACGTATTGCGGTACAAGGCCTTCGGTTCGGTCCGTTTCTGTTCAGTATATGAAATATGATCACAATGAAGAAAATTGACAACAACAGCCAAACCTGACACTGTTTAGTAACATGGAAAAAATAATAGCCATAATCTTTGGTTGACGCCTCTTTTAGCAATATTCCAGCAATATCACTGCGAGGGACACCAGAAATGGGCTTCACACATTGTACCCATGTGTAGAAACCACAAGGCTATTCCACCGCCCCCTAGACAGAAGGAACGGTACGATAACCGAATATACCGAATTTTGGGATTGCATTACGGTAAACGGAACCGAAAGCAAAATACCGCGGTTCTACTAATACCGCGATATACCGTTTCAGCCCTATTTCACCAATCAGTCCAAATGAACAATCATTCATTCCAGGTTCTAAAGAAATTATCAAACCATACAGTTCTCAACGCCATTATTACAATTTCCCCTCGTACTGCCTTAAAACTAATAATCAAGGGGCCCCGGGGCCCCGGGAACCCCATGGTTTATGAGTCGAGGAAAAACCCTGTGAACCTTTGAAGCTAAGTGCCATGCAAGGTAACAAAATTGTAATATTTAGTGTAAAACAAGGCACACAACCTTCCACTCTCAGAGGACACATTCACTGAAACACCACTGCACATGTAGCTGTATGCAATGTACGTGTGAAACGATACACCAAATGGATTGTGAACTTCCATGCAACGACACCATACACAGTACCTTTTTTGGTATCAATTCAAGACAACATACTTGCTAAAATACTTTCTACTCATATAATGACACTGCCCATCCATATTTGGTAATCCACCATTAATTGTAATCAGCATTTCAAGTTTACTACTTGATAACCCGTGACCTACATGCATCTGAATGAGAAGCATACTTACAGCTGTCTGGAGTAGAGACCTTCATCAATTTCATCTGTCGCTCCATTTTGAGCCATGTCAACCTACAATAAGAACAAGTAATAAGAAACCATGTTCATACTCACACTAGCAATAGGATTAACGTTCATGACAGTAATTTCTTGGTTCCACTGAAACACCTGTCCCAGTATTCCACCTGCAGTCAGAGATTCTGTTTACCGGCATATGGTAAAAAAGTCAAAGGACCGGTATATTTATGACAAAGAAGTCCTGGTGACCGGCAATAAATTCACCTGGTTAAATTATTTCACCAAATAGGCAATGAAAATTACCAGCAACTGTTAAGATTTAAGGAAACTGCCAAGCAAATTTTATCAATCTGCACCATATGCGATACGTGTATGGAATTCCTTGTCTATTTTAAGTAGCAACTCCTGAGGTATATTTTGATTGGCTAGATGCCTTGATTAACCTCGACCCAGATGTTTATTATATGAGAGGCATTTTGGTGTGAGGCTATAGGGGCCAGTAGTAAAAACTTTAGTGTAGGGAAATGGATAATTAGTTTACAGTTTGAAAATAGCGTCTTCAAAGCAGCCAGTGCGGTCTGTTTTATAGGTTCTTAACGAAAATTAGATGTAAACAAGAAAGAATCAACTTCAGATTCCAGCAAAACAATCCTCTAAAGGACACACTCCATACAAAATGAAAGAAGCTGACATCCATAAACACATTACCCTTCATAAGGGTTAGGAAAGGAACCAATGACATTCACAATTCATTTTTATTTTTCAAGACTAACCGAGATGACTAATGTAAACCTTTCCAAAGGTCCTGTTTAAACATGACCTAAAAACATCCTTACTGTGTTTACATTTACTTTGTTTTTTATTCAGTTTCAACATGTTCCATTGGAACCAACTGAAGCATGAAGAACAGGTCCTGAATTATAGCCCTCAAATACACTTGACAATGAGGTCTACTATTGTGGATATTTCCTTGCCCTCACCAGTTTCATAGTATCGAAAGCTATTCTACATCACAATTCTGTCATTCATCATCATCAATCGATTCAATGCAGGTCAGTGGGGTAGCCTTGTGGTTGAAGCGTTCGCTTGTCACCCTAAAGACCAGAGTTCGATTACCCACATGGGTACAATGCTTAAAGGCCATTTGATGTACCCATCGTAGCATTGCTGGAATATTGACAAAGCAGCATAAAATTGAACTCACTCATGCATGCATAACGCCTTTTCATATCTTGCACATACAGTAACATATCAAAAGCGTTCAAGACATCTAAAAGCAGTAACTGAATTGAAAACAGCCAAGACCAGTTTGGTTACTGTTTAAGATTTCTAAGGCAAGCAGAATTTCAAACATTTTAAGGAGTAGGTATTGCTGTATTATCAGTATTAGCTGATACATGTTCTTGCATAATCCCTGTGAAAATGGCATCACAATACTATATTGCTGTTTTTTCAGTGTTCTCTTTTCACTTATCTTGTCACAAAAACATTTAAGATCATCCCTGACATTATGCCACAAATCTAAATACCAATGCAATGTTGCAAACTTGTCTGCTACTATGGGTGAGAGAGTGAGTGACTATGTAAGTATGGTTTTATGCCGCTTCTAACAATATTCCAACAATACCACAGTAGGGGACACCAGAAATGGAGTCTCAGCGTGAAGAACAGATGCTTTGACAATGTTAACCACTAGGCTACCCGACTGCCCCTCTGTTACTATGGACAGTTGAAGAAATCACACTAACATTGTGAGGAACATTACTGGCAATCTAATGATGGGAGCAGGAACTGCCAGATGCAGAAATCTTGAACATGTGAGTGAGTGAGAGAGTGAGTGAGTGAGTTTAGTTTTACGCTGCACTCAGCAATATTCCAGCTATATGACGGCGGTCTGTTAATAATCGAGTCTGGACCAGACAATCCAGTGATCAACAGCATGAGCATCGATCTGCGTAACTGGGAACCGATGACATGCGCCAACAAAGTCAGCGAGCCTGACCACCTGATCCCGTTAGTCGCCTCTTACGACAAGCATCGTCGCCTTTTGTGGCAACTTGGGTTGCTGAAGACCTATTCTACCCCGGATCTTCACGGGTCCTTGAACATTTGAAACAATTTGCATCGAAGTACTAAGGTTTTCTGTTTGGTCAATTTGATACAACAACAAGTCAACCCACTCTCATGACAAGTAACAAACATAAATGTACAAACACTTTGGCATCGACAGAAATAGTTAAAAATCAAATTTGGTGTCATCCCACCTTGCCATTACTTTCGTTATCGCAATACTTGAATCTGTTGATGCAAATTGACATGATTCAATTTTACATTGGCAGATCCTAATATCCCATACAGACATGGGTATGTCTGATTATTAATTGCTTCTGAATTCGTAAATAAATTTTCCAAGAAATTATTTTCTTTTTTAAAATGACCCCTTATTATAAGCATAGACTCCCTTGAAGACTGAGGGAGTCGAGATGACATCGAATTTCAGGAGCCTTATGCAATCCCTGTGTAAGTATATGAAAGTTCAGTTCGTGAATGTGGCTGTTCAATGTGTGTTCAATGCCACACTCAGAATTATTATAACCATACAATGCATGTGTGCGAACAATGGGGTGTGGACCAGACAATCCAAAGATTAGTAATCCTCACTTCATGGGGTGGAACGTCATGATAACAATCACTAAACCACTTGCTCACATCCTAACACCTCAAAAAACAAGCTAGAGATACTGGGGACCTAATCTAAGCTGGAATACCCACTGGGGAACAATGTGTGGCAGGCCAGGCCAGGCCTTCAAAATGACACTTCTGTTTCAGGTAAATTGGACCCATTCAAGATTTGGCAGGTACCAGGGACTTATCTATGATTCCAAACAAGAGCCTTTGGCAGGCAAACTGGAGGTAAAAAGATTGTGTCTTTGTTCAGAATATATTTTTTAATGTTCAAATTTTTGTACATTCAGAGTGAGTGAGTATGGTTTTATAACGCTTTTAGCAATATTCCAGCAATATCACAGCAGGGGTCACTTGAAATGGGCTTCACACTTTGTACCCATGTTGGGAATCAAACCTGGGTCTTTGGCATAATGAGCGAATGCTTTAACCACTGGGCTACCCCACCACCCCTGCAAATTCAGGTACTGGGATTATATATATTCAAACTAACAATTTTTAGACTGCAGACACTGGGCTGAATATAACCTCTAAGCATATCTAGACAAATCACAGGGGTGTTTTTAACATAATTAACACAATCTGATACAGGTCAGGATTAAAACAGTTGGTCAACAGGGTTATCTGAAACACAATGTTTTTTTCATTTGTCCTCAACAGAATGAATCATCTCACTTGGTGCTTAGATCATGTTTCAGGTTATTTAATGTTGTTTAACGCCGCTCAGAAATATTCCAGCTATATGGCAGAAGTCTGTAAATAATTGACCAGTAAATCCAGTGATTAACAGCATGAGCATCAATCTACATGTGTCAACCAAATCAGCAAGTCTGACCACCCTATCCCATTAGTCGCCTCTTACAACAAGCATGAGTTACTGAAGTAAAGATCAATTCTAACCACGATCTTCATCTTCACTGCATGTCCAACAGACAGAGACACTTCTTGATTTCAACCTGGTCAACATTAAAGAAACTGTCCTACTGATGAAACTTACCCTGCTGTTTGTAGCTACACCTGAGTTATTTGTGCAGTTTGCACCCGTATTGGACTCAGTTCTTGGTTTCTTGGCCGGTGGAGCGTCCGTATTACTGGACATCTGCAACAGAAAAACCATGTCCATTATGCTGAACATCTTCAACTCAATGTAGAGCATGTGCCTTATGCTGAAGGTCTCCGATTCAATATAGAGCATGTCCATTATGCTGAACGTCGATTCAATATAGAGCATGTCCATTATGCTGAACGTCTTCGATTCAATATAGAGCATGTCCATTATGCTGAACGTCTTCGATTCAATATACAGCATGACTAAAAGCTTTGCCTTGCTCATCATACTTGCCAGATGAAATGCAAGAAAATTTCCCCAGTTGAAGCAGTAAGGCACTTGACTTATTTACATTGGTTTCCAATACCTAAGTCACTATATCTACAGAATTTCTACGAATTGAACAGAACCGTAACAAAATATAATTTTTAACTATCTGATATATTCCCTATTTATTAGCCACATATTTGGAATCCTAAATACACCTTTTTGCCTCCTTTCACTGGCAATATATTTGGAAACACACAAATGTTACAACTTGACAACTGGTTTAAGAAATATGGACACAGTTATGGATGTGCTGGCTACTTTAAAGCTTGGTTCACTGGAGCTGAAGTCTACCAACAAGGGAAAGATTTCCGCCTGTAACCCCCTGTATTTTTAAAAATCATTTTATGCCTAAGAATGTAGGCCTATGTTTATTTATGAAAAGCCCTCCTAACCCCTCAAAATAATCCTAATCAATAGAATACATTTGAACACTTTTGAACCGGGGTTACGGGCAGAGCTCTTACCCCAACAAGTTTTCACAACAAATGAAGTAATAAAACATTTCAACCATAAGAAAAACAATTTAAGCCGTTAATTAATACATAAACCTTGTTGTCCAACATTAGGACCCCAACTCCTCTATGCAAACAGTGAGTTGGCAGGAAATACAAAAGTAAGTGTCACTCACAACTGCATTCTAGAATATTAATCCAGGTAAAAAAATCGACTGTGGCAGTTATATACTGCAATGAAATAATATCGTCTAAGAACCACTCTTACCAACCTATAACTGTTCTTGTGAGATTTCCAGAGTAACCCACTGTACCCAGTCTAACGTACTGGCCGCTTTTGTATTAGGCCCAACTTAAAACGCATCTAGGTACCAACAATATTCGTAAAGGTGAGATCGATGACAGTTCCGAGTGGCGTCGCAATTAGACCCTGTTCCACACACACTTATATATATTCTACCAGTGCTGTGTTGGCTACTAAAATACACCAGAACTCATGCATTGTTGATCAAATCCAAACTTAGACCTGAGTAAACTCAATAATACAGCAATCGAAGCAATATCCTAGTTCTAGAACGGTCTTCTAGAACATTGCAGGACAAAGCACCACAAAGAGACCGTCATAATTAGACCGTTTCAATTCAGGCTATGGGGTTCCTTTACACATTCTTACAATGACACATGTACATATGAAGTTAAAATTTCTCGAAACGACAATAAAACCTGAAATTATCCGGAGAGATGTAATGATTTCCTCTTGATTTAGGGGTAAGACCCAACAAATATGGCGGCCTACTTCGACACGTGCGGCCGATGGGAGTAATGCATAATGTTGAAATTTGTTTGGACTGCATTTTATTTTTAAACGGATCACATAATACATAAGTCGATTCAGATAAACGATATCTGTATTATGCAATGGCACAAATTACAAATGACACCCTTGTTTTTTCTATTTTTATCATACCGTTTCGTCTCAGTCACGGCGCCTGCGCATTGGGTACACTGAATTCTCCCAACTTACCAAATGACATGAAGCTTGATCGTCGACCGACTCTCAACCAAAATTTTATGGAAAGGATAGAAACGCACGTTTTCCGTCAGACTTCAGAGTGAAAATCCAATCACAACATAAATATGTACAATTTCAAAGAGTGAAATTGCAGATAAGAAATTTGTATAAAATTCGACAGCCGGTGATTCCCGAGAATAAAATCCACCGAACACTTCCTGTTTTCAATGCTCGACTGTGACGAAGATGAGAAAGAATTATGGGAACGCTGATCAAAGGTGTATATTTAGCCCGTGATGTCATAACATTTATGGAGAAACTCGATTGTTACAGGTGTAAATGACACGTGGAACGATTGTGTGTACAGTTACTTGCTGAAATAGTATACGACGGAGGTAGTGGCCATGGCAACGTTGCCTACATTTTCGCCAGTGGTTGCGAAGCGACTCCGTCACATTGCAGGCAAGTAGAGGAATCACGTTTATATTTGGCCGTGTATGACCAGTTATTTTGGGCAGTGACGCAAGTATGACATATACAAAATGAATAAATACTAGTTCAGTTTTTTTAATCGTTGATTTCCTTTTTGTTGATTAGATTTGGTTTCTTTGCTAGATGAAAGGTTCCTCTTAGTTCGCAGGTCAAAGCAAATTAAAAAATATATGAAAATACATGACACAGAAAACCTTCCCGCAAGGCACCATCTCAGCACCTAACCATGTGTTTTTTAATTAATTCATATTTTTGCAAAAATTGTGTTCGAGAAGCCGAAATACGTTTTTACAAAATGGGTGAAAAAACAAATGTTTTGAAAAATGAATGAAAACTGTTGCAATCAAGTGGGCAAGCTATGATCGAGAGATCGCCAAGTCTTGTCGGTCCACAAGATATCTACCTGTCATTAGCCTTATTGCAGCAAAATCTTTACTATGAAGCTTATAATGACAGAATGTACAAACGGCGGATTTGTAGATTCGATGGGCTTAATGGCTTAAAAGTTTACTTTAAACTATCCTCGTGAATAATGATTTTAATGTCATGAGTTTTGTGACGTCGGCATCACGTCATCTGGAGCATGTTTGCGTTAACATTTTGAAATGTTTTTGCAGTGTAAAGTGATGGGCTCAATAAGGATCAGTATTAAATGTATTTATTGTCAGTGTCAGTACCACTAATCGAAATGGATCGAAATTTGTGAACTGCGTCAAGATGTCTGCATGGGTGTGTAAACTTCATGCGTATTGACGTTTAGAAAATACACGTAGTACATTTTATTCTATTTCCCGGAAAAGAAATTAATTATAACAGGGCATTAAACAAGACAACAGAAAAATAATCATCTGATGACAGTATACATGTATTTAGCTAACTATAATCCGTGAAGATCCGGGTTAGAATTGGTCTTTAGCAACCCATGCTTGTCGTAGGAGGCAACTAACGGGATTAGGTGGTCAGGCTTGGTTGACACATGTCATATCGTATCCCAGTTAATTGAGTAGACCGATGCTCATGATGTTGATCATTTGATAGTCTGGTCCAGACTCGATTATTTACAGATAGCCACTATATAGATGGACTACTGATGAGTGCGATGTTAAATAACAAACAAGTTAGACGACTGTTCCCTTGTAGGGTTAGACTTAAACTTAGTCTCTGAATATATGCAAGTTTGATAGAAACAAACAATTCCTTTTCAATTGAAAAGGAGCCCCAGTGAGGAGTGAGAGCCAGCCTGAACCTGAGGAAATCCAGACTTGCTTCATTTAGGGCTTTAGCGTTGCAGAAAGGGCCTAGGCGGAACGACGGTGCGCGTGCCCCTTGTCCTGAAAGTTTATTAAATGACCATTGAAACTCGTGTGAAAATGAAGTGTACACCCCTCCTTTTCGCAATAGTGTGCAAACACACACACACACACACACACACCCTTTCTCAAAAAGCTGTATCCGCCGGGCAGAAGGGGAAATAATGTGGTTCAGGGACTGGGACTATTGGTTTGATGTGCTCAAATGTCAGAAATGTTGAAACAGAAGATGCATGACAGAAGAAACATGCAGACGACTATATCCCATCAGTCTTCCTTCCTGGATTCACAACAAAACAGTATACACAATTTATGTCCGATTGGTTTGTGAGATATAGAGAGAGGAAGACCTTCCTATTGTCTACATAGCGAAAGTGATTTTCAGTCGACAGCATTATACAGGTTGCACATTTAGCTCTTGTTGAAATTTGCCTAACCTGGATATAACAAAGGTCAGTCTGACCTCTACTGTACATACGGAAATGAAATGCGCGCAAAGGAAGTTCAGACGGAAGACAAACGTGTTTTAGTTTGAAGGCTAAGCCTATACTACCGGGAAGTATTTACATGATCAGGGAGCAAGCGTGACCCTTTTTGGAAAATGGAATACGGGCCATTCAGCTGACTTCAATCTTAAAACACCGATATGAATCGTAGACCACATGGAACATGGCTGAACATGCTAACGGGTATAACGCTTCGTAACTAGGTTATTGTATATGAATAAGTACGTACTTCACAGGGGCGGATACAGCTTTTTGAGAAGGGCGGGGGGGAAGGTTGCACACTATTGAGAAAATGAGGGGTGCACACTTCATTTCCACCCGAGTTTCAATGGTCATTTAACAAACTTTCAGCTAGATCCGCCTATGCTTCACAACACTGAGTGTTTAGTATATACAAACCTATAAACATGTATGCCCGGCCTGTTTTGAAAGTGATATACGAGCTTCGCCAGTATTATAAGTATACGAAACTCTAGTAATGACCAGGGACAGGAGGGGTGGATGTTAGTAGGGTGGAGGTATGGGAGGTGGGTGGGCGCGGGTGATTGCGTGATGACGTCGTTTAGGTCGGTAGGACGCAAAATTAAATGTTTCGTATCTCATATATTTTAATTCCTTACAATGTTCACTTGTTTTGAAGACATTTCATCAGGTATTAATTACAGAATATATTTGAATACACAATGTCATTTAGAAAGTGGTCAAATGTAACATATGTTATATTTGGGATTACACTTTTTTCAGTAAAGTGAGGTGAGGTGAAATTGGGTTTAACGTCGTGCTTGAAAATATTTCGCTCATATGACGACGTGCATGCGTGTGTATGTGTATGTGCGGCTGCTTGTACTAGCCCAGACTTAAGCTGGTTTTATAGTGCTAGCCCACTGAGATACCATGCCGCAGTGAAGCATGAATACCCCACTCAGACACATTATACTGACTCCGAGCCGACCAGTCCTTGTTGTACCCATTAATGCCGAGCGCCAGGCAGGGACCAACAACTACCATATTTTAACGTCTTTTGGTATGACGCGGCCGGGGATCGAACCCGCGACCTTCCGCTCTCCCGGGCGGACGCTTTTTCAGTAAAATACAGATTCTAGTACTTTTGTTGTGATTCGAACCCACACCCATACCGTTAGAGTCAGGCACCTTATCGCGCCATGCAGCACACAAAGTCGGCCGTCTAACCCGCTCAGCCACCGCGGGTGACTTTGTGTGCTGACGATAAGGTGCCTGACCCTAAGGGCGTGGGTTCGAATCCCGGATGGTACTAAACCAAACTTTACTAAGAAGTGTGTCACCCCAAATATAACATATTTTATGTAGCATTTCTTGTTAGTGAGTGAGTGAGTTAAAATTTAACGTCACATCGGCAATATTTCAGCCATATCGTGACGAGAACAATTAATTTTATGCATAATGAGCAATAGCAAACTATAAAAACCTGTCAACGAAGGACAGTAAAACAACTAGAATATTACATATACAGATAAAACTAGTAATAGAGTCTAAAACATTTTAGACAACACAATATAAAATTGGGCTATAGATCGCCAACAACTGAAGGTAGATCACCATACTAGGGACCATGGGGACTTACAGTACATTGGCTTCCTGCATGGACCCTAGCTGGATTTACACCATCCCCTCAGCTATTAGCAATGTTAGATAATCTAGCCATAAATTAAACGAACATATATTCTACCATTAAAAGAGTAGTAAGTTGAAATTTACTTTGAATGTTTTGGGACTTACGTACCCTCTCAGGAGGACAATAATTTTACGCTACTTCAACCCCCTTTGAGGGCACTGCCACTCACAATCTAAGTTACTAATCAAATCTACCAATAATTAAAATACATCTATGTACAGAGAACATATTAATCAAAATTCATTCATTAAATCAATTTCTTTTAAAAAGCCAATAATTAAATGATAATTAACATTTGTAAAAAGATCCTTCATTGTTTTTACATTGAAATATTTATCCCTTATGATGGAGAATTCAACACAGTCAAGCAGGACATGCTTGACCGTGGTTCTCTCATCACAAGGGATACAAAACGGAGGATCCTCACCTTTCAATAGGTATTTGTGAGTATAACGCGTATGGCCAATGCGACATCGTCGCATAATGACCTCCTCAAATCTGGACTGACAACCCAAGTAGGTATAGCCAATGTAGGGTTTTATTTCATGTAATTTATTAATACCAACTTGGGTGTCCCATTTCTTCTGCATTAGATCGCGGATGTATGTTCTAATGCTGGCTTTATAATCAGAATATGGGATAAGAAGTGGTGTCACAGATTTGTTGAGGGCTGCCTTAGCAGCAATATCAGCCATCGTGTTCCCAGAAATGCCAACGTGGCTGGGTAACCAACAAAAGACGATGTCGCATTGGCCAGTAGCAAGTTCATTGTACAATTCAATAATTTCTAATAAAAGTGGATGTTTGCAAGAAAGATTTTTAATAGCCTGAAGACACGAAAGAGAATCTGAAAAGATGATATATTGTTTATATTTACGGTGTTTATTAATATATTTAAGAGCTGTTAAGATGGCGTTTGCTTCTGCTGTAAATATAGAGCTGTTATCCGGTATTCTAGAAGATATTGTTCTGGATCCAACGACAGTGGCACATGCCACAGCATTTCTTGTTAATTCATATCGATCGCTACAATAAACGTGTATTTAACACGCTAGTCATTTCTGGTCGGCGAAGTGAAATCACACGTTTATATTCTATTCACATTTCAAATTCATGGATTCGGCGGATTCATAAACAAAGCTTTCAAAACAGTCACGTCCCACAACACAAGTAATGATACCTCACAGCCTAGAGTATACAGCACGTTTACGAATATCTTATTTTATACCTGGGTACTTTCGAAGGTGCTTCGTATCCTTTCGTGCACGTATACAATGATACATATATAAATTATGGTGTATGTAAGTCACGAAAACTAGGCTCAGACTTGTCGTCAAATTTGAAGCAAGTTATATCAACACAATCTTTTGAAAAGTGTCAATGTAATAATAATTATTAACGTGTTGTGTCTTAAGTATTAATTTTACATAAAAAGCAATCTCTGTACATAATTCAACACTGTTTGCAAGGTACTCCAGCAAAATAATAATCGATAAACCGAAATACCAAACATACACACGCAGGAAAACACAGCCACCATACATGGCAGCAAATACTGACGGATGTAGACGGGCTGACTGCGGCATTAATGATTTACATGCTGTCGGCGGCTGATTACGACACACGCAAGGGGGAATGCAGTCTGCACTCCTCAGAACTCTTTCGTATTCACAGACTAATTTACCTGTTGATCCAAATACTGTGGAGAAGATTAATCACACAACTAGATGTGCAGCTTATATATGTTGGTTAAAACTAAGTTAGTTGGGTCAGTACTGACTGAGTTTGGTTTTACGCCGCTTTTAGCAATATTCCAGCAACATCACGGCGGGGAACACCAGAAATGGGCTACACACATTGTGCCCATGTGGGGATTCGAACCCGGGTCTTCGGCGTGACGAGCCAACCCTTTAACCACTAGACTACCCCACCCCCAGTTGCGTCAGTAGACAGAATACACTTTAAATAAAGTTCGGAAGATTTGAATTTCAAAATATGTAATTGTTTTTCATGTATACGTCAAGGTGAGGTGAAATGGGGTTTAACGTCGTACTTAAGAATATTTCGCTTATATGACGACGTACATGCGTGTGTATGTGCGGCTGCTTGTACTAGCCCAGACTTCAGTTGGCTTTATAGTGCTAGCTCACTGAGATACCATGCCTCAGTGAAGCATGAATACCCCACTCAGACACATTATACTGACTCTGAGCCGACCAGTCCTTGTTGTACCCATTAATGCCGAACGCCAGGCAGGGATCAACAAGTACCATATTTTAACGTCTTTTGGTATGACGCGGTCGGGGATCGAACCCGCGAACTCCCGCTCTCCGGGCGGACGCTCTAACCACTACACCACGGAGCACGGAGGCGGTATTGTATTTGAACATTTAAATCTGAGGATTTCATTCAACTTAGGATAAAGTTGTTTAACAAACGATCATAGTTTTAAATCGCTATTATTGGTTTGTATTACAAGGGGGTATGCACATTAAATGAAACACCGAGAACATGAAGGGTTGGTTAAAGTTAACGCTCATCACGTACCGCACGTGCATTTGTTTCACTGTTCCAGCTACTGGGCTTACCCCTTTGTAATACAAACCAATAATAGCGATTTGTAACTATGATCGTTTGTTAAACAACTTTTATCCTGAGTTGAATAAAATTCTGAGTTTTAAATGTTCAAATTGCATTGTAAAATTATGAGGATTCGCAATCTTAATTTCACTTTATTTGATTTACATTTTTGTGGAAAGTGAAATGCATCGGTACGTTTTCACTGTAGACAGACTATAGTCTCTGAAAACATCATTTTGACAGAAACAAACATTTCCATTTACACTGAACGGAAGCCTTTATGAGAGAAGAGATTCAGGACATAAACGTATGGAAAATCTGGACTTGCTCAATTTAAGACTATTAGCGTCACAGTAAGCACTGCATGAACGTAAGGGAATACGATTTGGTTCCGGGATTGAGAGAGTCTCGGATCATACATCTGTCACTTTTGTTTGTTTGTTGTTTAACGCCGCACTATACAATATTCCAGCTATATGACGTTTGTAAATAATAGAGTCTGGACCAGACAATTCAGTGATAAAAATCACGAGTATGGCGTTACGATGACATGTGTCAACGAAGTCAGCGAGCCTGACCACCCGATCCCGTCCGTCGCCTCTTACGACAATCACGGGTTACTGAAGACCTATTCTAACCCGGTATTATCTTTATGTATTAGGAGTTTCGCTGTATGTTACACGAGTACAGGTTAATGAGATGCATCTACGCACCTGTATATATTACGTATAGCGAATGCAGAAATCAATGCGACAATATAATTAGCTAGCTAACAACTGAACATTGATAGTCGATATATGCATGTTGCCTGAGCTGATGGCGTCTGGTATGATCATAATACCTTTTGATCTTATATTTGCTTAACGATTCTGTTTTAATCTTTACGTCTTCCGAGCAGCGTGGATAATCGTGGTATTGGTACTTGTAATGTGTTATGCAGGAAGGAGGTATGGTATATTGTAGTCTTCTTGTTACATTGTAGAGGCCTGATATGTTTGGACTGTTTTTGAATTGGCTGTAAGTGTTTGTCAAATAAATGCAATGCAATGTGTTTGCTTACATTTTAGTTTTCCCTAGTTACGCCAATAGATACATGTGCACTGGGATGAATCTGCATGAGTCAGCACATTTAGCGGGAACAACACAAAGGTGTATTGCGTGAGTGTGGAGCAGTCACCATTTCTGCTTATTCACGGTGGTTGTCTGCAAGTACTAGTCGAATAGAATCTGGATTTGCTTGTCGAATTTGGACAAGCATAGGAACCGACCCATACCACAGGGATTTTGGAGTGAATGTGGTTTTCTGTCGCCTTTAGCAATATGTTCCAGCAATATCACGGCGGAGATACCAGAAATGGGCTTCACACATTGTACCCATGAGGGGAATCGAACCCGTGTCTTCGGAGTGACGAGCGAAAGTTTTAAGCACAAGGCTACCTCCACCTCCCCTTGATATAAGACGACACGTCATTCCCTAAATCACAAAACGCGATACCAGGGTCACGTTGCGCGAAGCCACCTCAGTGCTAAGACCGCCTTAGTCTATGTTAGAGTATTGAAGTTAGGGACAGTTCATAATTTTCCGCTAGGGGTATTGTGATGATCATTTTTATAGGGAAGCATGTACAATGTGACATTACCACCCCCACCCCCCACCCCCCCACCCCCAATGTATGTACAAAGTAAGTGACGCCCCTGCATGTCATGTACAAAATGAATGACCCAACCCCCTTCCCCTTCCTATATTTTTAAGCATAGTTTTAAAATATTTTAGTGTACAAAGTTGATGACCCCCCTAGTACATGTGTACAAAACTGATGCCCCCCCACCCCACCTCCCCAGAACAAAATGGGTGACCCCCTTAAAATCATCACCAAAACACACACACACACACACCTTACGATCATCTTTGAACTAAGACCGCATTGTGCAAATGGGGCCAGATCCCCAACCAAGTCAAGTCAGACCCAGAATCCTTGTCCAAGCAACCGTGCACAGGTGAACACGCTAAATAGTTAAACATATCACAGCTCGTAAACTCGTTATGAAATAAATTTGCATCAGCACTTTCATTGATGTAAGCCATACAGGAAGCTGGAAATCTGCATTCTATTGGCCTTACGTTATCACAAACCACGAACAAAGGTACATTCATAGGGATACTGAAGGAATTACAGCAATACAGACCCGTGATTACATTAATTAGTAACACTTTCCCACATGGAATACACGCAACCCCCCCCACCCCCCTTCTGATATAGTTGAAATATGGCCCAAATTTGAGTAAGCTCCATCACTATATTTTGGGGACTGAGATAATTTTGCTCTTTAGCTTTGTTACAAATAACATTGAATTTCAAATAACAAGAGTTCCAGTGTCATAAAGCGACAGTGCCCACGCCATAGGGACACACTGACAATACGAAACATTACTGGGTAGCGGCGGATGGCGGTTCACCATTATTCATTACGATATTATCGACCTACAGGAAGTAGAACTCGCCGCGAGCTGAACACTATCCAATCAATAATCGTGTTTATGTTAAGCCAAGACACACCGTCTGTCTCGTAACCTCGACATCAGAGATAAGGAATGACGATTAAACTCTTCTTACAAAACAGTCATCGTTCAACAGCGTCCAAGACATTAAAACAAATGTCGAATTTAACTGTTCATATATTTGCCCTTGCCTTTGCACCACTGTAGTTCTCGCGATCGATCATTACACAATGTGTGGGTAAATTTAGCCCTTTTATTCGGGTCCTTAATATTGAAGTCGGTAGAGGTATTATGTTCCTACATGATTTTTACCTGAGGAGAGGTCGAGGTGCATGTCCCCATCATCACCTATGGTTCGGAACGGACGGTAATGCGGCCTCCATCTTAGTGTCGTCTGCTTCTACGGGTGTCGTCTGCCTGCTGCTAGCGCCATTTCTGTTTACAATGCTCCATGGCAATAGTCCAGCTTCTACTATACACCACAGCGACCTAGATGTCGTCAGTAGATGTGACACCTTAGAACCATAATCAATGTTTCATATGATTATTCATATTTGCAGTCATTCATATTACTTCTGGATATTTGAATACAGGCCTTCATTAAACCATTTGCAATTGAAAGGACAGGGAGTGCACATGTATACTATCCCAAAGAAGAAACGCATAGGCGATTTGTTTTTTTAAAAATCTATTAATTACCAATTGTGTTCAAGCAATCGTCAAATTATGTAACACAATTGCACAAGTAAAAAACGACTTCACCTGAAAATGTTGATTTTGATGAGATTTCTTACAAGGATTAAAAAGGCATCGCCACAACGCAAGAGAAATTACCTTCCACTTGAAACTGTGCAGCAAAGAACATGCACTGTCTGGCAATAAAAAATCCAGATTACTTTCGGAAATTGGCATTCGTTTTGAAGGAGTTTCAAGGTCAAATCACTACGCCACGTCTTGACTGCGACACGGAACAACGCCATTGAAAGAATGCACGCTGGAGATTACCAATCTTCTGTTGCCAGGCGTCTGAATGTTAGTCTGAGCACGATATCACGGCTTGCAGCTCGTTACCACGAAACAGGTATAACAAATGACCGTCCCTGTACAGGCAGACCTCGAGTTACCACTGTAGCCAAAGATCGGTTCATCCGGGCACTACATTTGCGTGATCGTACTGCCACGGGTGAGAGCACAGCAGCCAGGTGCCTGGACTTCGGAGGATATCCGGTCAAACTGTACGGAACACGTTGAAAGAGACTGGTCTGAGAGCCAGGAGACCCGATGTCGGGACCGTGCTACGTCGTCACCATCGCGCTCAACGTCTTCGTTATCTAAACGTATCCACTTGGTTGTATAGACAGTACCTTTTTCTAAACTGGTGTAAAAATTCATGTAGTAAAGTCTATTTGTGGACGAGTTATACATGTTTGAAAATACAACATTTTCGCAACAGATTTCTGGCCTATGCGTTTCCTTTTTTTGGATAATATATATAGAACGGAGAGGGAGGTCTGTGTTAGGGGCTGGGGTTGATTGTGGAACCGATGGAGGGATAATTGGTGGAATGTGGATAAAGGGGTAATATTGACACTACACCATGGGTGAAGGATGTTTAATTGTCACGGCTTCCCAATGTATAAGTTATATAAGTTAGGAATATCAACATTATGGTTAAAAATGATCCTGAATTGTCAGTAAAATACGATAGTCAAACCCGATTGGTCAGTACGGTCGTAAGACCGACCAACTAACTCACCCTATCATGCAGTCCGAGGTAGCACCTAGTTAAGTAGCTAGGAATATTACCACAAAATATGCAAATAAATGAGACACGAAGCCTGACTTCAATTGATTTGTAGAGGGACGACCACCATAATTTCAAGCAATAACTGTTTCAGTTGAAAATGACTCTATTTCCGGGTTAGAATGAGCCTTTAGCACCTTTGCTGAGAGGAAGAGGCGATTCAGGGGATCGGGTGGTCAGGATCCTGATTTGCTTCATGCATGTCATCGTATCACAGTTGCGTGGATCGGAGTTCATGATGCAAGTCACTGGATCGTGTAGTCGACCCCCGCTGGTCCCAGTCCGTTCAACCTTAACATGAAGACTTCTGAGATTTGCACCATGCGAACTGTACGTGTTATTGTAAAATCAGGGCTCGATTTAAGGGATGTTAACCTACTTACACCAGGTGCAACCTAAGATAAAAACTTAGTTGCACAAGCCAAATTCCAGTTGCAATGTAGTGTGCTAAAATGTCAGAGGGTTTGGTGCACATAAACATATTTCCTCGACGTAGTACCCATGAAATCATAGCAACACAGATACGCAGCTGATCCCTGTTTACAAGAGTGAGTGAGTGAGTTAAGATTTTAAGTCACATCGGCAATATTTCAGCCATATCGTGACTAAAGCAAGTTATAAATATAACAACAATTTAAGTGAAATTATAAAATTCTGCCGACGAAGGACAGTAAAATAACTAGATTATCACAGATATAGATATAAAACTAGTAACTAAATCTAAAACATTTGAACTATACAAGACGATACAATATAAAAACAGGCTATTGATCACCAACAACTGAAGGTAGATCACCATACTAGGGACCATGGGGACTTACAGTACATTTGCTTCCTGCATGGGCCCTAGCTGGATTTACACCATCCCTTCAGCCATTGGCGACAGAAGAGAAACCTAGCCATAAATTAAAAGTACACATATTCTACGATTAAAAACCTGGTACACTTAAATTGACTAAATGTTTTGGGACTTACGTACCCTCTCAGGAGGACAATAATTTTACGCTACTTCAACCCCCTTCGAGGGTACAGCCACTAACAATCTCAGTTACTAATTTAAACTACCAACAATAAAATATACATCTATTTACAAATCAGTTAGCAAGTCTAATTTTTTTAAAAAGGCAATAATTAAATGAGAACTTATATGACTAAAAGATCCTTCATAGTTTTTACTTTGAAATAAATACCCCTTGTGATGGAATATTCAACACAGTCAAGCAGGACATGCTTGACCGTGATTCTTTCATCACAAGGGATACAAAACGGAGGATCCTCACCTTTTAATAGGTACTCATGAGTATATCTAGTGTGGCCAATACGACATCGTCGTATGATGACCTCTTCAAATCTGGACTGACAACCCAAGTAGGTGTAACCAATATAGGGTTTTATTTCATGTAATTTATTGATACCTACTTGGGTGTCCACTTCTTCTGCATCAGATCACGGATGTAGGTTCGAATGCTTGCTTTGTAATCAGAGTAAGGAATAAGAAGTGGTGTCACAGATTTGTCGAGTGCTACCTTTACAGCAAGATCGGCCATTGTATTCCCAGAAATGCCAACGTGACTGGGTAACCAACAGAGGACGATGTCGCATTGGCCAGTTGCAAGATCATTATATAATTCTATAATTTCTATTAAAAGTGGATGTTTACAAGAAATATTTTTAATCGCCTGAAGGCAAGACAGAGAGTCAGAAAAGATTATGTATTGTTTATATTTAGGGTGTCTATTTATATATTTGAGAGCTGTTAGGATTGCGTTTGCTTCTGCTGTGAAAATTGAAGTGTCATTGGGTAATCTGGAAGATATTGTTCTGGACCCAATGACAGTGGCACAAACAACCGCGCCACAATCCTTGGACCCATCTGTAAATAAGGATTTATATGTATTATATTTACTTTTTAATTGATTATATTCTTGTTTATACTGTAAGTCATTAGTTTCTGATTTTTTAAATTTAGTGAGTGTTAGGTCGACTTGTGGCCTAACCAATTGCCAAGGAGGAGAAGAAAGAAGACGGGAAGGAGATATATTCTCCAACTCAATGCCAGCAGCAGAAATATATTGTTGGATTCTTATCCCAAGAGGTGGGACAAGTGAAGGTTTTTTATTATACAAATCCTCATAAAGAGGATTAAAAACGCAAGTGTGAGCAGGATTGGATTCATTAGAATATAACTTTGTGATATATTGTAGGGACAATTTGATACGGCGAAGTTTTAAAGATGGCTCATCGGCCTCAACGTAGAGACTGTCAATGGGAGAGGTTCTGAAAGACCCAAGACAAAGTCTTAGACCCTGGTGATGGATAGAATCAAGTAGTTTGAGGTTGCTTTTGCAGGCTCCACCATATACGATGGAGCCATAATCAAGTTTGGAGCGTACCAATGATCGATATAGGTGGAGGAGGGTAGCTTGATCCCCTTCCCACCTTGAATTAGACACGACTTTCAATAAATCGAGTGCCTTCAGGCATTTAGTTTTTAGGGATTTAATATGCGGAAGAAAGGTTAAATGGGAGTCGAAAATCAGACCCAAGAATTTGGCCTCTTTTACAACCTTGATGGGAGTGCCATTTAAAAACAGTTCTGGGTCTTTATGAGGCCTATATTTTCTACAGAAGTGTAGGCAATTAGTTTTTGATTTAGAAAATTTAAAGCCATTTTCAAGACACCATTTATTTATTTTATTTAAACACAACTGTAGTTGCCGTTCAATAGTATGCATATTTTTACCGCGACAAGAAATGTTAAAATCATCCACAAAAAGTGATCCATCTATTGAATCGTTTAAAACCTTGGATAAACTGTTGATCTTAATGCTAAATAAAGTTACAGACAAAATACTGCCTTGTGGGACACCCTGATCCTGATTGTAATGGTCAGACAGGGTTGAACCCACTCGGACTTGAAATTGCCTGTCTTTTAAAAACCGTGATATAAAAAGAGGTAAACGACCCCTTAAACCAAAATCATGTAAATCCTTTAAAATGCCATGCTTCCAGGTGGTATCGTACGCTTTCTCGAGACCAAAGAATAGCGATACTGCATGTTATTTATTGACTATTGCATTTTTGACAAAGGATTCTAAGCGTACCAAATGATCAATGGTACTACGATTTTTCCTGAAACCACATTGAATATTTGTTATGAGATTATTGGTTTCAAGATACCATGTTAATCGATTATTTATTATTCGTTCCATGGTTTTGCAGACGCAACTCGTTAAAGAGATTGGTCTGTAATTAGACGGATCAGTATGATCCCGGCCAGGCTTTGGTATAGGGACTACAATGGCATTGCGCCACGAAGGTGGGAAATTCCCTGAAGTCCATATTGTGTCAAAAATATTTAGAAGAGTTTCCAAACATGATTCCGGTAAATGCTTCAAGAGCTGATAGTGTATATTATCAGCTCCTGTTGCTGTATCATGAGCTTGCTCAAGGGCAGTACGTAACTCATGCATTGAAAATAATTCATTGTAGTCTTCTCCATTGTCTGATGTAAAATTTATTCTTTTCTTCTCCTGTTGTTTCTGATGTTTCTGAAACTCAGGGACATAATTGGAGGAAGACGAATGTTTGGCGAGAGTTTCACCAAGCTTATTGGCAATGTCAGTCTGATCAGTTAACAAAGTATCACCATCCTTCAGATGATGAACAGTAGATTTGGAACCTTTACCTTTTATCCTTTGTATCATGTTCCACACCTTTGAAATCGGTGTCCGTGAGTTTATCTTGGAAACATAATTTCGCCAAGACTCGACGCTTATTCTGTTTAAAAGCACGTCGAGCCTTGGCACTAGTGATTTTAACATTATTTAAATTGTGAACTGTAGGATGCCGGCGAAAGTATTTCTCTGCCTTCTTCCTACACTTCCTGGCCTGTTTGCAATCTTCAGTAAACCATGGTTTACGAATGTGTGGTGTCGCAGAGGACTTAGGAATAGTTTCATCAGCTATTATATTTAGCTTGTCCGAGAACAACTGAATAGGATCCATAACATTGACAAAACAGTCAGATTTCAATCGGTCAAAACAAAGAGTCTGAAATAAAGTCCAGTTGGCCTTTTTAAAATTCCGCCTTGTCGTAGAAGGCTCATCATTAGGGTTTATAGCTGAAAGTATTGTGGGAAAATGGTCACTTCCACACAGGTCGTCATGGACCGACCATTCAAATTCGTTATAAATGTTTGGATCTGTTAGTGACAGATCAAGTGAAGAATATGTTCCTGTACCAGGATGCAAATATGTGGCTGATCCATCATTAAATATGCATAAATTATTATTTGAAATGAAATCCTCAAGCAGTTTACCTTTAGTGTTAGTTGCGGAACTTCCCCACAGAGGGTTATGTCCATTAAGATCACCCATGATGATACAGGGTTTCGGGAGCTGGTCAAATAGATCCTGAAGATCGGACTGCTGAAGAACTGAAGAAGGAGAAATATACAAAGAACAAAGCGTAAAGGTTATCTGTAGAGTAAGACGGACAGCAACAGCCTGAAGATTGCTTTTAAGAGGAACTGGGCTATGGATTACACCCTGCCTCACGAGAATAGAAGCACCGCCAGTGGCTTTATCACCTGGAGGTGAGAATGAATGAAATGAATTGTACCGACGCAATTCAAATCGATCTGTACTTTTCAGGTATGTCTCTTGTAGACTAAAAGCTGATGGTGTAAAACCTTGTGATAAAATTTGTAGATCGTTAAAATTGTTCCTGAGGCCTCTGCAGTTCCACTGGATTACTTGTTGATAACCGTTCATGGTGGTTTAACTGGAGAACGTGATGCTTGCCTACTCCTATGAGTAGAGACTGGAGGGCTGACCTCCATGTCTAAAGGTTCAAAACGATTTTGAACCGTTGCGGGGGATGAGGGAGAAGAAGGCACTTCCAAGGTTTGGAGGGCCCTGGCCCTTCTTCTCATCTGTTTCTTTTCTGCTTTTGTTAAGTGCACTGAGTTATCTCTTGTAACATTTTCTGGTTCTGAGTTTTGTGTCAGTTGAACATCCGTTTGTGTTTCGGATACTGACGTGCCTGGTACAGAGGAACCTTGTTCCAGAATGATCTGATCATCATTCACCCAACTGATCAACGTTTGGCAATGAGTAGAAACTCCGGAAGGTTTGACAACAGGCATAGGAGAAGAGGAAACTACAGCTGAGTAAGAAATAGAAGAAGTCTGAGAAGGAACAGAAACTAACTTTTTAGCTTCATGATATGAAACATTGTTAGTATATTTAATTTTCAGTATTTTTGACTCTCGTTCAAAGACAGGACATGATTTGGAAGAGGCTGCATGTTCTCCGCCACAGTTGACACATGTGGGTGATTCATTTGTACACTCAGAACTCTCATGAGTGCCACCGCAACGGTAACAAACAGCATTCTTTGCATGACAAGACTTAGCGCCATGTCCAAATCTTTGGCATTTGTAACATCTGAGTGGATTAGGGATGTATACGTCCACTGCAATATTGAAATAGCCGGCTTTAATAGACTTTGGAATGGTCGGACAGTTGAATGTAAACAGGTAGGTATTTGTTTTATTATACTGTTTTCTTGTTTTTTGGTGAAACGCTTCACAGCTGTAACACCTTGACTTCCCAATTCAGCTACAATTTCCTCCTCACTCATGAACGTAAGACACTTTGCCCGATCTCTAACAATTCCTCTACTTGAGTTCAGTGTTCTGTGCACCGAGACAACAACTTGTGTATTAACAAACTGCTTAAGACCAAGCAGGTTGACAGATTGTTGCCTCCGAGCACATTCCACTAACAGTGAACCATTTCGGAGGAAGGTCTGTTTACAAGAGCTGTCATAGCCGAGAAGTGTCTATAAATGGCAATGTTTCGGTGCCATAGCTATTCAAAGTTTAGAAGAAAAATGAACTGACATACTTAGATTTGTTATTGATTTAATGACTTGCACATGGTGCATATTTGACTAATAACTAGGTTGCACTTTGTGATATTGAGTTGCACCAGTGCAAGTAACAAAGCACTAAGTCGAGCCCTGTAAAATGTATGTACGGTTAACGTGTACAACTTTTACCTTTATCGGTCACACCCACTTTGGTGTGTGGGCAATGTATCTCTTCATGTAAACACCCCGTGAAGATCCGGGTTAGAATTGATCTTCAGTAACCCTTGCTTGTCCTGTGACGCGACTAACGGGATCGGGTGGTCAGGCTCACTGACTTGGTTGACACATGTCATCGTACCCCAATTGCGGCGACTTGATTGTATTTTCTTAGATCCAGTATATGAGAGGATGGATGAGTAGCCTCGTTGTTGATGCGTTCGCTTATCGTGAATAACGGGTTTCGATTCCATACATGACTACAATTTGTGAAGACCACTCCTGATGTCCCCCGCCGTGATGTGCTGGAATGTTGCTAAATACCTCGTTAAACCATGTTCACTCAGTCCGTACGTCAGGGATGATCACGAGTGTAATATATGACTGTCGGAAGCGAGGAGTGGGACAAGCTGATCGTTCATTCAAGGTCTGCGTTGTTGTCGTTTTGCTGACAAGTATTCCATTCCACGAACAGGTTCCTGGTTGGATTATGTGAGTGACGGAACTCTTCACTGGGAGAGAATTCGATCAATTACACTACAAACACCATTGACTAGTGAGTGAGTATGGCTTTACACCGCTTTTAGCAATATTCTGGCGATATCACGGAGGGGACACCAGATATGGGCTTTACAAATTTATGCCCATGTGGGGAATCGAACCCGGGTCTTCGGCGTAACGAGCGAACGTTTTAACCACTAGGCTACCCCACCACACCAAACGTCGACTAGAAGCGTATACGTATTGTGTCTGTAGCAGTTTTCAAAACAAATGTTCGAAGGTAACTTGTACAAAAAGTCAAGACGTGTTAGATCTCCACTCTAACGCTTCTCCTCCCCACCCCACACTCATTTCTAGCTAAGTTATTATCACGTGGCATGTAACAGTTTTTTCTCAGCGTGAATCATGTTTTCCCGAACCTCTAGCATTTCAGTCACTCACGCCGACACATGCAGCTTACTTTTAAAGATTTTAAGTGCGCTTCCTTTTAGCTACCCTATGTCTTAGAGCAGATTCTTATAATAAGCCTGTGTCGACTTCTCAGTGCTATGTTTGATCTCGAGTCAGATGTTTTGGACACTACCACGACTATGGACACCACAACTCTTCCTCAAGCTTGTTGACTCGTAAACACAATGGAGCGGTGGTCAGAGCGTCCGCTCGTCACGCCGAAGGCCCGGGTTCTATTCCCCACATAGGTAAATTGTGTGAAGCCCATTTCTGATGTCCCTGCCATGATATTGCTGGAATAAAACTCACTCACTCGCATTACCTCACTATGCACACCACTAAACTAGGATCAGGCATCCAATACAGATACGCCACTATATGGCTTAAATATTGCCTAGGTGACGTTAAATTTTGACTCACTCACTCACTCGAATACAGATGGCCAGTGAATGTTGTTAACGCCATTGTATCCACTTTCGCTTACATCTACTATTGTAAACAGAAACATATTCATATGTGGGATAACCATACTTCATAATGATGCACCTCCGGGAATGTTAAAAATACTTGGTAACAACAGCCGACAGAAATATCAATAATGTGAGGTAGTTTTCACGCCGAGAAGCACTTGGTTTTCAAACTCCGTCAATTGGCATATATAACAGGGATAAAATCTTCCCTAAATCACCCTCCAAGTGCTCTAGTGAAATGTCAATTTGTACTGTCCGGAGAAAACAATTGGTAAGTTGCTATCTTCCGGATTGACATGAACAGCGCTTATTGCCTGTGTAATGGATAACTAAAATTATCATATACTACCTAGATAAAGTAGATCTTTCAGGAAATACTTTGAACCTCCTTTATCAATTCGATGCCTACTTTCTCAGTAAACCTTTGAGTGTAGTACGTCCCCAGTATTATGATATATGGTTTTAAGTCATATATATTAGGTTGTTCACGCAGAATTGTATTCATACGCGGTTACTAAAGCTACTTCATTGAGTGCTATTACATTCAGTTTCCTTTTAGAGAATGACATTAGAATACGAGAGCGTATTGCCCTCGTGCGTTTCCTTATCGTAAATCGCCGTATCGAAAATATCTGATGCGCTGTTAAAGCAATATTCGTGAATGAGTGAGTGAGTGACAGTGTGTGTGAGTGAGTGAGTGAGTGTGTGTGTGTGTGTGTTAGGAGTAGTAACTATTATGTTAATATTGTAACAAAAATTCATGTCTAATCTTGGCTTCAAGTACAGAGATAATCAAGCTCACAGCCATCAAAGTGATTCCAGCCAAGATACTAGCCTTATGCTGCATTTTATTAAAGTGACATACCTTTTGTACAGTCTGCATCCAAGCTACAGTTTTAAGTTTAACAGTAATTCCAGCGCAAGTCACCGAAACCCAATAAGGAGGTCCATTTGACATGTAAAAATATTCGAAAAAATAAGTTTCCAAACTTGGATGATTTATGATTTATTTCATAGTATATTATATGTATGTTTAAAAACCGAAATGATTTAAAGTTAAGTATTCCGATTCTTATTCTGTGGACAATAACACCTGGTACATACTGAATGGTAAAATAGGGCTAAAATATACGTTACCGGTCAGTTATAGACTTCCTATTGTACACAAAAGACACAAAAAGACCACAGAGAATTTTAAAACATTTTATTAAACAATATGAAACACATTAAATCATCAAACGTGTGGTTACACTTGTCCAGCATAAACATAGAGCAGTTTAGTGGTTCCCTTCTGGAACTGACACAATTGTAAATATAATGAAACATCAAAGGTACTGCCATTAGCGTGTAAAATTGCTTTGTAATCAAAGGTACATATGTATGAGAGAACAATATCAAAAATAGGTATCTTAGGTTACATGCATATGCTACATGTCTCTCTTAGTAGGAGGGTAACGTACATTTCAATGATTTCAACATAATGCGGTATTGCATGTTAGTAACTACTGAAGAACAGGGATCCGTTTCATGTGAAATATAAACTGGATAATTACTATAATTTATGTTTTTACTTTTCATTCTTTGGGTAAAACGTCTAAACAAATCTGCAGCAATATATTTACTTTCCCAGTTGCCTGAAAGAATACATAATTGTGGACGACAACACCATTAATTAGCAACAAATAGTAAATGAAACTGTGAATCTTGAACGAAGATCTAGTCAAAACCTGACCCGCTAACAATCTCAATAAATGCTGAATAAACTTGATGTTCTCATTGTCTTCACAAGGTACATCTCTCCAGGTAACGAACATTTCAAAACAGCACAATGTTTTTCACTTACCTATGATATTATGAATAATCATTAATCTCCTGCAAAACATAACAGGCGAACGTTCTAACCTGGTACTAGAAACACGAGAACAATAACAGAACTACATAGGCAGAACAGTTTTAGTTATTTCCTGGTAACGCACATTTCAGTCTACAGGTACTCATTATAGTTATGTTCAATGGTTCCTAAATCATCTTGGCTAAGTTTCAGCATGCGCCCAGATTTTCCACTTGCTTGAGGAGGTTGTACTGAACATAGGATCTCTTCCTTCTTACACCAAACAATATCATTGCGTCGGGGCCACTGAAAGAGTTGTTTCTTTTTTTCCATGAATGTTATGTTGACTGTGTGATCAGTATTGTCAACTTCAAGAACTCTTCCGATATACCACCTGCCATCATAGATAGCAGCTACATAAGAACCAGGAGAGTATTCATGATCAGCTGCATCTCTGGGTTCCACTTGACCTGCTGTTTGTGCTTCCTCTGCAGGACTAGTTTGTGAATCTTGGACTTCTGTTGCTGAAGAATGTGTGACTTGTGATTCCTTTGGCTGTAGATCTTGGACAGTTGGTGCGGTTTCCAAAGATTGGATTTCTTCTGATTGGTCTGTAGATGCCAGAGACTCCTTTCTCCAAGTGTCACACAGTCCACCTGTGATGCACACATCACAGTAACAACTTACATCTCTTACACTGATGCTTGAGATCCCATGGCCAACCACAGCGTGAATTTTCATTGTCCCCTTCACACTCTTCAGTTTCAGTTGCTTCACTCTGTTCAAGATATCCTGGCACTCCTCGGAAGACACAAAAAAGAACTTCACAGACTTCATATTTGATGATCTTGCCCATGTGAAGAAACCTTTGGGATCCTGGATGACACACTTTCCACTACGGACAGCCTCATCAGCCATACGTTTAGTTGTACCTCCTAATCCATCACATGGCCCCTTGCCATGACCTGCTTCAAAATAGTTCCATCAAACTTTCATCCCAAACACTGGTTGATGGTGAGCCACAGTATTGAAAACAACTTTGTTCCTGTACTGACTTGTAGGACTGTCTGTCCAATAGTGGATTATCTCCACATTCTCATCCAAGGCCTTAACATCAGGCATTAACTTGTGAAGTATTGCAATAACTGTAGAAGATGCATGAGATACTTCATCAGACACAGCAACAAAACTCTGATGGGTCAGCTGACCAGCATCATTCCTGTAGTAGACTACAATCGGATGAAGGGTCACTCCAACTTGGTTCCAATATGCGCTTTGGATTTCATCAACAGTTTTGCAAGAATAATTTTCTGCAAAATCCATATGACAAATCATCTGGTGTTGAGGAAGGGTCTCCTTTAACCTTCTGATTTCTGCATACTGTGTTTGTACACGACCGACATGGCATGAGAAATCTTCCACTTGTTTTTTCAGATCATCAATGAAGATATCCCTTGTCACTTGAGAATCCACAATTCTGGTGACAGATTTTGTTTTACCTTTCTCTTCTACCGTCACTCGTTTCCACTGACTTCTGATTACATGTTCTGGCATCTTTTCTACTATGATATTCAGGTCAACATGATCTTTCAAGAATGTCTCTGGATTTGGGGATACCAGAATTCCCTCCTTGCGAAGGGTTTTAAGCTGTAAAGCCATGTTCTGATGCTTTGTACATAGGCAGCTGTGTCTGGTTATGAATGATGTCAGTAGTATGTACTTTGGCCTCATACGTCTGAAGGTTTCAAGAGATAGTTTGATATCGGGGTTCTCAGCCATGTATTTTGCATGAAGATTAGAAATATAATCTGTCAGAACTCTGGTTTGTATCTTCTGGCCATCTAATTTCTTAGAATCAGCCTTTCCAGGTTGTACTCTACTGTTGTCATCACGTTCAAGGAAAGCCAGGACACTAGATTGGTATATCTGTAGAGTCCTTGTCCTTTTTCCTTTTTGTCAGCACAATGCATTTATTCCTTACGTTTGATAACTTGTGGCGACATAAACCAGTCTGGGAACTCAGCTGGTTCAAACATCGATACTTCTTGATGATTTTCCCTGAGACAATGCGATGCAGAAGAGGACGCTTTGAGGTTTTCATTTCGTCCTTAGAATGAGTAATTTCTGAAATAAGAGCATTACTAAGAAGCAAGTCTTTGTTCAATTGTGTTGAACTTGGCTTGCTTCATCATTGCCTCAGTTTTGCTTTTCGGCGTACTTGTTGAACCAGCTGACATTTTTTACATCATGTCTTTTTACTTTTCTTTTCAGTGAGTAATATTTCTTCGATAATTCATGCTGTCTGTCTTTGAGGTCTGCAATGGTTCTGTAGGCCTTTGCTAAAGCTTTGTTTGTTCTACGTCTAGGTCCCAATCTTCTGGCATTTGGTAAGGGCAACCGAACCACCAACTGTTGATGTGAAGCTGCACCCTGACTCTCGTAGCCACTCGTTTCTTGTTCAGGTTCATTTTCATTTGCTGCAGCCGCAAGCAATGCTTTCTTTTGAGACCTGTGTCTCTTCAAATTATCAAGATTCTTTAGGTTTCTTTTCAACAACTCGTTGCGATTTAGTTGAGACGACGGAACATAATTTTGACGCCGTCTCTGTCGTTCTTTCTCAAGATATGCCTCGCCATCCTTCAATTTCTTTCGTTCCCTATATGCTTTTTGTATTTCAGCACGTGTTTTCCCCATTATTGTCTGAAACATAACGACGAAATGTACGTTACTAGTCACTGAAATGTACGTTACCATTTCTAAATTGATAATTGAATGTTTGTTTGATTGGATATAATGTTTTGATCAACTTTGTGTGATATATACATCTTCATGTTGTAATTCTACATCAAATATCGCTATTCATTTCATCTATTTTGAGGAGATATTTTCGGTAGAACTAAGGTGATCAAACATAGAGATGTTTCGGAAAACTTGAATATCAGTAAGCATAATACGTTGTCTAACTGTGTAGTTTTCCGGGGCTAAAATCATACTTTCTTAGCTCTAGAATCTTAGATGAACAATAAAATGTATTTTACAAGAATCTAGATATATAATCCTGATTGAGTGTGGTCAAAAATTAATATATCTCGTTTCCTGAAATGTACGTTACCATTGGTAACGTACATTTCACATTACAATAACCATGAAAAAAGTTTCCTTTGTGAACATATGAAGTTAAAATCAGCATAGACATGAAACTAAGGCATTTTCACATGAATAAATCGCAAATAACCTTGTGGATGAGCTTTATGAACTTTACTAAGCATAGTCATTCAAACTTACCTCAGGTTCATTGACGATTTTAGGTCTTTCAGCGTTGAAATTCAAATGGTTTGTCTTGCAATCAGTGTAACCAAGGTCAAGCAGACGACAGGAAGCACATGGTCAGCTTTGTGTAAAGCTGTATGCATGGTAGATATTAGTTTCGTATTCTTTGGTAACGTACATTTCGGTAACGTATCTTTCACACTATGCATTTATATGAAGCAGTATGCTTATTTCAAGTAGGAACAATGAGCAACTCACTTCATTTTATTGTCTTATATCCATAAACATCCCTTTGTATAGCAAACCATTCTCTTGTCAGACCTCTAAAAACAAAAGGGAGTAACGTACATTTCATCCTTAAAATTACGGTTGATTAGTGCATTTAGACACCTTCTTAACAGCACTGAAAGGTTTTGTTATTTCTTTAATGAGTATTTAATTCTTTTGAAAACATATTATTCTTCAATTTAAATCAATCAAACGTTTTCACGTCAGTCATGTTTACAGTCGCCATCTTGAATTTTCTGACGTCACCTATAAATAGACCTGTCAAGGTTAGCGTCGGGGCGGCAATTTTGACTTTGACAAGCAAGGTAGGTTCCAGGGTTACGTCACAGCTAATTTCTCATTTTTCCATTATAAGACATTTTTATTGAATAACTTTTAATTAACTAGGCTATTATTAACACTTGGTCTGCTCTCTACGTATCTAGTTGTGGATAAGTGATATTTGGGGGGTTATTTTCAACTTTGTTGATATCCGGATTTCGTCTGACAGCTCCGAGAATCTATCCGGATTCATTCCGACGGAATATTCCCGGATCATATGAATCAAGTGTACAGGTTACAGATACAGATACACTCACAGTCACAGTTATCAATCACAAGTCACGAGTGATTTATCGCCAGTATGAAATATTACAGTTCACAGTTTATTTAATGTTTGACAGTCGCTGATTGTCTTCGCGATCCTGGGGGTCCAAGGTCATTCCGACATACTATGTTTGCAGTATCAAGTTACAGTCTCTGCGGAGGGTTGCTACCACAGGGGATTATTGGAATCGTCTACAGTTGAGATATACGTTTTTCACTGCAAGTTATAATTAGGATTTGGCCTCATTCTTACTTGTATCATTTTTCTTATGACAGCTGTCGGAGGTGTGGCCTCCTTAGTATTCATTCCGGGTCACGTGACTTCCGGAATGTGTTGTTTACGTTATCTGGATCCAGTTCCGGTTGCTGCAAGTTCATACACTTTCAAGTTTCGAAGTTTATTGTACAGTTAATTCATTTAACAACCCAGGGATCTGAATTGAGACTGGCACACAGTATTGCAAGACTGCTACAGCCACGAGGACACAGGTTGACGAGCATGGCATCCAGTCCCGATGGCAGTTGGTATCGTGTCGAGACCGTGTATTTTCATTTGGTTCTTTATAAATGAATCCTTTAACTATTGCTAATAATATATTTGTCAGTAAGATACTACCAATTCTAACCCATGGAAATGAAATTTGGGGCTATACTTACAGAACATGTATTGAAAAGGTTCATAGTGAGTACTATAAACGATTTCTGTCACTCAGTAAAAAAACTGCATCATGTGCTGTACTTGGAGAAATTGGCAGATATAACTTGTGTGTACATTACCATTCAAGGTGTATTAAATATTGGTGCCGAATTATTCGTATGGACCAAAATAGATACCCGAATGCCTGTTATAAGATGATGAAAGCCTATGATGATAACGGAGGCACAAACTGGGTTTCACATGTTCGAATGCTTCTATTTACTACAGGTTTCTCCTATGTCTGGTTAGCCCAAGATTGTGGCGATGTAAATCACTTCATGTTTGAGTTCAAACAACGCTGTATAGATATTAATATACAACACTGGAATAGTAAAATAAGAAACTCATCATTTCTTGTAAATTATAGTACATTTAAGTCACTTCTTGAACCTGAACTGTATATTTCCTGTGGCGCATTAAGCAAAGATCTTATGCGAATGTTGATCAAATTCCGATGCCAATCACATAACTTGAATATACAAAAACAACGTTTTTCAAAGATAATTGTCCCATATAAAGAATTAGTTTGTAACAAAACTTTTAAAAATGTACTTGTTAAACGTGCATTTTTGAAGACGAATATCACTTATTTCTGCTAATATGTCCATTTTATAACCGATGCAGATCCCAATGTATTCCAGCCTATTTCTACAGCCCACCTTCAATTGTCAAATTCTGAATAAAGTGAGCCCTTATGAAGATTTACAGTGTCATCTGTTCTTAAAGGAATATGTAAATATTCCTGAAGCAAAACCTACGTTAAAATAATTGTATTATGAATTATATTTCAACTCTACACACCATGACAATGTTGTATTACCGTTCTGCCACTTTTTTTGTACTGGGTTAGAGTTGGCCACATGGCCTTCAATTAGCTAAGTGGCTGAATAAAGTGAAGCAAAATCATAAAAATCCAATATGGTGGCCAAGTCCATATTTTGTCTATTTTCGTAAATGCCTATCATAAACTGGTACTTCAAAAAGAAAAATCTACATTTTCGATGGTCAGCAATCCAATAATAACCTTTTCAAAGCCCAAATATATTATTTTATGTCATTCTTAGAGTCATAATACAAATCACAGATGACAAAATAGCCATGAAATCTCATTTACGCACCTTCCGTGCTCACAGTTGCCTTTGTAGTGGCAAAGGGAAGTGCAATCGAGCTTTGAGTGTTTGCATATGCACTTTCTGGAACAGAGTGGCTGGGATTTACGTCCACACTTGATGAGTTCCCGGCAGGCTTTTGATGGCTCGGATATTGTCATCCAAACTGGACACCAAGTTTTGTCTTCCTCAGTCCATCCGAGGGAACTTGGGTCCGGGGCATTCAACTCTGGTGTTAGACTACCCAACCATAGTGTAGTAAAAACTGTGTGTTGAATGAGGGCATCCTGCGTTGGTGGCAGATTTTTCATCATTTTCACCCGTTTTCTTTGGCAGAACATCTATTGTCTCAGGTCCCTGACTTTGCCAAGTGAAGTGCTGCGGTCAGAGAGAATGCATGTGTACACGAATCGTTCAATGGGAGCAAATGCTAATGAGTGTTCGTTGATCGGACTAAATGGTTCAAGGGTGGGGTACAGAAAACCTGCGCTAGCTTTTGGATATGCAAGCCATGTCTTCCAAGCTGTCCTTTTCCCTTTCCCAATAAACTGTGAAGAGGTGTCATACCCAGTAAATGCGTGAAAGAAAGGAAAAGCATTTGAATTAGTGTCTCCAAGTTCTTTGCAGACAGAATTGACGTCAAACACCCTGAAGTGTTTTCCTTTCCCAAAAGCCACATATACGCGAAGAGATGAATTGTGAACTTCTAGTTTTGAAAAGTTTCCAACCAATACTAGAGGACAGTGTTCACCAAGACACTTGAGCCATCTTTCTTCAGAACATCCTCAACATGTAGACAAATACGCGTATCAGCTTCCTCATGATCACTGGGATCCATTACAACACTACTGTTTGAGGACACATTTCTACCACAGGTGATGAAGACTTTTTTCCAGTCTCATAGGTGAATCTTGTGCCCCCCCATGTCAAAAGTTCAAAGAGTTCTACCTTGTTCTTCGAATTTCGAAGAAAAATAAAGTTTGCTGGTAGCTTTGTTTGCCGTGACACCTTCCTCCGTTTCCCTCTTTCTTCTGGTTGCCTCTTTCAGACTGCCATCTATGTATGTGTCCAACACAATGTCAATTCTATTACATTTGCCCAACTGCCTTTCTGTCCACGGTAAGAAAACCATGTCACAGTATTCACCAAATGTCTTTGCTTCGCCAGTTGTAGAGAATGGACAACGGCTGCTCCATCAAAAATCTTTGCATCCACACGAGGATGTTCTCCTCCAAGCACATGCTTCTTGAAACAATCAAGCAATTCAGATTTGCAGGATGGCAGATGGAGCCTTCCATATTGAGACAAGGAAACTGGTCAATGATGGTTTTCGAGGCAAAAGAATTCGGACAAGTCAGTTATAATCAACCAGACGTCTAATCTTGGATTTGGCTTTAGTCTGTCTCCTCTTGAACAGTGGTACGTAGTTTTTCTTGATTGGGGCATGGATTGAATGTGTGTCTTGATACCATATTCATAATGGTATCTTGAATGAAGAGATCATACTGCTCTCAACCTACAGATTCAAGAGAATTGAGAGCTTTGCTCACGGATTCATCTACACAATCATGAGCATCTATTGTCATAGAATCTGTGGATTTGTCCAGAAATGGATTTCCCGTTGATGCGATCGTGTAAAGTTGGCAAGCTTGAATCTTAAACTTGTTCTGCCTAGATTCACTCGGTCCATGGCTTTTGGAATCAGAACTCTTGAAACAGACGTGATTGCTCTGGCCCAGCAATCATCCATCTTTTCAGGGCTTTGGGGTTTTCTGTCAAACCCGCTGCTCCACCAGAGTCCTTGACTGTTTTATTGTTTTGCTCATGGGCTTGATCTAATGCATGGCCAAGAATGTTCTTTTAGTCTTTGGAAAATAAACAATTTCTCATGAAGTCGACCGAATACAATGCCAAAAGAGTCTTCATATCCCTTAAGTGAACGGAAAGCCAGCGAGCATAATTGGTGTGGTTCAAGATAAAGAACCATGGGGCAAGCAGGTCCATTAGCTCTACATACATATTGAAAATCCTCTCACGGTGAGATCGGACAAACATAAGTACAAGTATTTCCAGTTAAAGGATGAGATCCCAAAACTTGAACATTGGCCTCTGCATCATTTGCTTCTTCCACTGTGGAAATGCTTCCTTGTCACATTCTCTATTCAATGTTTTGTATGCATCTCTCTGCAGCAGAGTCAAAGTGGTCACCCGGTGAGCATCCCTTGTCTTTGTCACGTGGGATACGGTAAGAACTGAATCAGCAGTTCACGAGGATGCCACTCCCACAGGGGCGTGTCGCGCTTAAAAACAGGGTTAGAAAGACACATAGGTTTATAGACCCCACCCTAGTTCTATATAAAAGGAAAGGGATGTAACGACGAAATAGTTCCACCCCCTCCTCAATCAAAGTTAGATTTCACCACGTAAAATATTTTTAAGGCCCTGAGCAGTCAATTGGTAAGAATGATATTAGAGGTTAAATTTTTATAAATATAATTTCCTAAAAATGAATCAATATTAAATGAATTTTTATAGCCTCTAAAATTATTCTTACCAATTTACTGTTGAGTACATCATCCAAAATAGAAGGAATATTGCAAAGTTCATATTTCGCGCCCATTAGGAAACAGACAAAATATTACAGTATATTTTATTTTCCACCACTCGGATGGCCCGAGTCAGTTTGTGTGGATCTGCTCAGGCCACTTGAATGTCAAGGTCATGTATGGCCGACAAGTGAGTATGATTGCCGATGATTTTGGAGAAAATGCTAGCATACTGTCGAGGAAATGATATGTTTTTAGACCCGTGGAATACCGCTGCCGATCGAATCTAGTCCTACATAGGTGCTGTCAATGTTCCTGGAATTAATAAACGAATTTAAAAGGTGAGTTTTCGCGGTCTTGGCTGATCCATGATTTTGGCGTGGAATTGCGGAGGTAGCTATTTTCGATGAGTCATGGCGTATAACGTTTGAAATAATGATCCGATTGTGACCATTTATAGCTCATTTTGTAGGGAAATCATCTAGCTTTCGACCCGTAGGCCTCTACGGGGCCTTAAAAATATTTTACGTGATGAAATAACTTTGATTGAAGAGGGGGTGGTTTCGTCGTTACATCCCTTTCCTTTTATATAGTACTAGGGTAGGGTCTATATATACCTATATGTCTTTCTAACGCTGTTTGTAAGCGCGACAGGCCACTCCAGCCTCACACAAAGGCACAGTCCATCCTGAATCCTCCAACAGATTTCCCAACATCCCCCATAAAGTCATCTCGGTATGCAAGATACCAAGCATCACAGTGAACATATCTTCTCCAAAAGTGTTTGGCTAGCCCCATTGTACGTATTTTGTAAGTGCAAAAGGATCCACTGACATAACTGGAACCTGACCTGGATTACAGAATGCAGTTATTTCTTTATTGATACCCATACCATGTTTGACCATACTAATGGTTGCAGCTTTCTCATCAAACACAGGCAGGAGGCAAGAAACATCGGCTTCAGGTGGTGCTTCAGGGTGTTGCGATGCATGGTATGCTCCCCAAGAGACATAGTCAGTATTTTCAAGATTTCCTTTTGAAGGAGAGATATGGTCTGGAGGATCCATTTCTTTTCCTCTTCTTGTGACCTTTCAAAGACTCCAGAAGCATTTGTGACAATCATTCAGGCACTGACAAAGAGTCAATACTGCAGGATACGGATGGGACGATGCAGTACTTGTCGGGAAGCGAAGGAGTGAGAGTGACAGGTTCTATGACAATGCTAGGGTTATCAAGTGGTTGGGAACTGCTGAATGCTGGTATTTGTTCCATGGTATGAGCCTTCAGCTGTTGAAGATGATGGATTATGGTTTATATCGTCAAGAGCCCCAACAATGAATTTGTCCTTACGAACCTGTGGTGGTGAAACCATGTTTTCCGATGTATAGCGCTGACAAACAGCACTAGTCAGTCCGTCTCCTATATCTAAAATACTTTCATAGCTGACAGCGAGTCCCAGTTCATATAGGTGAGTCAATATATTCTTATTCTGTGTTCGTGTGTGAACATCCAAGCCGACATACAGTTTAAGTAGCGGTTCTCTTTTCTTGGAATGGCGAGATTTTTCAAGGTTTGCGCTTTTCTCTTTAGAATTGAAGCGGATTAGCTGAGAAATTGTCAGACATGCTCTTGTGTTTGTCATGTCGTCATCCATATAGTAACGTCGACATTAATGATTTCAAACTATTGGGAACCGAGTTCTGTTCACAATCATCAGGAAATGTACCAGAAGTGTTTCCTCTCTTGTAATGTACTGAGTTTTAATGATGCATATTTCAGACGACATGCCTTATGCCATTTCGCCTGGTTCTTCAACAGCTGTGAAACGTTATGGTAATACGTTTTGTAAATTGAAAGGTAACTTCCCTAACTCCTCAAAACCTTTCACACATCTTATGAAATCTTCATAACATCCAAACGGTTGAGGGTTGTTTCCTTTTCCCGGACATCTCAGTTCACTGCCAGCTGTACCATAAATGATGCACTTTTCCCAAATATCTGACGACATTTTAGTATAGCCTCTCGACTGCATACAGCCTGGACGAGAAAATAACAAAAAATAAACAACTCTGCTTATGCCATTTACAAGAAAATATTAATAAACATGATATTAGGCCACATGTAAGAATTAATTTTGGTTTCTCATTACTGTCCGGCATTTTTTTTGTCTTTTGCACTGGTAAATGTGGCATGGATGAAGCCGACAGACTTCTGAAATCCGTGTCTGCTTCCAGGTTTTACATTTCCATTGTGTACAGATCCAAATAAAAGTAGAAACAAGAAGACAAAGTCATCAATATCCCCCACAATGTCAAAATACTCTTCATGATTATGTCTACGAGTTATGATTATGTCAAATATTTAGGTGTGTATATAGAAAAGTGGAATGAGAGTATTGAAAGTTTTTAAAGTTCTGCTCCAGAAAGGAGCACTATCACCAACTTCAGTCTATGTCAAACTTGTTGCCATGGAAATGCCAAAAATATTTTATTCAGAAATCCAAAACTACCAAAAGGCACCAGTACACCACCAGATCTATCTATGTGCCAAGTTTGGAAAAGAAATAGTGAACGGTTTTAGAGTTCTGCTCCGGAAAATAGCACTACCACCAATTTCAGGCTAAGTCAAACTTGTTGCCATGGAAACGCCAAAAATATTTTATTCCGAATTCCAAAACTACCAAAAGGCACCAGTACACCACCAGACCAATCTATGTGCCAAGTTTGATGAAGAAATAGTGAACGGTTTTAGAGTTCTGCTCCGGGAAGAGCACTACCACTAATTTCATTCTCAGTCGAACTTGTTGCCATGGAAACGCCAAAAATATTTTATTCCGAATTCCAAAACTACCAAAAGGCACCAGTACACCACCAGAACAATCTTTGTGCCAAGTTTGGTAAAGAAATAGTGAACGGTTTTAGAGTTCAGTTCCGGAAAAGTGTACTACCACCAATTTCAGGCTAAGTCAAAACTTGTTGCCACGGAAACGACAAAAATATTTTATTCAGAATTCCAAAACTACCAAAAGGCACCAGTACACCACCAGACCAATCTATGTGCCAAGTTTGGTGAAGAAATAGTGAACGGGTTTAGAGTTCTGCTCCGGAAAAGACAAATGTGCTCGGACGGACGGAGTCCATTTTAATACGGAGAGGATCCAAGAAACTGAGTTATATGAACTCAGTGAGGGTGTAATTGCGTAGATCGATGCCCATGCTGCTCAACACTGGATTGTATGGTATAGAGTCGATTATTAACAGACCGCCGCTATACAGCTGGAATACTGCGTTAAACAACAACCAAACCTAATCCAAGTGGGTCACCTAATATTTTTGGGCTGGCAATCTTAAATATCTCAATAAGACTTCAGTTGAAGTAGTCCCATGTGCATGCATCTACGACTGTCTGTCGTGCACATGAACGTTCGATATGTGATGACGGACAGCTGGCCAGTCTTTGATGTTGACAATGGTGCAAGGGCAATGGAGATCTACCACGGTTACATAGAAATCGCAGACTTTTACTGGATCCAGTAAAGATACTGCTTGATATTTGGGCACTCACACCACGCATTGACAAGGCAAATCTTTCTACATCCGTTTCACGTCGTATCCACCGAACAGATTGGACCAGTATTGTATTTTTAGCCAGAAATGGGGCTAAAAGATGTTAACCAACATTTTCCTCTGTGTATCGTTCAACATCCCTACGGCCCAAGTAGTGGAATCTTCCAGGCGAAACATGTGACGCCTACTTGAAATGGACGTATCCAACAGAAAGCGTGCGACCAACTCGAGGGGCTTTGATTCAACTAGGCTGCAGTTTTAGTAGGAGCGGAGTCAATTCTAGACGTATTTTCTTTAGAACTTGTTTTCAAATCCGAAATTAACATCTATGAACTTTCGGGTGATGTTAATTCACAGTATTGTACTATTTTCTTTTCAGCATGCTAATCTTTCCCACCAGCTTTGCCAGTTTAGCCCAGACGCTACCTGAAGGGCATTTCAGACTGACTCTTAAAAGCTATATGTTGCAATCAGCTTTCCTGAACGTTTTCGCTTTCCATAGAAACAGCAGAATGTCTTGACTTGCACACAGTAGACGTAAAACAAAATTAACAACCAGTGTTTTGTTTCAACAAAATCTCTGCTTTGAATCAAGGTAGTTTCCGGGACATCACTTGATTGTCTGGTTTGTCCACCGGCGGGCGTCGCATAGTAGGAGTACCTGGTCCATTTCATGCAACTGTCAATCACCGGATTCCTTGACCACAGTCATTGATTACAGATTCTTGTAGCGTTCCTAAAGAAACTTGGACATTGGTGGCAGGAGATGTCGGCAAAAACAACTTAGACCACTTACACTTTATGATAGCACAGAACAACCGATACGAGCGAGAGGTAACCTGTCATTCCATACAGGATATGTTTCTTAAAGTATGCTACTCATTATTTACCGGGGCGGTGGGGTAGCCTAATGGTTAAAGCGTTGGCTCGTCACGCCGAAGACCAGGGTTAGAATCCCCACATGGGCACAATGTGTGAAGCCCATTCCTGGTGTCCCTCGCCGTGATGTTGCTGGAATATTGCTAAACTCAGTCAGTCAGTCAGTCGGTCATTATTTACCGTGTAAACAAACATCCAAGGCAGCCTATTGTTCAGATGACATGACAAACTTGCGATTGTTCAGTTTAGCCGTGTGACGTCATATAGCTCCATCTGTCCACTCGTCAAAAATGGCCAGTACGTACGTGCAAATATCGAAAAGTTATAATTCCATTCAATCTCTCTAACTGTATGGGTGACATTGGCATAATGTTCTTTACATGATGAAATAAATGAATACCCCTTTCAAGGAAGCTTACTCACATAATCCTGACCATCCAAATCCAAATCCACTTTCAAATTTAAAGGTCATTTATGCAACGATGTCGTATTGGCCATATAAGATACACTCATGAATATTTGCTTAAGGGTGAATATCCCCCCGTTGTATCCTTTGTGATGAAAGAATCACGGTCAAGCATGCTTGACTATTGATTTTTCCATCACAAGGGATAAATATTTCAGTGTCAAAACAGTTAAGGATATTTTTTATTATATTAATTCTAATTTATGAATTAGTTTTCTAAAAGAAATAGATTGTTACTAAAATGTTAATCTGTTTTGTATATAGATCAATGGAATTACAGGTATATTAAATTAGTGTGTCATTGTTAGTGTGTCATTGTTAGTGTGTGCTCAAAGGGGATAAAGTAATGAAACATCTGAAGCAATGGTATAAATCCAGCCTGAGTCCATTCAGGTGACAAGGGCACTGTAAGTCCCCCCATATTCTCAAACATGGTAATCTACCTTCAGTTGTTGGCGATCTATATCCCATATTTATATATTGTATTGTTGCGTGTATAATTACAGTTTAAAGGTAACATGCTAGTTTTACGTCTAAATATGCGATAGTCTAGTTATATAGCTGTCAATCGATGACAGACTTCGCCATCACATTATATCCAGTATTTATATCAAATTTCCCGTCACGTTGTGGCTGAAATATTGCCCTTGTCACTAAAGATTTAACTCACTCGAATTTCTGACGCTCGACAGGAACTATGCGATTTCTGTTGTCTCGTGTTATTTCATCAGGTGGTCAATTCAGTGGAACGAAATTGGCTATTAGACCATTGATGAACCTTGTCAATCCACCCATTAACCCATACTCGACCGTCTTGGCGATCTTATCCCTTATCTTGATTTTGCCAACGGAAACAAATTCCGATTCAGGCGCTCAAATTTGCCCCCGTATATAGCGTTCTTCCGATCAGAGGTCAGTCTCGGGCCATCACTTCAGCTCCACTGAGACTGAACACGAGTGCTGCAGCCAGAGGTGACACAGCCATGTTTACCTGACAAACAGTTTAATACTCCATTGACAACAGGAACGTATGTTTATGTTTCAGAGAACCTACATTCTTAATTTGTGAAAACGCGTTCATTGCGAATTACATGTGCATCATGTTTTAGCAAAGTAGAAGAAATACACTCAGAAATTCAAATCTGGGGGTATGTGAATGCTTTACCTGAAGACATAATCCAAGAGTATAGGTCTGGAGGTGCGTAACCAGACGAAGATCAGTCAATGGCTTCACCTGACAGTGGGACAGGGCAACCATTTTCAGTCTCAATTTATATCTTGAAATAAATCTAATTTGGGTTTTCTATTATGTGATGAAAAACCATTGTTTTATTATGTTGCTACATATATGGGACACCGTTGACTTTGTCACATGCCATCGTATCCCAATTGCGTAAATCGAAGCACTTGCAGTATATCACTGGATTGTCTGGTCCAGACTCGATTATTTACAGACAGCTGCCATATTGCTGAGGGCGAAGTTTAAGAAGAAACAAAAGATCTTGTGCGATTGTCCCGAATGGGCGCAAAATCAATTGTCATCAACAGGCTTCTATTATGCTACAGCGAAACAAGTGGAGTGAATTACTTTGATTGTCTCGTTAAGAAAGAGGTGAGTGTGCCGGGCTATTGGCACGATGCAAAGGCCGGTCAGTTTTGTTCACATATCTACATGTGGTGGCAGTCAATTTTTGTTCAACGAATAACTTGTAAATTATAGAGTGGATTGCTTTCTAATTTGAGGACTACCTGTGTCAAGGAGAGGTGTAGTGCTTTTTTTGATAGTGAGATTTTGTAATTTCGTTAAAAACTACAGCAGTTAAAGCATTTGAATTCTGAAATGTTTGTTCAACCGGTAACATGAGTAGTATTGCTCAGGGTGTTCTAAAATTTTGAAAGCAGCCTTTTTGTCGAAAGGAGAGGTGCAGTTCAAAGTGACGTTCTGATTTTCTAACATTTGGGAAGGCGTGCAGTGCAAAGTTACATTTTGATGTGTTTAGTTTATAGAGACTTATCACAAATTACATTTCTTAAATTCGGGATTAAGTCCATCAAAGCTTTTCAAAGGCCGTGAATGCAATAACCCCGACATTTGTAACTGCTCAGCTGGAGCCCCCTGACGTCTAAGATTTGCGCCAACAAACTGTTTTAGAATTGCAGATGTATTTTTTCCTGTTACTCACAAGTCCTTCCGGAATACTTTTACAAACCGACTAAATAATTATGTTTAATGAATGTAAATTATAGAAGCTTACAATGGCACTAAGTGTAATGACAAAAACGTTATTTCGAATATTCAATACACCTTTGATGCAATAGACAATTCAGGGTCTAATTTTCATCTTGTTACAAAGTTTTAAAAACGTTTAAAGGTCACAAGCAACCAAAAAATCAAATATAATTAAAACACAATTATCACTTCTTCATGACATATAATATGCATTGCTGATTATGAAAAAAACAAATAAACAAAATTATAAGCGTATAATCGCAAATCAAAAGTGCAATATTTTGTACTTGGGTTTACCTCCCTCGAAGCGAAGCAGCCGGGATACCGAACCTAGTCAAGAGCGGGTGGGTGTGCACTCAAGTGTAACGGCTGGTTCATTTGCAGATGCCGCCCTCACAGCTCATTGTGTGTGTATATATAGAGATGTTGGGTTTTGTAAATACATGCTTTTTTTCCTTTTTGTATAACATTTTGCAACCAACAGACATCATAACATGTCATGTGTTCAAGTATCACACCTGCCTGTCTGTGTAATTACATAATGTGACAGAGACCGAACTCGGGCCATAAATCAATGCGTCTTGTTTATGGTGTATAGCCTGATTGGTGTTAAGTTCAAATTGCATGTGGTCAGTGATAGCAGTTGTGTATTGAATATTGTCATTAGCAGACAGGCAGGCAGACACACAGGTGTCAATAAAACAAGACATTGAGTTTTGTCTGTGACAACGACATATCTATATCACAGTTAGAAATTCTGTCAACGCTAAATAATGACATTGCTTTTAAGTATCAAATTGAGAAAGTGACTCGGTAAGAAGGACGTGTGGTGAAATAGACAAATGAAATTATATAAACAGTTTATTTACTGTCATAACATATAAAAAGCTCGCGCCTGTGAGATATCAACAAAACATTATGAAAATAGCTCACACCAAAGCCTTCACCGAGTATTCACCAGACAGCCCCGCTTCCAAGTTGCGCGAACCTATTTCACTGCGCACATGCTATAAGCGCAGTTGAAACCCGTTTTCACCAGACATTTTCGGGGGAAAATTAGTGAATCGTTTGAACTCCGATTTCGCGCGGTTTTTTTCATCGCGTTATTTTTCAACTTTATAACTTGAATTTGCATTTTTGTTGATTTGTTTCGGTACGTCCATACCGAAAGGTATCAGAATCTGCAAAGTTGTGTTTTACGTTGCATGTGACCTTTAATGAATTTAGGGGTGTTTGAAAATTTGTAGAACATTGAATTGCAGACTACTTAGGAAACCCATAAATCCCCATGAGCCTTCTCATTTCTTGTTTTTACTGTTACAAATAGATCACAGGGCCGCCGTTGAAAATGCAGGCATGGAAGGAAGAAGAGCAGGTGCCGCTTGGGATTAGATTTTTGCCTGATTTCCAAGGAGAAAGGCAAATTTCACACGCAAGTTACTTGTACAAAAGAGAAATCATCTTCGGGTGATACAGTCAACCCGAACGTTAATAGTAGTGATATCGTTTTGGCTGATGCTGTAAGTAACCCGGCCTACTGGCCTTGCATGCTTATTCGGCATCTTGCTAATGTTGAGTTCCTCATTGCAGGGAATCTGTTATCGTTGTATTTGATGCTTAAGCAGTGAGAACAAATGTAGCCATTTTATCACAGAGCGCACCTGCTGGGCCACGATAGATATACTTCTATGGTGTTTTCCTCCTGTCATTCTATGACTGAAATAATGCCAATGCGACGTTACTAGCTGTTTCCTCTTGTTCGTGCAGCAATACAACCATTCGAAAGAGGTTAATCTTCTCGTCAGTCCCACTTAGTACCATCCGCTTGAAATGCATCAAAACGTAGTTAGTCGTGAGTTCTTTTGATAGTTGAAATAATGAAGGTGCCAACTTTACACTCTGCAACACGTTCCTCGGACTGAAAAACGCAGATCTAATAGAGTTGGTGTGCGGACAGTGAATCTGGTAGTGACTCCAGAATTTAGAAGACATTTTTGACAAGTGTCTTCTTTCGTATGCGATTGTAAATTCTAATGAAGGCATTCATTTCCGTGTTATAGGAGGGTCAGGATTGTAGTATGTTTTTTCGTATTAAGTAGTTTGGTCCGACAAGGTCATTGCATCAACACGTACAGTTTAAAAGGGATTTCTGTGAGCTCTTCTGTAAACTGTGTTTGGAGCATGTAAAGGTTTAAGACTTTCTTCAATTTTCTGGATTCCTTTTAACAGCGATGTAGTCCTGCAGTTAATATGCAGTCTCAACGGTTGCTGAAGTCGAGGCAACAAGCATTGCAAAGTGATTGGCATCATTTGATCTTTTATCCTTCTTGTGAACATGGCAGCGGCGACGTCTTTTTATCCTGCACAACGTATAATTTTGGACTCTTTCCCTCCGTGCAAATTCGTTCAATATTTCTTCACCAAACGTTGCACATAGATAGGCATAGTTTTGGATTTGTGAATAAATATTTTTCTTTTGCGTTTGCATGGCAACAAGTTTGACTTCGACTGAAATCAGCGGTAGTGCTCTTTTCCCGAGCAGGACTTCAAAACCGTTCAATGTTACTTCACAAACTTTGCACATAGATAGGCCTAGTGGTGAACTGGAGCCTTTTGGTAGCTTTATATTACTGAATAAATACTCTTTTCGTTGGCATTGCAACAAGTTTGTTGTTGATACAAGCATGCTAGTATATGAATAGTTATACAGATGTATGTTTACATTAGATCAATGTGAAGAACAATGTAAAATGTGACACTTTCATAACTAGTTGACATATTTATGAAGAGTATTTTACCATTGTGGGGGATATTGATGACTGTCTTGTTTGATGCTGAAACAGACTCAGTGGAAAACAATGCATTTCTCTGGCCACTGTACAAAGCCAAAGGCATTCTCTCAAAATCCAGGTTTCATACGAAGGATGGAGTGATTTTCAGGGACTAAAACGTTGGTAGACATGACAATAAAAATATTTCTGTTGATGTCAATTTCTCACGGTGCCTAGCCAACACAACTCAATCAACAAAGGATGTATTTAGAGCCAACCCGTAAAAATCTGGGTTAGAACTGATCTTCAGCAAACCATGTTTATTGCTGGCATCGACTAACGGGTCACTTGATTGTCTGGCAGCTATTTACAGACAGCAATGCAGAGTTAAATGACAACAAAAATATTCTATAGTATACTCCCCATCAAAAGTTCAGACTCACTAGTGTAAATGTAGGGTCACTTGATTGTCTGACAGCTATTTACAGACGGCAATGCAGAGTTAAATGACAAACAAAAATATTCTATAGTATACTCCTCATCAAAAGTTTAAACTCGCTAGTGTAAATGTAGCCACTTACTTAAGCCAACTCCGTTTTCACATGAACTGATGTATTGTAAAACAAATTCGTAACGTTGAAAAGGTTATTGTCATGGGTTAAAAAAATGATAAAACTGAGTGAAAATTGGCGAATGTATAACAAAATTTTACACCACAACACAGGTGTTCACGTGCACGATATTTGCACATGCTTTTCAGCAATTTAATGCATGATCCTCGTGCCATTAATCTGCATAAAGTTTGCAGTTGGTTCCCCAAAGTTAGTGGAGAAATTCATTTTAGATGTAACCACACATATATGCATAACATATAGTGAGTGCTTTAAGTGAGTCTAAACCTTTGATGGGTAGTTTATATTGCCCATGTGGTCTCCTCCCTCCTTTTGCCCAGTCTTCATGTTTGTGTATTTGGTCTTCAATGACCCTTGATACAGCTGGCACTGGCTGTCTGGAGCACCGTTGTTGAATCTACACGGGATTGTACTCTTTAGAGTCACGATCCCAATCTCTGATAGGTTGGCTAGAGAGAAGACATCTTGAAAACTGGATCTACAACATAGAAAAACTGTAGCGAGTAACCATGGTGGGAACACTGTTTCTCCTTCCCTCTCGTCTTTCGTTGGGTGTTTATGCAAGTGTTGGGTGAAATCTCCGTTCATTTCTTTCAAGTTGTGCAGAAAGTAACAAGCTCTTGGTGCCTGGAGTCCCACACGTCTCTTGTCATCGGATACCCGTGTTTGCTGTTTTCCCCTTCCCACAGCTGTCACTGGCAGTCTGTATCGGCATCACTGATTCTGCATTTTATTCTGCTTTTTAGTGTATCTCTTTCCGTCGATGTCGTACTGCACAGGTCAACGAAGGACAGTTAAATAACTAGATTATCACAGATTCGAATTTTAAACTAGTAATTAGATCTAAAACAGTTAAACTATAGATGACAATACAACATAAAAACTGGCTATATTTTGCCAACAACTGAAGGTAGATCACCATACTAGGTACCATGGGGACTTACAGTACATTTGCTTCCTGCATGGGCCCTAGCTGGATTTACATAATCCCTTCAGCTGTTATATGCTTTCAGAGAACTACATTCTTAATTTAGAAAACGCGTTCATTGGTACCATACGCATCATGTTTTCAGCAAAGTAGAAGAAATACACTCAGAAATTCAAATCTGGGGGTATGTGAATGCGTTTCTACCTCGGAGATATAATCCGCTAGCAGGGTCCGAGAGGTGCGTAACCAGATCGGAAGATCAGCCCACGGCTTCACCCGACTGACAGTGGACAGGGCAACCATTTTCAGTCCTCAACTTTATATCTCCTGAAATAAATCTAATTTGGGTTTCTATTATGTGATGAAAACCATTGTTTGACATTACATGTTGCTACATATATGGGACAATCGTTGACTTTGTCACATGCCATCGTATCCCAATTGGTAAATCGAAGCTAACTTACAGTATATCAACTGATTGTCTGGTCCAGACTCGATTACTTTACAAGACAGCTGCCACTATTGTTGAGGGCGAAGTTTAAGAAGAAAACAAAGATCTTGTGCGACTTGTCCTGTAGGTCAGAAGTTTTTAGTGGTATTTGGGTTGGCATTGGCAGAGGGTTGCCTCCCTTTTGTTTTGGTCCCCCTTGCGAAACCAGATCATGGCTGAAAGCACATGTCATGTTGAACTTTGCGATGTCTTCTTCGATGGACATTCATGCGATGTGAGGAACCATGGTGTTCACAAAGTTGTGAAGAGAATGTGTACGGACAAGGTTTGCGACAACTTTGTATTTTAAATGAAGAATAAATGTTGGAACTTTTATAGATTGTGTTTTGCACGTGAGTTGCTTGGAAACCTAGCGGACTACCGCTATAGTGAACACCACCTCTGAATGCAACTCGTGAATAGCAGAACATTTTACGATTCATGATGAGTGATAAAGTTTCAGTGATAAGTGGTTTGTCAGGACAGTCGGCAAAGTCACGTGACTCGCGAATGGCAGCTCAAGCGAAGGCAGCGGAATATCGTGTGCAGTTAGAATATGTTGAAAGGGAAGAGAAAACGCGCAGTGAACTTTTGAAACTTGAATTAAAGAAGAAACTTGATATTGAAAATGCCAAGTCACAGGTATTTGAACAGTTTGAATCGAGTGAAACATTTCTTTATGGAGCTAGTCCAGATAAAATCTCTCCCAATGTTAATGGACAGGCTGTAGAGAAATCAGTAAATATTGAGGAAGAAAATAAGACTGAACTTGTTAAGAAATATATTCAAACATTACCAAATGATGATATTCAGAATTCTAACCAGGATCATGATAAAACATTTGATGGTGCAGATCGTGCTCAAAACCCAGGAATCTATTCCACACCAATTTCTACAGGAGAAACACAAAGACAGACACAGCCATTTTCTTCAACGAAGCTGAATGTTGGTGCAGATGAATTCACACCCAAGTTTACACCTGATTGTGTTCCCAGAAGGTCTGAGATTTCAAATGTAGACTGTGTTATGGCTGCAGCAAGTGAGATTGCTAATATGACTAGGACATTTGCAGAGAAGTTTAGTTTGAGTAGATTACCAGTTCCTGAACCTGGTATTTTCTATGGAAATCCCATTTATTTTCCTTCTTGGAAAACTGCCTTTGAAACTTTGATAGAAACCCGTGAAATTCAGCCCCAAGAAAAACTTTATTATTTGAAGAAATATGTTGGTGGCAGTGTGCGAGATGACCTAGAAGGATATTTTCTTATGAGAACCCCTGAAGCCTACGATGAAGCTAAACAGCTTCTTGAAGATAGATATGGAAATCAAGTTGTGTTAGGAGATGCATTCAGGGATAAACTAGATGCATGGCCGAAAATTAGTTGGAAAAATGGAACAGCATTGAGAAAGTACGCTGACTTTCTGAAACAGTGTTTGATTGCAACAAGAACTATTCCAAGTTTGAGAGCCCTCGACTTTGAGAAGGAGAATAGAATGTTAGTGTCTAAATTGCCAGACAACTTGATTCACAGATGGAGTCGCATAGTTGTCATTTTTAGATCGAGGAAAGTATATCCTCCATTTTCGGAGTTTGTGAAGTTTGTGACTGACGAAGCCAATGTTGCATGTGAACCAGTCACACGTGTCCTTGTCATGAAGCAGGACAAAATCAAGGATTCCTTTACACAGAAGGATAGGGTTAGAGACACACAGACAAATCATAGTCTGAGAAGACCAGCTATCTCTATGTCAACAGAAGTAAAGAAGAAATATTGCTTCCTGTGCAACAAAGATCATGAACTTGAACATTGCGATGTTTTCCTCAAGAAATCTGTTGCTGATAAGAAGCAATTTGCGATGCAACGTGGGATCTGTTTCGGTTGTTTGAAATGGGGTCATCGCTCAAAGGATTGCCAGGACAGATTGACTTGTCAAGTGTGTTCTCGGAAACACCCAACAGTGTTTCATGGTGACCGTGTGGACAACAAATGTGAGATGAAATCAGATCAGCGAAGTTTGAATTGCGAAACACAAGTGAAATCTGTGAACGGGAAAGTAGCTGTTAGTCATATGAAGGACACTGCTCAGAATAACAAGTGTGCGATGATCGTACCAGTGTGGTTGTCACATGATGATAATCCAGATTCTGAGATATTGACTTATGCTTTATTGGACACCCAGTCTGATACAACGTTCATTCTGAAGGATACCTGTGAGAGGCTTGGTGTTACTGGACCTAAGGTTCAGCTGATGTTATCTACAATGCATGCAGAGAACGAAACAATTGAGTGTCAGAAGATCAGGAATCTTACTGTCAGAGGATACAACTCTTCACTGAAGATACCTTTACCTATTTCCTATACCAGGGGTATAATGCCTGTGAATCGTGGTCACATTCCTACACCCGAGAATGTAGCTCAGTGGACGCACACCTCGCAAGCATGTCAAGTGAGTTGTTAGAGTTACAGGACTGTGAAGTTGGTATTCTGATTGGGTACAACTGTCCCAAAGCTCTCACACCCAGAGATGTCATACCTGCAGATGCAAGTGGACCGTATGCTGTGAGAACAGACCTAGGATGGAGTGTGGTTGGTGTCATGGATCCAGAGGCTGTTGATGAAGATCCTATTGGAACGAGCCACCGTATGCTCACGTATAAGGTACCAGAAGAGCTGTCTTCCAGATGCAATGCTGCAGAGAAGTCTGAGCTTTTGAACCACGTGGTGATATCCTTGCAGACTTCGGTGAAGGAAACTATAGGAACAACACAAGTTGTCAAGTTGCTTGAACAAGATTTTATTGAATGTGAGAAGAGTGACAAGGTGTTGTCCTACGATGATGCGAAATTCGTAAAGATTGCAAGAACCAGAATTCGTCAATGCGCTGACAGTCATTATGAAATGCCCCTGCCTTTTCGTCACCCACAACCAAAGTTGCCTAACAACAAAGTTCAAGCTACCCGTCGCATGGAGCAGCTGAGATCACGTTTTAGAAAAGATGTCCAATTCCACACAGACTACGTAGCATTCATGGATAAGATCATCCAGAACGGACATGCTGAACGAGCCCCTGTGATAGATGACAGCAAGAAAACTGTTTGGTATATTCCACACCATGGGGTGTACAACCCACGGAAACCCAACAAAATACGAGTCGTGTTTGATTGCAGTGCACGATTTCGTGGTGAATCCCTAAACGACCACCTCTTGCAAGGTCCAGATATGACGAACACATTGATCGGAGTCCTCCACAGATTCCGTCAAGAACGGATTGCGGTGATGTGTGATATTGAACAGATGTTTTTTTCAATTTCGCGTTGAGGAGAATCAAAGAGACTATCTTCGTTTCCTTTGGTTCGATAAAGGGGATTTTAATTCCAATCCTGTTGAGTATCGCATGAAGGTGCACTTGTTCGGAGCTACCTCCTCGCCGGGATGTTCCAACTATTGTCTGCGACAATGTGCGAATGATTATGAGGAAGAAGTTGGACACGAAGCTGCTGAGTTTTTGAGAAACAACTTCTATGTAGATGATGGGTTGAAGTCGGTGAAGACAGTACAGGAAGCTGTCAAACTTGTCAGTGAAAGCCAAGAACTTTGTGCGAAGGGTGGCATCAGGTTACACAAATTTGTGTCCAACTCAAAAGAGGTCATGACCTCTCTCCGTCCACAGGATCGTGCCAATTCCAAGGAGACAGAACTGCTCAAAGGCATGGACATTGTTGAGAAGCCTTTGGGAATTCACTGGTGCGTAGAAACTGATACTCTGTCAATCAGAGTTACTTTACAGGACTCTCCACTGACGCGTAGAGGCGTGTTATCAACGGTCAGTTCTGTGTATGACCCCCTTGGGTTTTATAGCTCCAGTCATCATGGTTGGAAAGGCTATACTACAAACAATGTGCCGAGATAATGCTGACTGGGATGACCCAGTCCCAGAAACCCTGCGATCCCAATGGGAGAAGTGGAGAACTGAGATTTTAGAATTGACAAGTCTTAACGTGGATAGATGTTTCAAACCACAGGAGTTCAGTGAGATTGAAAGAGTGGAGTTTCACCATTTCTCAGACGCCAGCAATCTGGGATATGGTCAGTGTTCTTACGTCAGATTGACTGATAGTGGCGGAAAGATATATGTCTCATTCCTGATGGGAAAATCTAGAGTTTCTCCGCTAAAACAGGTCACCATACCTCGCTTAGAACTCACTGCAGCACTGGTATCAGTCAGAATCAGTACTTTGTTGTCCAGAGAACTTGAATTTGAAGATGTGAAACATGTGTTCTGGACAGATAGCAAGGTGGTAATTGGCTACATAAACAACGACTCGAAGCGATTTCACGTCTTTGTGGCTAATCGAGTGTCACAGATCCGAGATAAGACTGAGCCAGCTCAGTGGAGATACATCCAGACTGAGAATAACCCAGCAGATGACGCTTCTCGAGGTCTCACACCTCATGACTTGATACACAAGTCCGACTGGCTGAAGGGACCAGTCTTTCTCTGGAACAAGCAACTACCTGAACAGCACACAGATTCAAACAGTGTGATGTTAAACGCAGATGATCCAGAAGTGAAATGTGTTAAAGGTGTTGTGATGAAGACGATGACAACTGAATCAACCAAGCTAGACATGGTTGACCGATTTGCACGCTTCTCTGATTGGTTCAGGTTGAAGCGTGTTGTTGCAATGTGCCTGAAACTGAAGCGAAAGTTGAGACGAGATGTGAAATTGAAACACAGCGAGACCTGCGGAGCTGACAAAATTATTGGATCAAGCACTAGTGTTACTGTGAATGACATGCTGGAAGCTGAAAATGAGATAGTCAAACACTGTCAAAATAGTGCTTATGCAGAGGAGATTCAATTTTTGCGATCTGTGAAAGACAATCAATACACATTCAGACAACTGAAGAAGACGAGCTCACTCTCTCGCCTTGATCCATTCTTGGATAGCTCTGGTGTGATTCGTGTCGGAGGTAGAATCAGGCAGTCTTCTGTCACCTGCAATGAGAAACATCCAGTGATACTTGCAAAGGGACAACATGTTAGCAACCTTATTATTCGTCATTGCCATGAGAAAACGTGTCATCAAGGACGCGGGATGACTACAAATGAAATACGATCAAGTGGCTATTGGATTGTAGGCTGTAGCTCTGCAGTTTCATCTTACATATACAAATGTGTGAAGTGTAGGAAACTCCGAAGTCAAGTACAGCAACAAAGGATGGCAGATTTACCATCTGAACGAGTGAATGCGTCCCCACCATTCACATATTGTGGTGTAGACTGCTTCGGACCCTTCCTGGTGAAAGAAGGTCGGAAGACTCAGAAACGCTATGGCATACTCTTTACTTGTTTAGCCTGTCGTGCTATACATGTTGAAGTTGCTTCATCACTCTCCACAGATTCTTTCATAAATGCTCTGAGGCGGTTCCAGGCAGTTAGGGGACCAGTGCGAGAATTGCGGTGTGATAGAGGCACAAACTTTGTTGGTGCCATGAATGAACTAAAGGACTCTTTTGAGACTGAGATGTTAAGAAACTACCTTTTGAAATGTAATTGTGACTTAGTGAAATTCAACATGAATGTACCTGGAGCCAGCCACATGGGTGGTGTCTGGGAAAGACAGATACGCTCAGTGCGTTCAGTGCTCAATTCCCTAATGGACCAAGTGAAGGCCCAGCTGAATGATGAATCCCTGAGAACATTGATGCTGGAGGCTATGGCGATTGTGAACAGTCGGCCGCTATCAACTGATACTCTTAATGATCCAACATCATTAGAGCCTCTGACAGCAAATCACTTGCTGACTATGAAAAGTCAGATTGTACTGCCCCCTCCCGGACATTTTCAGAAGGCAGATTTGTATGCGTGCAAGCAGTGGCGTAAAGTGCAGTACTATGCCAATGAGTTTTGGTCTAGATGGAAGAAGGAATTTCTTCAAAACATGCAGACACGACAGAAATGGACCCAACATTTCAGAGATGTACGTGTTGGCGATGTTATGATCCTCAAGAATGACAATGTACCAAGAAATCAGTGGCAACTTGGTAGAGTTGTTGAGACCTTTCCGAGTAAGGACGGACATGTTCGGAAAGTAAAACTTCAGATCGCAGATCAAGGATTAGACTCAAAGGGAAGACGGCAATCTTCCACTACCTTTCTGGAACGGCCTGTCCAGAAACTGATACTTCTCCTTGAACATGAAGAATGATTTGAACTGTTTATGCTGACTGAGCTAACTACTTGAACTGATCTGAGTGGATATGTTTGTGAACTTTGCAAGTATTGAAGTGTGAAATATCTGAAATTGAAATGATGTTTTGAACATTTTAAGGTTGGATAAGATTTTATTCAAAACCGTTTGTTTTATTGAAATGTCATGTTTTAGTGAAATCTATGTTTACTTTAAAGTTTGAATGTGTGTTAAGAATTAATTTACTTGGTAACATTTAAATTGCGAGGATGAGTTAACTTGCTATGAATATGTAAATTGCGATGGCATGAATGGAAATTAAGGATATTGCAATTATATGTGTGTATCATTAGTTGCAAGTTATAGATAGTTTCCTATTAAAATTAGTTTATGCTAATTTGTGGGGGAGTGTAGCGGTTATCGTGTAGGTCAGAAGTTTTTAGTGGTATTTGGGTTGGCATTGGCAGAGGGTTGCCTCCCTTTTGTTTTGGTCCCCCTTGCGAAACCAGATCATGGCTGAAAGCACATGTCATGTTGAACTTTGCGATGTCTTCTTCGATGGACATTCATGCGATGTGAGGAACCATGGTGTTCACAAAGTTGTGAAGAGAATGTGTACGGACAAGGTTTGCGACAACTTTGTATTTTAAATGAAGAATAAATGTTGGAACTTTTATAGATTGTGTTTTGCACGTGAGTTGCTTGGAAACCTAGCGGACTACCGCTATAGAAATTTTGTCAACGCTAAATAATGACATTGCTTTTAAGCATCAAATTGAAAGTGACTCGGTAAGAAGGACGTGGTGAAATAGACAAATGAAATTATATAAACAGTTTATTTACTGTCATAACATATAAAAAGCTCGCGCCTGTGAGATATCAACAAAACATTATGAAAATAGCTCACACCAAAGCCTTCACCGAGTATTCACCAGACAGCCCCGCTTCCGAGTTGCGCGAACCTATTTCACTGCGCACATGCTATAAGCGCAGCCCAGCTGTTGAAACCCGTTTTCCCCAGACATTTTCGGGGGGAAATTAGTGAATCGTTTGAACTCCGATTTCGCGCGGTTTTTTTCATCGCGTTATTTTTCAACTTTATAACTTGAATTTGCATTTTTGTTGATTTGTTTCGGTACGTCCATACCGAAAGGTATCAGAATCTGCAAAGTTGTGTTTTACGTTGCATGTGACCTTTAATGAATTTAGGGGTGCTTTGAAAAATTTGTAGAACATTGAATTGCAGACTACTTAGGAAAGCCGCTAAATCCCCATGAGCCTTCTCATTTCTTGTTTTTACTGTTACAAATAGATCACAGGGCCATAGATTGAAAAATGCAGGCATGTGGAAGGAAGAAGAGCAGGTGCCGCTTTGGGATTAGATTTTGCCTGATTTCCAAGGAGAAAAGGCAAATTTCACACGCAAGTTACTTGTACAAAAGAAATCATCATTCGGGCGATACAGTCAACCCGAACGTTAATAGTAGTGATATCGTTTTGGCTGATGCTGTAAGTAACCCGGCCTACTGGCCTTGCATGCTTATTCGGCATCTTGCTAATGTTGAGTTCCTCATTGCAGGGAATCTGTTATCGTTGTATTTGATGCTTAAGCAGTGAGAACAAATGTAGCCATTTTATCACAGAGCGCACCTGCTGGGCCACGATAGATATACTTCTATGGTGTTTTCCTCCTGTCATTCTATGACTGAAATAATGCCAATGCGACGTTACTAGCTGTTTCCTCTTGTTCGTGCAGCAATACAACCATTCGAAAGAGGTTATCGTCAGTCCCACTTAGTACCATCCGCTTGAAATGCATCAAAACGTAGTTAGTCGTGAGTTCTTTTGATAGTTGAAATAATGAAGGTGCCAACTTTACACTCTGCAACACGTTCCTCGGACTGAAAAACGCAGATCTAATAGAGTTGGTGTGCGGACAGTGAATCTGGTAGTGACTCCAGAATTTAGAAGACATTTTTGACAAGTGTCTTCTTTCGTATGCGATTGTAAATTCTAATGAAGGCATTAATTTCCGTGTTATAGGAGGGTCAGGATTGTAGTACATCTTTTCTTATTAAGTAGTATGGTCTGACAAGGTCATTGCATCAACACGTACAGTTTAAAAGGGATTTCTGTGAGCTCTTCTGTAAACTGTGTTTGGAGCATGTAAAGGTTTAAGACTTTCTTCAATTTTCTGGATTCCTTTTAACAGCGATTTAGTCCTGTAGTTAATATGCAGTCTCAACGCTTGCTGAAGTCTAGGCAACAAGCATTACAAAGTGATTGGCATCATTTGATCTTTTATCCTTCTTGGTGAACATGGCAGCGGCGACGTCTTTTTATTCTGCACAACGTATAATTTTGGACTCTTTCCCTCCGTGCAAATTCGTTCAATATTTCTTCACCAAACGTTGCACATAGATAGGTCTAGTTTTTGATTTGTGAATAAATATTTTTATTGTGCGTTTGCATGGCAACAAGTTTGACTTCGACTGAAATCAGCGGTAGTGCTATTTTCCCGAGGAGGAGTTCAAAACCGTTCAATGTTACTTCACAAACTTTGCACATAGATAGGCCTAGTGGTGAACGGGAGCCTTTTGGTAGTTTTATATTACTGAATAAATACTTTTTGCGTTGTCTGTTGTTGATACAAGCATGCTAGTATATGAATAGTTATACAGATTTATGTTTACATTAGATCAGTGTGAAGAACAATGTAAAATTTGACACTTTCATAACTAGTTGACATATTCATGAAGAGTATTTTACCATTGTGGGGGATATTGATGACTGTCTTGTTTGATGATGAAACAGAATCAGTGAAAAGCAATAACAGTGGAAAACAATGCATTTCGCTGGCCATTGTACAAAGCCAAAGGCACTCAAAATCCAGGTTTCATACGAAGGATGGAGTGATTTTCAGGGACTAAAACGTTGGTAGACATGACAATAAAAATATTTCTGTTGATGTCAATTTCTCATGGTGCCTAGCCAACACAACTCAATCAACAAAGGATGTATTTAGAGCCAACCCGTAAATATCTGGGTTAGAACTGATCTTCAGCAAACCATGTTTATTGCTGGCATCGACTAACGGGTCACTTGATTGTCTGACAGCTATTTACAGACAGCAATGCAGAGTTAATTGACAAAACAAAAATATTCTATAGTATACTCCCCATCAAAAGTTTAGAATCACTAGTGTAAATGTAGCCACTTACTTAAGTCAACTCTGCTTTCACATGAACTGATGTTTAACCAAATTTTACATCACAACACAGGTGTTCACATGCACGATATTTGCACATGCTTATCAGCAATTTAATGCATGATCCTCGTGCCATTAATCTACATAAAGTTTGCAGTTGGTTCCCCAAAGTTAGCAAGGGCTCCAGGAACAGCGTTCCTTTGCCCAAGACACCACTTCGACCCTTACTTCACCTAGACGGGTGGTTGAATTGGCCCGGTTCAACCAATCGGCTGGTCATGCCGAGCCCTGAGCACTAAATTTCATTGCTCTAATATTATTTGGCTTGGTTTTATTTGGTAACAATATTGACATGTTTTGATTTTGTATATCTACTATGTGATGTATGGATTTTCAAATTTGTGAAAATTTGCCTAGATGCTTGTGCCAGAAGGCGGTGGCTCATGGGCCAATCTGGTGGAAAAATTACTTTTTGTTTTTTCTGCTTGAGTATATCATCCGGGTATCCTTGGTGCTGCAAGTCGGAGACCCGCTTGTTTTCTAGCATTGTCCTTTGTGATACTCCGTGGTGGGTGGGGAGCTCGGATGATGAAATCTAAACACTTACCATGGCTTATGAAACCCCAACAAAAAAAAGCAAACGTCCTCTGGAAATTGATCCTGATGACAACGACCTCAGACTGTCCAAACAAATTGATTACTGGCCCCGTTTTGTTGTCATTGACACGAAAGATAGCACACCCTTAAAGCTAAATCCTTTTTGCTGTGTCTAAGGGTATTCAAGGCATTGCTGGCGAAGTAAAGAACATCAAAGACTACGTTCTGGTGCGCTGTTGATAGAGTGCAGCAAAAACCACAGTCTACCAACCTGTTGAACACTGACACTTTGTTGGCATTCCGGTTACCGTCACGGCCCACAAAACACTTAACACAAGCAAGGGAATCGTGCGAGACCGCGATAGATTGCTGGCTGACATGTCGGAACTTGATATCGTATCCGAGATGAAGGATCAGGGTGTACTGTATGTCAAACGTTTCTCAACACGTAAAAATGATACAACTATTAAAACCAACACCTATCTGTTTTCCTTTTCTCTACCAAATGCTCCAAAATCACTGAAGGCAGGTTATTGTAACCTCAATGTTGAGACATATATTCCAAACCCTCTTAGGTGTTTCAAGTGTCAAAAAGTTTGGCCACGGCGTGAATATTTTGCACATTGTCTGTTGTGTGTGCTCACTGTAGTGAAAAGACACACACAACTGAAGATTGTGTCAGTAATGTCAAAAGTGCACCAACTGCGCAGGGGAATCACCCATCTTACTCTAAGGACTGCCCGTATGGAAAGACCAAATGGCAATTAATAGAATAAAATTCACGCAAAACATTAGTTTTGCGGATGCCAAGAAGCTAGTCCACAGCTCAGAACAAACAGAAAGTTATGCTTCTATTGCCAGACCAACGGCTGAGGTACCATCTAGGGTAACTAAAGTGTCTACAAGTTGTCAGACAAACTTAACTTGGGTAAATACAGAATCTCTAAACCTTTCTCGACTGCTACAACTACACAAACTGGAAACTCACCTCCTGGTCCATCTCGAATCCAGTCAGAGACGTCCTCCCGTGATCATGAACCATCTTCTCAGTCGTCAACGAAGTCTCAACAAGATATCACTAAACCCAAAAGTAACAAGCCAGATTTATCTAAAAAGCTGAGTGGCAGAGCCCGAAAAGGGTCGCAAAACAAAATTCAATTATACAACAAATATGGATCTCTTGAGGCCATGGACGTATCTGAAAACGTCCATTCTAGGGCACATAGCTTGTCGCCCTCCAAACAAGTGCGGGGTAGATCCCCAGTAAATCCCCCCAAAAGATAATGTCTTCTAATAATCTTGTACAGTGGAACTGCAGAGGGCTAAGGAATAATTTCAATGATTTGCAGCTCTTAGTCCAGGACTTCACACCATCAGCCATTTGTCTCCAGGATACATTTGAATTACGTAATTTCAATGCATACCACTCCTTTTCACCTCCAGGTGATCGGGCAACTGGAGGATCTTCGATCCTTATCAAACAAAGTGTTATCCACAGCCCTGTTATACTTAATACTGGTCTCCAGGCGGTTGCAGTACGACTGACGTTACATGTTGTGTTCACATTATGCTCATTGTACTTCTCACCGTCTTCAACTCTTCGGAAGTCTGACCTTCAAAATTTATATGACCAACTCCCAAAACCTTGTATCATTATGGGAGATTTAAATGGCCACAACCCGCTCTGGGGTGGTACAACAACTTAATGCTAAAAGGTAAACTATTAGAAGACTTTTGTTCAGATAATGATGTATGCATATATAATGATGGTTCGAGCACATATTTACATCCTGGCACAGGAACTTATTCAGCCCTTGATTTATCAATTACAGACTCAGACTTACTGAATGAATTTGAGTGGTCAGTCCACGACGACCTGTGTGGAAGTGACCATTTCCCAACAATTCTCAAACCCGTGAATCCATCTGATGTTCCTCCATCATCAAGATGGAACTTTAAGAGAGGCTAACTGGCCTTTATATGAAACTTTCTGTGCTGACAAACTCAAACCTGAACTTTTTCATGATCTTCCTGATGCCATCAAATGTTTTTCAGATGAGCTCAGACACATAGCTGACAAGTGTATCCCCAAATCCTCTGCAGTTCCTCATGTACGTAAACCATGGTTTAACGCTGAATGCAAACAAGCTCGCAAGGCACGGAAGAAAGCTGAACATTATTTCGTCGCCATCCTATGGTCCACAATTTAAACAAATTTAGAATTTTAAACGCCAAAGCATGGCGTACTTTTTAAACAAAATAAACGCCAATCTTGGCGAAACTATGTCTCAAACATCAATTCGCGCACGCCAATATCAAAGGTGTGGAACATGATTCAGAAATAAAAGGTGGGGCTCTAAATCTAGCATTAAGCATCTAAAAAATGGAGATGAATTATTAACTGATAAATCTGACATAGCAAATAAACTTGGAGAAACTTTGGCCACATATTCTTCCTCTCATCAAACTCATGTACCTGAATTCCAGAAATATCAAAGACAGCAAGGAAAAGAAATCTATTAATTTCAATTCAGACAATGGGAAGACTACAATGAAACCTTTTCGATACATGAGCTTCATACTCGTTTCTTGACCAAGCTCACGATACTGCTTCAGGAGCTGATGGTATACATTATCAACTCCTGAAACACTTACCTGAATCATGTTTAGAGACGCTCTTATCTATTTTGATGTCATTTGGACATCTGACAATTTCTTCGTCGTGGCGCGATGCTATAATTGTGCCCGTATCCCTAAACCTGGACGTGATCATACTGATCCTTCCAACCAGTATAGGCCAATTTCATTAACTAGCTGTGTTTGCAAGACCATGGAACGCATGATAAATAATCGACTTGTTTGGTACTTGAAACCAATAACTCTTATAACTAATATACAATGTGGTTTCCGTAAAACCGTAGTACCATCGATCATTTGGTGCGCTTAGAATCTTTTTGTGAAAAATGCCATAATTAATAAATTAGCATGCAGTGTCGATCTTTTTTCGATTTGAAAAAGCATACGACACAACATGGAAACATGGGATTTTAAAGGATTTACATGATGACTTTGGATTACGAGGCCGCTCTTGCACTCTATTTATATCCAACTTTTTTTAAATGACAGGCAATTTCAAGTCCGAGTGGGTTCAACCCTGTCTGACCATTATAATCAGGATCAGGGGAGTCCCGCAAGGCAATATTTTGTCTGTAACACTGTTTAACATCAAGATTAATAGTTTATCCAAGGCTTTTTAAACGATTCAATTATGATGGATCACTTTTGTGGATGATTTTAATATTTCTTGTCGTGTAAAAATATGCATACTATTGAACAGCAAAATGCAGCTGTGTGTTTAAATAAAATACACAAATGGTGTCTTGAAAACGGCTTTAAATTTTCTAAATCCAAAACTAATTGTATACATTTTTGTAGAAAATATAAGCCGCATAAAGACTCTGAACTGTTTCTCAATGGCACTCCCCATCAAAGTTGTAAAGGAGGCCAAGTTCTTGGGTTTAATTTTTGACTCGCATCTAATCGTTTCTTCCCATATCAAGTCCCTAAAAACTAAATGCTTGAAGGTACTTGACTTGTTGAAAGTCGTTCCAATTCTAATGGAGGAGGATCAAATTACCCTCCTACAATTATATATCGATCATTGGTACGTTCCAAACTTGATTATGGCTCCATCGTTTATGGTGGAGCCTGCACGGCAGTAATTTTAAAACTTTTTAGATTCTGTCCACCACCAGGTCTAAGACTATGTCTTGGTTCCCTTTAGAACTTCACCTGTTGACAGCCTTTCTACGTCGAGGCTGATGTTGCATCTCTTACACAACGCCGCATGAAATTAACTTTACAGTATATTACAAAACTTTATTCCAATGAGTCAAACCTGCATATAACTGTGTCTTTAATCCACTATATGAAGATCTGTATAACAAGAAGCCTTCTCTTGTTCCGCCTCTTGGTATAAGAGAGAAACCTTTTCTTTCTGTTGCTGGCATTGAGCTAGAACATATAGCTCCTTCCCGTTTTTCTTTCTTCTCCGCTAATTGTAATAATTGGTTTAGGCCACAGGATTGACCTAACGTAACTACATTAAAAATCAAGAAACAAATGAATTACAGTATAAACAGAATTTAGTCAATTAAAGAAATAAATATAATACATGCAAATCCTTATTTACAGATGGGTCCAAGGATGGTGGCGCAGTGCATGTGCCACTGTCGTTGATCCCGAACAATATCTTCTAGAATGCCGGATAACAGCTCTATATTTACAGCAGAGAAGCAAACGCCATCTTAACAGCTCTTAAATATATTAATAAACACCGTGAAATATAAACAATATATCATCTTTTTTCAGATTCTCTTTCGTGTCTTCGAGGCTATTAAAAAATCTTTCTTGCAAACATCCACTTTTATTAGAAATTATTGAATTGTACAATGAACTTGCTACTGGCCAATGCGACATCGTCTTTTGTTGGTTACCAGCCACGTTGGAATTTCTGGGAACACGATGGCTGATATTGCTGCTAAGGCAGCCCTCAACAAATCTGTGACACCACTTCTTATCCCATACTCTGATTATAAAGCCAGCATTAGAACATGCATCGCGATCATGCAAAAGAAGTGGGACACCAAGTAGGTATTAATAAATTACATGCAATAAAACCTGCATTGGTTACACCTGCTTGGGTTGTCGGTCAGATTTGAGGAGGTCACTATGCGACGATGTCGCATTGGCCATACCAGATATACTCATGAATATTTATTGAAAGGCGAAGATCCTCCGTTTTGTATCCTTGTGATGAAAGGATCACAGTCAAGCATGTCTTTAACTTGACTGCATTGAATATTCCATCACAAGGGATATCTATTTCACATCCAAAACTCTGAAGGATCTTTTAATAATGTCGGTCCTCATTTAATTATTGCATTTTAAAAATAGACGATTTGTTGACTGATTTGTAAATAGTTAAATATTTTATTATTGGTAGTTTATATTGTAACTGAATGATAGTGGCTGTACCCTCAAAGGGGTTGACGTAGCGTAAAATTATTGTCCTCCTGAGGGGTACGTAAGTCCCAAAACTTTCAAAGTCAATTTAAAGTATACCATGTTTTTTTAATCGTAGGAATATGTGTACTTTTTAATGTATGGCTAGATTTTCTCTTCTCGTCGCCAATGGCTGGAAGGGATGGTGTAAATCCAACCAGGGTCCAGGCAGCAAAAAGTAATGTAAGTCCCCTTGGTTCCTAGTATGGTGATCTACCTTCAGTTGCTTGGCGATCTGTAACCATTTTACGTTGTAATTGTCTTTAATGTTGAAATATTTTAGCTTTGTTCGCTAGTTTTATATTGATATCTGTGATTATCTAGTATTTTTTACTGTCCTTCGTCAGGTAGGTTTTATAATAACTATATATATTCTATTACAATGCCAGTGTTCTCGTCACGATATGGATATTGCAGCTGAAGCCGATGTGACGTTAAATATCAACTCACTCACTCACTCCCCAAAGTTAGTGGAGAAATTCATCTTCGATGTAACCACATATATACGGATTAACGAGAGCTGACTGTATGCATAACATATAGTCAGTGATGTAAGTTAAGTGAGTCTAAACTTTTGATGGGTAGTATATATTGCCCATGTGGTCTCCTCCCTCCTTTTTCTCAGTCTTCAGGTTTGTGTATTTGGTCTTCAATGACCCTTGACACAGCTGGCACTGGCTGTCTGGATCACCACTGTAGAATCTACACGGGATTGTACTCTTTAGAGTCACGATCCCAATCTCTGATAGGTTGGCTAGAGAGAAGACATCTTGAAAACTGGATCTACAACACAGAAACACTGTAGCGAGGAACCTTGGTGGGAACACTGTTTCTCCTTCCCTCTTGTCTTTCGTTGGGTGTTTATGCAAGTGTTGGGTGAAATCTACGTTCATTTCTTTCGCAGTTGTGCAGAAAGTAACAAGCTCTTGGTGCCTGGAGTCCCACGTCTCTTGTCATCGGATACCCGTGTTTGCTGTTTTCCCCTTGCCACAGCTGTCACTGGCAGTCTGTATCGCATCACTGATCTCTGCATTTTATTCTGCTTTTATTAATCTTTATCCGTCATGTGTACTGCACAGGTCAACGAAGGACAGTAAAATATTTAGATTATCACAGATTCGAATTTTAAACTAGTAATTAGATCTAAAACAGTTAAACTATAGATGACAATACAATATAAAAACAGGCTATATTTTGCCAACAACTGAAGGTAGATCACCATACTTAGGTACCATGGGGACTTACAGTACATTTGCTTCCTGCTTGGGCCCTAGCTGGATTTACATCATCCCTTCAGCTGTTAGTAATTGCCGCAAATCTAGCCATATAGTAAAATTACACATATTCTACGATTAAAAAGTGTAGTTTTAATTTACTGGGAATGTTTTGGGACTTACGTACCCTCTCAGGAGGACAATAATTTTACATCACTGTAGAGACGGCTTAGCCTCACTGTATCTGGAGAAGTAAATCACCGCATCTTGAGACTAGAAGTGGTTTCTCAGTAAATAGTCAAAGCGTAGTACATAACAGCCTGCTGATCTCTTTCACACATGTTTTCTGCTGGGTGTTGATGCCAGTGAGCTCTTGGGTCAGATGAGACAAATTCATGCACAACTTGACGTGGCAGAGATAACTGACAGTGAACTGAATTCCTTCAAGTTGTGCAGAAAATACCAGGCGCTGTGGGTCCGGACTTTCAGCCGTTTCCTCCTACTGACAGTTGTGTTGAGCACCAGGTATCCGTCTTTCTTCACTGACCCTTGCCACAGCTGGCACTGGCTGTCTGGACCTCCGTCTTGAAATCTGCATCGGATTCTACTCTTTGGCGTCTCTATCTCAATCTGTTATAGGTTGGCTTCACAGAGAGAAAACATCTTGAAAACTGGATCTACAACATAGAAACTGTAGTGAGTGACCATGATGGAACCACTGTTTCTCCTTCAGACTTGTCTTCCTAATCTACTTTGCGAAAGTTGCAATCAACCGCTCTCACGTTTTTGTTTTAATTCGAACTTAACAGAACCGTATTTTGCAAATATTGAAAAATCTAAAAATATTCAGACCCCTTTTACTTGACTTCAGGATATGTATAAGACATGGTTACTATGGTGATTCTAGTCAGACAGGAGAATGCTGTCATTAAGTATTGGAAGCCCAAACAGTCCATTGATCTCTTTCACACGTCTTCTGCTGGGTGTTGATGCCAGTGAGCTCTTGGGTCAGATGAGACAAATTCATGCACAATTTGACGTGGCAGAGATAACTGACAGTGAAGTCATCTCTGAATTCCTTCAAGTTGTGCAGAAAATACCAGGCGCTGTGGGTCCGGACTTTCAGCCGTTTCCTCCTACTGACAGTTGTGTTGAGCACCAGGTATCCGTCTTTCTTCACTGACCCTTGCCACAGCTGGCACTGGCTGTCTGGACCTCCGTCTTGAAATCTGCATCGGATTCTACTCTTTAGCGTCTCTATCTCAATCTCTGATAGATTGGCTTCACAGAGAGAAGACATCTTGAAAACCGGATCTACAACATAAAAACTGTAGTGAGTGACCATGATGGAACCACTGTTTCTCCTTCAGACTTGTCTTCTTAATCTACTTTGCGAAAGCTGCATTCAACCGTTCTCACGTTTTTGTTTTAATTTGAACTTAATATAATCTTGTTTTGCAAATATTAAAAAAACCTAAACCATTTAAGACCTCTTTTACTCGACTTCAGAATATGTATAAGACATGTTTACTATGGTGATTCTAGTCAGACGTAAGAATGCTGTCATTAAGTATGGGAAGCCCAGACAGTCCATTGATCTCTTTCACACACGTGTTCTGCTGGGTGTTGATGCCAGTGAGCTCTTGGGTCAGATGAGACAAATTCATGCACAATTTGACGTGGCAGAGATGACTGACAGTGAACTGAATTCCTTCAAGTTGTGCTGAAAAATACCAGGCCCTGTGGGTCCGGACTTTCAGCCGTTTCCTCCTACTGACTGTTGTGTTGAGCACCAGGTATCCGTCTTTCTTCACTGACCCTTGCCACAGCTGGCACTGGCTGTCTGGACCTCCGTCTTGAAATCTGCATCGCATTCTACTCTTTAGCGTCTCTATCTCAATCTCTGATAGATTGGCTTCACAGAGAGAAGACATCTTGAAAACCGGATCTACAACATAAAAACTGTAGTGAGTGACCATGATGGAACCACTGTTTCTCCTTCAGACTTGTCTTCTTAATCTACTTTGCGAAAGTTGCATTCAACCGTTCTCACGTTTTTGTTTTAATTCGAACTTAAAAGAACCGTATTTTTGCAAATATTAAAAATCCTAAACCATTTTCACAGACCTCTTTTACTCGACTTCAGAATATGTATAAGACATGTTTACTATGGTGATTCTAGTCAGACGTAAGAATGCTGTCATTAAGTATGGGAAGCCCAGACAGTCCATTGATCTCTTTCACACATGTTTTCTGCTGGGTGTTGATGCCAGTGAGCTCTTGGGTCAGATGAGACAAATTCATGCACAATTTGACGTGGCAGAGATAACTGACAGTGAAGTCATCTCTGAATTCCTTCAAGCTGTGCAGAAAATACCAGGCGCTGTGGGCCCGGAGTCTCAGCCGTTTCCTCCTACTGACAGTTGTGTTGAGCACCAGGTATCCGTCTTTCTTCACTGACCCTTGCCACAGCTGGCACTGGCTGTCTGGACCTCCGTCTTGAAATCTGCATCGGATTCTACTCTTTAGCGTCTCTATCTCAATCTCTTATAGGTTGGCTTCACAGAGAGAAAACATCTTGAAAACTGGATCTACAACATAGAAACTGTAGTGAGTGACCATGATGGAACCACTGTTTCTCCTTCAGACTTGTCTTCCTAATCTACTTTGCGAAAGTTGAGGTTTATCCGTCTTTTTTAACAGACCCTTGCCACAGCTGGCACTGGCTGTCTGGACCTCCGTCTTGGAATCTGCATCGGATTCTACTCTTTAGCGTCTCTATCTCAATCTCTGATAGGTTGGCCTCAGAGAGAAGACATCTTGACAACTGGATCTACAACATAGAAAAACTGTAGTGAGTGACCATGATGGGACCACTGTTTCTCCTTCAGACTTGTCTTCCACTTGTCTTCTTAATCTACCTTGCGAAAGTTGCTTTCAACCGTTCTCAAGTTTTTGTTTAAGTTTTTGTTTAATTCGAAATTAAAAGAATCTTCTTTTGCATGTATGAAACAAGAGTCATCAGAAGATGACAAATGCCCCCGGCCCCTACAAATTTGAAAGAACAAATCAACTGACAGTTACTTAGAGTCCAACTTGATTGTTTGGGACTAGGTCCACATCGTTTCCATGGAAATCATGAAAAATGAAAATGACAAAATCTGCAAATAGCAAAAGCACAACTTCAAGATCTGTTTGATATATCTGTCAAGTCTTGTAGAAAGATTGTGAACGGTTTTCGAGTTGTGATCCGGAAACGAAACCCACCCCTCCCTTTTGAGACTAAGTCCAAAACATTTCCATGGGAACCGACAAAAATCTGTAAATAACAAAAGGCACCACCTTAGGTTCTGTTTGATATACCTACCAATTTTTGTTGAAAAATATTAAACGGTTTTAGAGTTATGGTCCGGAAACAAAATGATTACGGCCGGACGGACGAGGCGTCGACTATAACAAGGGGGATAAAAATCTAAACCATTTAAGACCCTTTTCACTTAACTTCAGGGTTTGTATGATAAAACATGGTTACTATGGTGATTTCTAGTCTGACGTTGAAAGAATGGTGTCATTAAGTAAGGGCAGCCCAGCCCAGACAGTCAGTGTATTGACCATGATGGAGACACTGTTTCTCCTTCATCTCGTCTTTCATTGGGTGTTTTATGCCAGTGTGTTCTTGAGGGAAAACACATCAAATTTGTTCTTGATTTGTTAAGCCACAGGTTGATGAAGTCTCTGTTCAATTCTTTCAAGTTGTGCAGAAAATGCCAAGCTCTGTGCGCATGGAGTCTCACTTGTCTCTTACCACTTGGAATCGTGTCTAGTACTTGGTACTCGTGCTTCTCGTTTTCCCCTTCCCACATCTGTCACTAGTAGTCTGGATGTCCATAATTGATTCTGCATTTTACTCTGCTTTTCAGAGTCTCTCTTTCCGTCGATGTCGTACTGCACAGGTAGTATAACACCACTGTATCCTGAGACATCACTGTACATGAAGTAAATCATCACTGTTTTTCTTGACACTGAAGACACAACTAAAATAGTGTGTTTTCTGTTCAGTAATAAACAACGGGGAGCACAGACAGCCCATTGATCTCTTTCACACACGTCTTCTGCTGGGTGTTGATGCCAGTTGGCTCTTGGGTCAGATGAGACAACTTCATGCACAACTTGACGTGGCAGATATGACTGACAGTGAACTGAATTCCTTCAAGTTGTGCAGGAAATACCAGGCCCTGTGGGCCCGGAATCTCAGCTGCTTCCTCCTGCTGACAGTTGTGTTGAGTATAGGGTATCCGTCTTTCTTGACTAACCCCTGCCACAGCTGACACTGTCTGCCTGGACCTCCGTCTTGGCATCAGCATCGCATTCTAGTTGTTAGCATCTGTATCTCAGTCTCTGATATAGACTATATATATATTTAATGCAGTAGCACCAGAGCTCAAATAGATAGGTTTTCTAAACACTTGATCTTCTTAGCACTTTAATCTTAAGTTTTCTTAGTGCTTTCAATACATTCTCTCAATGAATGTTACTAAATATGTTAAGTTAACAAGATTTCATAAAAGTGAAAATTTCATCAAAGTAAAAATTACTTCAATGTTAAAAGTTGATCCAAGTCAGAATATGAATATACCAAGAAAACATCGTTTAAAGTTGTGTTTATTGACAACCTGATTTCATTTTCACAAATAAAATTACAGAAAAATTTGTTGTGCCACAGGTGGGGGATAGTCAAGTCAACACTTAGTTCTTTCAAGTTGTGCAGAAAATACCAAGTTCGGTGCGTCTGGAGTTTTACACGGTACTTCAGTCTTTGCAATCTCCATGGTTCTCAAAAATCAAAAGCAGACATCAGGGATAGTCACTACAAATGACAGGAAAACCCTTGAAACTAATAACATTTATTACAGATTATAACCTTATTTCACATAGTGTAAAGTTGGTTTGTGGTTTGACGCCTCACTCGGTTGGTTGGTTTGCGGTTTGACGCCTCAATATTCCACATATATGGCGGTGGTCTGTCAATAATCGAGTCTGGACCAGACAATTCAGTGGCCAACTGCATGAGCATCGATGTACACAATTGGAATACGATGACATATGTCAACCAAGTTAGCGGGCACGGAGCACCCGATCCCGTTAGTCGCCTTTTACGACACTGGGTTACTGAAGACCAATTCTAACCCGGATCTTCACTGTTAAGTAGACACATTATGATAATGAAAATTAGAAGTATATTGTTGTTGCTAATCAGAACAAATCGTATTACTCACCCGTTGAAGATATTAGTGTTAAATAAATCTACAATGTTACAACACATTGTGTAATAATATCGTGTGCTGTCGGAACTATTTGCACTCGGTCATATGACCAAAGTAACTTGATCAAAACAAAATGTCGGCTGTCATTCACAACACATCTCGAAGTCGCGATATTCAACTGTTCTTTGCTCGGATGCGTGTTGATTGAAGCCATTTGGTCCCTTTTTCGTACAAAGAAATCAAATTAAATAGACTATACAGAATTTTTTTTAAGAAGATATATATCTGTTCTTTTGTTTTACATATTCCCGTCGTCAAGAATGATATTCGATAGCGATTTTGCCAGCATGTTACTCAAAGAATACATAACCATTGTGATTGTCAAATTGAATTATCTTATAACATTGATAACATCACCCGAAAACAACCACCCTCGGAAACAACATGCAAAATGTGTGGCATGAATATGCTCCACATTTCACATATGCCCTCTGATCGGTTAAAACCTACCTGTAATCATTCTTCTGGTACAACAAGCGGGTCCTAACTTCATTTATATGGATGATAATGCTCGTCCATGAATGAGTTGAGTTGAGTTGGATTTTACGTAACATCGGCATTATTCCAGCCATATAGTGACGAGAACAATTTTGCATTCATAAACATTGTAAGTACATACTCGGAATGAGTTTTTTATTTCAAAAACATATATTCTTTGCATTGTCATTTAAAAGCAGAAAAAGTCATAGCACTAAATTTAAAGGCAGGCAATTTGTTAGTCACATAACACAGTTACAATTTACGATACAGATCAACTTCCCTCAGGTAGTTCACTATCAGATGGATAGCAGTGGAGATAGGGGCTTGTCAAGAGCTGCTTTTGCTGCAGCATCGGCCTTGGTGTTACCTGCTATGCCGACGTGACCCGGCAACCAGCAGAGGACGATGTCACATTGGCCAGTAGAAAGGTCGTTGTAAAGTTCTAATATGTCCAGGATGATTGGGTGACTTGAAGTCACATTTTGAAGTGCTTGAAGGCAGGATAATGAATCTGTGAAAACGATGAAGTTTTTGGAATGTTTTTGCAGTCCAGATTTCAAGAGGTCAGCATGCGACGATGTCGTATTGGCCACATAGATATACTCATGTATATCTATTGAAAGGCGAGGATCCTCCGTTTTGTATCCGTTGTGGTGACAGAGTCACTGTCAAGCATATCCTGCTTGACTGTGTTGAATTCTCCATCATAAGGGAATACAGATCAACTTCCCTCAGGTAGTTCACTATCAGATGAGCGCTCTAGCGGGAGAACAGATCCTTTAGGTTTGTTGCATCATAGTGTGAGTCCCTTGCCGCCGATAAGTCCACGCAGTCAAGCAGAATATGGTTGATGGTGAAAACTTCATCGCAAGAGACACACATGGGGGGTCCATCCCCATCCGTTTTCAGCAGATAGTCATGAGTAAACCCACTGTGGCCAATACGACATGGTCGTGATAAATTTGACATCCGTCGGTACAGTTATAGCTTTTGATAGTGGGTTTGAAATCAGCAGTGGAGATAAGGGCTTGTCAAGAGCTGCTTTACCTGCGGCATTGGCTTTTGTGTTACCTGCTATGCCGACGTGACTCGGCAAGCAGCAGAGGACGATGTCACATTGGCCAGTAAAGAAAGGTCGTTGTAAAGTTCTAAAATGTCCAGAATGATTGGGTGACTTGAAGTTTGAAGTTCTTGAAGGCAAGATAATGAATCTGTAAAAACGATGAAGTTTTTGGAATGATTTTGCCGTTTAATGTAGGTCAAAGCTGAGAAGATAGCTTTGGCATCGGCAGTGAAAATGGAACTGTTGTCGGGAATCCTAGAGGAGACAAGTCTTGGATCCAATGACTGTAGCACTGGTAACTTGGCCCTCATCCTTTGATCCGTCTGTGAAAATGGATCTATGGGTACTTTGAACGTAACTTGTTGTATTCCTGTTGGAGCACCAAAGGATTTGTTTCGGACTTTTTGAGTTTAGTGAGGGTAAGGTCGACCTGTGGTTTCATCATCTGCCAGGGTGGCGAAGACAGGAGTAGGTAAGGTGCTATGATATTGAGATTAATTTTAGCTGCAGATATGTGTGGTTGAATTCTGATTCCAAGTGATGGAACCAGGCTTCGCAGTTTGGGAAACAGGTTTTCATAGAGAGGGTTGAAAACACAATTGTATGCTGGATTGGACTGATTTGAACGTAATTTAGTGATATCTGGCAGTGAAAGTTTAATGCGGCGTTGTTCAAGGGAAGGTTCGTTAGCCTCTGCATATAGACTGTCTACCTTAGAGGTCGTAAAAGCTCCCAGGCAGAGCCTTAGGTCATGGTGGTGGATACAGTCTAATTTTTCTTAATTGCTTTTGCAGGCTCCACCATAAACAATGGAGCCGTAGTCTAGTTTAGAGCGAACCAAAGATCTGTACAAGTGTAGGAGGGTAGTCTGATCCCCTCCCCACTCTGTATTTGAAATTTGAAACCACTTTTAGTAAGTCCAGAGCTTCAAGCACTTGGTTTTCAAATATTTTATGTGTGGTAAGAATGTCAGGTGACATATCAGTTCTGAAGATCTGATAGGTGGACAGTTGAGGAGGGTGGAAGATAGAGTGAACATAGTGTAAACCCTATGTTCAGAGTCATGCGGACAGCAACAGTTTGTAAGTTGGTGTTAAGGGGAACAGGGCTATGTAGGATGCCCTGCCTCGCCAGGATAGAAGTGCCTCCTGTAGCTTTTACACCAGGACAAAAAGGGTGGTAGGAACTGTACCGACTCACCACGGTGTGGCAGATGATGAAACCACAGGTCGACCTTACCCTCACTAAACTCAAAAAGTCCGAAACAAATCCTTTGGTGTTCCAGCAGGAATACAACCAGTTACGTTCCAAGTATGACGCCCATAAGACGGATCAAAGGATGAGGGCCAGGTTGTCAGTGCTACTGTCATTGGATCCAAGACTGTCTCTTCTAGGATTCCCGACAACAGTTCCATTTTCACTGCCGAGGCCAAAGCTATCTTCTCAGCTTTGACCTACATTAAACAGCAAAATCATTCCAAAAACTTCATCGTTTTTACAGATTCATTATCTTGCCTTCAGAATGTTACTTCAAGTCACCCAATCATTCTGGACATTTTAGAACTATACAACGACCTTTCTCTACTGGCCAATGTGACATTGTCCTCTGCTGGTTTTCGGGTCACGTCGGCATAGCAGGTAACACAAAAGCCAATGCTGCAGCTAAAGCAGCTCTTGACAAGCCCTTATCTCCACTGCTGATCCCGTAGTGATTTCAAACCCACTATCAAAAGCTATAACTGTACCGACGGATGTCAAATTTATCACGGTGATGTCGTATTGGCCAGAGTCTGTTTACTCATGATTATCTGCTGAAAACGGATGGGGATGGACCCCCCATGTGTGTCTCTTGCAATGAGGTTTTCACCATCAACCATATTCTGCTTGACTGCGTGGACTTATCGTCTGCAAGTGACTCACATTATGATGCAACAAATCTGAAAAATCCGTTCTCCCGCGTGAGCGCTCATCTGATAGTGAACTACCTGAGGGAAGTTGATCTGTATCGTAAATTGTAACTGTGTTATGTGACTAACAAATTGACTGCCTTTAAATTTAGTGCTATGACTTTTTTTGCTTTTAAATGACAATGTAATGAATATATAATTTTGAAATAAAAACTCATTGCGAGTATGAACTTACAATGTTTATGAATGCAAAATTGTTCTCGTCACTATATGGCTGGAATAATGCCGATGTTACGTAAAGCCCAACTCAAATAAACTCAGTCCTTTTTTAGGTACGTTTCTTGGAGACAAAACGCGGATGGTCTGAAGTCTTGAATCAATGACTGTAATTCGTTATAATTATTCTTAAGTCCTCTGCAATTCCATTGAATCATGGTTTGTGGGTACATGGTGCTTCCACTGGTGACATGTCACGTGAACGTGAGAAAGCGTTTGGTGAACTCCTATTGGTGTCAGGTGGAGATGGAGTGACCTCCATATCCAGAGGGCCAAAGGAGTTATGGACCTCGACGGTGACCTCTGAAGGAGAGGTGGCCTTTGGTTTTGTGTTTGGCAGTTGCTCAAACTGCTTTAGTCTCTCTAGCTTCTTTCTCTCCCTTTTTCGGCGCACAGTTTCTGTTTCTGGTTTGGGCATTTGTTCTGGTGTTTGTGATTCAGTAGTTTTGACTTTTGGCTTTGGAGATGGAGTGGCTGTGATGGGCTGAGTTGAGTTGAGTTGAGTTGGCTGAGAAGACATGACCCACTTTAGATCAGTCTGACAGGAGATAGTTGCTTCATAGCTTCATGAAAAGAGACATTTTTTTGTGCTTGATCTTTATGATCTCTGATTCGCGTTGCCACATGGGACAAGATCTGGAGGAAGCCATATGGTTGGGCACTTCACTTCCTTAGTACAGTCATTGCTGTCATGCTTGTAACCACAGCGGTAACAAACAGCAGAAGAACGATAGGACTTGGATCCATGTCCAAACTTTTGACAGTTGTAGCACCATAGTGGATTAGGTACATACACCTCCACACCAATGCTGCAATAGCCGGCTCTAATAGTTTCGGGAATCTTCTATTGGGTGAACGTAAAGAGGTAGGTGTTTGTGGGTTAAACCACACCGTCCTTCGTGATAGTGAATCTCTTCACAGCTGTAACAGACTGCTGGGAAAGTTCCTGGACAATTTGTTCCTCAGTCATTTCCGACAGGCACCGAGCTCTGTCCCATACAATGCCTCTACACGTGTTCAGTGTTTTGTGCGCTGAGACAGCAACCTTTACATTGACAAACTTTTGTAATTTCAGTAGATTCAAGGATTGCTGTCTCCGAGCACATTCTACTAGTAGAGAACCGGACCGGAGCTTTCTGACATTGGTAACCTCTCTGGAGATACCAGCTATACCCTTGGAGACTGCAAATGGGTTCAATTGCAAATGTTGCTTGTCACAAGCTTCGATGATAAAAAAAAACATGGCCAGTAATCGGGTCGAATGGGCGTACTCTCATCAGAGGAGGAATTGTCACAGTCCATATGTCTTCGTTTTTAACCAGGGTATTGGGAAGCCATGTCGTTAGGAATGTGGTTCGGCATCCCCTCTCCCAACCCACCATGGAGTGTCAACAGGGACGATCTTGTATTGCAGCGGATCTCCAAGCTGCAAAGACCAGGGATAAGGGGGTGTTATACTCCAGCGAATTTGACATGAAATGCTGTAGCTGTCTACCAGATTAAAGGTCAGGATGGATCGGTCCATGACAATCAATTGGAGACGTACAGAATCGGAGGTCAGCATCGCCAGATTGGCCCATGAGCCACCGCCTTCTCTGCATGGGTCTGCGAGGCTAATTTGTTTTGGTAGAATATCAGTTAACATTTAATCATGGCCAAAAATGTTATGTAATACCAAATTTTGTATAAACATTCCATGCACGGGGCAAGGCGTGACCAGCCGATTGTGAGAATCGGGCCTATTCTACCACTCGTCTAGGCAAAGTTTGGGTCGAAGTGGTGTGTTGGATTATCGAACACTATTGCCGGTTCCGTCATCCTCAACCATCAGACTCCTTTCCTCTGCCGACACAGGGGCGTTACCCAGCACTCACCACGAGGAGGTTGCTCTTCAAGGGTGCCTAAGGAAGGAAGAGTAATTCAGCTTTTACATTGGTGGTCCAAAAAGAAACAGTCTAATATAACTCAAATAAGTAGTTTGACAGACTGCTGGTTGCAGGGGCATAGCAGGTAACACAAAAGCCAATGCTGCAGCTAAAGCAGCTCTTGACAAGCCCTTATCTCCACTGCTGATCCCGTAGTGATTTCAAACCCACTATCAAAAGCTATAACTGTACCGACGGATGTCAAATTTATCACGGTGATGTCGTATTTGCCAGAGTCTGTTTACTCATGATTATCTGCTGAAAACGGATGGGGATGGACCCCCCATGTGTGTCTCTTGCAATGAGGTTTTCACCATCAACCATATTCTGCTTGACTGCGTGGACTTATCGTCTGCAAGTGACTCACATTATGATGCAACGAATCTGAAAGATCCGTTCTCCCGCGTGAGCGCTCATCTGATAGTGAACTACCTGAGGGAAGTTGATCTGTACATTGGTGGTCCAAAAAGAAACAGTCTAATATAACTCAAATAAGTAGTTTGACAGACTGCTGGTTGCAGGGGCATAGCAGGTAACACAAAAGCCAATGCTGCAGCTAAAGCAGCTCTTGACAAGCCCTTATCTCCACTGCTGATCCCGGATGATTACGGCATTTTGTTTCTTGGGGCTTATTGCTGGATTCCCTTATCTTCACTTCCGATTGATTACAGGAGGGAAGGGGGTTTATCTCAGCTGTTTACATTAGCGAGGTTTCGCATTGTAATTCTAATGTGTTGGACCCTGGCTCATGCCCCCGCCTGATTGGCTATGGTGGACACGTGACCAGATAAGTGAGCTTTTTTCTGCTATTTTTAGCTTGGGAAATTCCTCTTCTTGTCCGGGTTGTTTTATGCGGACAGAATGCCACTCCCTAGATCCGTCTTTAGGAGTCGAACTAACCTGTAGAGGTTTCAGATTCTTTGAATATATTCCTCCTTAGGGTAAGCCCCCACCCACCCCACACATTCTTGGTCTGATTTCGTTCAGCATGGAAAGTGAGGTACGAGGTTATAGTCTAGGAGTTACCTGCTCTTGGCTGTAGGGGGTCGTAGGGCCCTGTAGGGGTGGTCTCACAAGACAAAAACGCAGTTTTTTGTTTCGTAAATATTTTATTCAAATATTGTTACAACTGTCGTAGGGATTTTAAATGGACATTTAAATGCTTATAGTGAGTGAGTGAGTTAATATTTAACGTCACATCGGCAATATTTCAGCCATATCGTGACGAGTAAATGCTTATAAGTACCCCAAGGAGGAATATATGAAAAAGAATGTAACTGTGTAATGTCACTAACAAATTGCCTGCTTTTAAATTTAGTGCTATGACTTTTTCTGTCTTTAAATGACAATGTAATGAATATAAACTCTGTCAAAAAAGAAACGCAACCCCTGTATTTTAGAGATTTTGATCTGAAGTTTTAGGACGACACGGCATTTTTATTATTGAAGAGACAAGTCTGAAATTTGGCAGAATAATAACCCAGATGGGCATGTTTAAAATTGTCATTTCAAAAGTCATCTCACAGACACCAGTTTGTCACTGTGGGGGCGTCTTTTCAGTATCTCGTGATGAGCACCACGCTGCCAGCAATCACTGCACGGCATCTCCTTGGACAAGAACGGATAAGACGCGAGATTCTTTCCTCGGGGAATGGCTCTCCACTCCTCCTGCAGTGCAACGGCGAGCTGTTGCAGCGTCTGTGGCGGCGGCTGACGTTGACGACGCATCGCGCCGATCAGAGTATCCCACAGGTGTTCAATAGGGTTGAGGTCTGGTGATTTAGGGGTCATGGCAAGACATTGACGCTGGAATTCTGCAGAAAGTTCATTGCTGCACGTGTAGTATGAGGCCGGCGCTGTCCCGTTGTGAAAAATCTGTGTCTGTTGGTCAATAATCGGGAGAAGGTGAAGCTCTAACACGTGGTTGATGTAACGCTGGGCTGTCAGGGTTCCCTGGAACGATCACCAAGTCTGATTTCTGGTTGTATGAGATGGTTCCCCAAACCATGGCGGCTTTCTCCGCCAAATCTGTCCACCTGTCGGACGCAGATGGGCGCAAAACGTTTATGACGCTCTCCTATACAGACGCTGTCTTCCTCCATCCGACGCGTTGCAAAAGAAAACGTGATTCATCAGGAAACCAGATTCCGCCTCCAGTTTTGTGAAGTCCGTATTCCTTACGTTGCTGCACCACCTGAGTCGATGGCGTCGATGTAGGGGCGCTTAGTACAGGTCAACAACTGGTCTACAGGCACGTAAACCCGCTTCTTTCAGACGGTTCCTAATCGTTTGAGCTGACACCTCCTCAAACCTGGTATTTGTGTGGCAGTCACGGCTGGTAGGGCATGCCGATTACGCGAGGTGATGGACCCGGATGTACCGATCTTGAAGGGGTCGTGCTTCTTGGCCTTCCACTCTCGGGCGATCGTTGGTCAAATTCGAAGTTGTTGTCGCGGCCCAAAGTCGGATGTCGTTGTTTTGTGAACATTTAGGTGCCGTGCAACAGTTCCAAAACTTTCTCCGGCTTGAACACGACCAATGGCGATATTTCGGTCGGCAGCACTCAATCGTGGCATTTTTAACACAGCTTTTCGGCGACAAATGAATGAATATAATACGGAAGGCATTATGGGCTTTATACACCCTACATTAACTGCCATTTTCATGATTTGCATGTGTTTTTGTGCGAAGTCACCATGAGGGTCATTTCACGCGTTGTGACGGAATAAGCAAATAAAATACACTTATGCGTACAAATGCAGTTGTTTGGATGGTAATCTTCATTAATTACATGTATCATTTCAATACATTCGAATAAAAATTTAGTTTGGAAGCAAACTTCATTCAAACGAATTTTCATCTATATCTGAGGACAGGGGGTTGCGTGCCTTTTGACAGAGTTTATGTTTTGAAAAAACTCATTTTGACTCTGTAACTTACAATGTTTATTAATGCAGACTTGTTCGCCACTACTATAGGTTGGAATAATGCCGATGTGATTTGTAAGTCCACCTCAACCCTCACAGAAGCTTATCGCATAAAACCTAAAGTGAGAACTGGTCAAGTATTTCTGTGTTGGAATATGACAATGTCACTTTTCATTTCCTTCCTGGAAAAGTTGATGAAATGTTTGAAACTGTTATAATGAGATAAATTTCCAGTATTTAGACATAATGGATTTGGCATTCTGGTGATCAGCAGACTTGATGGTCTTACCTTTGTTGGGAGACTTTTACTGGTGGGTCATTTCCATCTTATCTTCAGGAAATTATTCCAAGCAATACACATGCTTGCTGAGGCATTCAAACATTTCACAGGATATTCACTGATGTAATTGTGTGTTTAAATCAAAATGGAAGTTAACCATATGAAAAGGGGGGAGGGAGTTGGCCATACTGTGGAGATGGATGAGAGCAAATGGGGCATAAAGAGAAAATACCACATGGGTTCCAGTCAGGGTATTCCTACCTTTTGGGTTTTGGTCTCATAGATACATCAAAAATGTCTTTTTATTCAGTGTTGAGAACAGAACCACTGAAACATTCCTACCCATAGTACTTCCCCATGTTGAAGTTGGCACTCTGATAATAACTGACGAATTGAAATCATATCTTTGGTAAAGAGAAGCGATTATGTTCACCAAACAGTTTACCACACAAACAATTATGCAGATCCACATACTGGGGCTCACACCAATACCATTGAAGAGTTTTGGGGTAATGTCAAATCAAAGTTTAAATCCATGCATGGTGTATCCTAAGAACAGCTTGGTGCGCATCTTGAACTTATGTTCTGTTGGAACAACAAGAATGAGTGCATGTTTTCCCTCATGACAGATCTCATGAGGAAATACCACCCCTTTGACTAGTTTTTCTGCTTGGTGTTCATAACTTTACAGAAACAGTATTTAATTGTTGGTAAATACTTCCAGCCCCGCGTTCAATAGGCAAAACGTTACGGAACATTCGGAACGTTTTGTCTGTTGGACGACCCGTTTCCTCGTAACGCTACGATAAACCGCGAACAGTCTGACGAGGTTCCACGCGAAGTGACCAAGATGGCGGACGATGCATCAGTGGGTACATTTTACAAGTGCTCCGTGTGTGGCATCTTCTTTGCAACGATGGAAGCTTTTGTTGAGCATGAGTGTGGTGAGTCCTGAAAACTTTGGAAGTATTTATACAATGGCGGTAACTTGATATTACCTATGAACCCAACGAAATCGCGGTTGACACATGACGCCATTATGGCCAAGTAAAGAAATGTCTTGTTATATAGGATTCAGCACTCTACTTTGCAGCATCATTTTAGATGTAATCATGCTATGTCTGCATTTTACACGGTCAGTGTTCCCAAATATGTTCATGTTGCAATATGTTTCAGCTTCAACTGCTGAGAAAACTGCAACACCGACTGAAATCAGTGCGATAGACGAACTCGGGACTGACACTGACAACGTGGAGAATGAAGTGCACAGGTGATTCAGAAGGAAAAAATGCAATGGACATAATAGACTACATACATTGCAGTCAGAGTAAATATTGTTTGTAAAATAGATTACGTTTATATTATTTTTAAGACGGTTAAAAGAACAAACAAGTTATTTGTAAATACTGCTTGACAGAAGGAGATCAAGTAAAATATAGATCTAGTTCCCTATACATGTCGCACAGTACTAACGTAGTACACTACTTCTTTACAGCTTCTACCCACTGCACATGGGGGTACTCTGCTCACCATCCTCCTAATTGAAACCTACAGAGATCTTCATATATATTTTAAATCTTCTGCCTAGCAAAAGATTGATGCTTGGAAACGAGTGGCCAAAGAGTTACAAAACAGAATTATAGTTATACCGCAGATCAGTGTGACCAAAAATGAGGAAGCTTGGAAGTACAGGTAATTTTGAGATTTCATTTGTCTAACTGAATAGATTGTAAACATTGTTGTCATCTTTGCTAAAAGTGATGCATTATGTTAGTGTTCATTTTACAAGATGATAATTCATATAAATGTATTATCGGTAGGTAAATGACACTTCAATTGAAGAGTCACAGAAATTGTTTTTGTTGTTTTTTAAATCTAACAAAAAAATGTTTAGTGTATTCACTTTAGTGTTAAAATGATAACTTTATATTTTGATCAGACTGATAATGCCAGTGTCTGTTATTAAATGTATTCAGTAAGTGTACGTCTTTATTCAGACACAAGGTAATAGTGGACGGAAACAACAAAACTGGAAGGGGACAACGGACTTGGGAGTTTTTCGATCTTATGGAAGATCTGCAGGCTGGCAACCCATCAGTCAGGCCAACCATAACAGTCTCTTCACTTGAAGGTATATGCAAATGTTGCTCTGAAAGACAAATTAAGAAGAATGTCTATAACCACTATGGGGTAACGGAATTCGCCACAGGTTCAATATAATTTTGCATGCCACAAATATAATGCTAATACAAATGATGGAAACAAAAGTTTATCGATTGAAAGAATAAACATGTCTTCATTATATTTACTATTGTTGTTCACATCAGGTGTATAGTGTAGTGTCTTGTTTGTGTATAATTGTGCAGGTGAAAAGACCAAAGAAACAACTTGTAGTGCTCCTTCAGCTACTAGTACTCCTTCAGCTTCAGAATCTCCCTCGACATCCTTAGCATCTACATCGGCTGAGACACCATCTAAGGCTGGTCGGAAGCGACAAGCACCAGAATGGTTTAAGCAGTTTACAGAGGAAAACAAAAAACAGTTGTCCCAAATGGTCATGCAACAAGCAACAGCAAATGAAGTAGCGAAAGAAAGAAATGAAATTCTAAAGGCTATCTTAAACAAAAAGTAGAGGAGTATGTCTCTATCATGTCTATTTTCTGGTTCCTGGTGGACATTTTTTAGCCATACCTACTCAAAGGCTAAGGGTCATCCAAGCAGTAGTTATCATTTGCAAGAACGTTAAATATTTGCAGCTTCCAGTTTTTGGTTTTATTTTGATCCTTGTGAATACCAGTGTTCATGCCGTACCCGAGACTTATCGTTTTTGCTGTTTATAGTAGTATATTTTCAGCAAACCATAACAGTGACCTTTGTTACAATTTAGCAAGCCATGCTGTGGACATTACTTAACCAGTGGATTTTCCAGTCTGAGGACATGTTGAATACCAAAGTGTTTATTTATTTTGTTCATTTATTTTGTTTAACAGATCATGTAATCGCTGTTGTCAAGTTGGACCAAGTTGATGTAAAGAATGAACAAAAAGTGCCAAACTTTTATTTTATTGTTTTATTTATTTTAATAAATAATTTAAAAAGCAGATTGTTATCAGTTTGTCTTTATTATAACATTGAGGCATGGCAGTGTCACCATGAGTTAAGGGTCTTGAAAACACAGATTAAATCTACAGGAGAAGGGCAATGTCATTCCTCTTTGCAACAGCATCAGGTGGCAACCCCTCGAGTAGTGCCTCTTCATCGATCAACTCATCTGCCTGGTGATCGTCATCACCAACAATGTCATCATGAAACATTTCCCTCATGAGAATAAAATTATAAACACACATGCTGCTACAATGAAGTTGCACATTTCCTCCTGTTAGCTGCATGTCAAGATACTTCAGTCTCCGAAATCTACATTTCAGGAGTCCTATAGCTCTTTCAACATCCACCCTTGTTGATGCATGGCATTTGTTAAACTTCTTTTCTGCAAGGGATAAATGTCCATTGTCCTTGAATGGAACCATGATGTACGGAGCAAGTGGGTAGGCTGAATCACCAATAAGATGGAAGTCGGGTGGCAAATATCCTTGCTCAAGTTTGCGTCTTAATGGGCTGTTCTTGAAAACTCTGCAGTCATGAACCGACCCCGGCCAGCCTACATAAATGTCGGTGAACTGCAGTTTGACGTCGCAAACGACCTGTAACTGCATGCTCGAGTAACCCTTCCTGTTGATGAATGCATCTCTATTACAGGATGTACCAGAGATTGGAAAATCCTTCAGCCACAGCCCCTAGTTCATTGAGAGTTGGCAACTTTATATATTCCTTGACTGTTGAAGAAATTGCTCCACAGACACTGAGAGCAATAACATGCAGGGATCCTTTGCTCAAACCAAACCTGTCGGCAATACCACGATAGGATTCCTGATTGGCAAGTAGCCACAAAGTTGACAGTAGCTTTCGTTCTGCAGTCAGTGTTCTCTCGGGTAACAGTGGTGCAATCCGTTCACAAAGGTCCTACAACAAGAAACAGTACTCATACTACTGGCTCAGTAGACTCTTTAACCCTTTCCATGCTGGCTAAATTATTATTCTATGGGATCTGCCAGTAATATTACCCTACCAGTATGGAAATAGTTAAGCTTCAACTAGTAAGATTTGTTAACCCAATTTAATGCAGTTGGTTTCCTCTTGTCCAAATAGTATTTGGCATGTTCTAAATGAAGGGTTGCAAAGCAAAACAACCTTAGTCACAATTTCAAACTTTTCAGGAGAACGAAAAAATCGAGTTTTTAAATCTGTTGCATTTTTTTTACAATATTCATTATTAAACCTTAGCCATGCTTTAAGCAAAGGCAATTAGTTACCTGACCATCCGATTCTCCCCAAAATGTAACAGAAAATGATTATTTCATATGTGCAGTACTAAGCAGAATCACCTTAGTCACATCAAAATTGCAAAGCAAAATGACCTTAGTCAGCAAAGTTTCATGTCAAAAAAGCCAAGGTTACGTTTGATCTTTAATACTTCAAAAGTGCCCCCGTCTTTGTCAAAATGTGACTTAAAATGCATCTAGTGATTGTAACATTCATTACCACTGACAGGTTTTAATACTTTTACCGCAGTACCATCTAATGGTTGTGAATCTTCAACCACTGTTGTAACAGCAGTACCATCTAATGCTTGTGAATCTTCAACCACTGTTGTAACAGCAGTACCATCTAATGGTTGTGAATCTTCAACCACTGTTGTAACAGCAGTACCATCTAATGCTTGTGAATCTTCAACCACTGTTGTAACAGCAATACCATCTAATGGTTGTGAATCTTCAACCACTGTTGTAACAGCAATACCATCTAATGGTTGTGAATCTTCAACCACTGTTGTAACAGCAATACCATCTAATGGTTGTGAATCTTCAACCACTGTTGTAACAGCAAAACCATCAAGTGAAGATACATCAACTTGGGCAGCAACAACATCACTGTCGACCACCAACAGAGCCTTATCTTCACATTCTTCACAATTAGGGTGTTCATCTTCTTCTGATGAGTCCTGAGTATCCAGCACATATTCAGGATCTTTGCCGTCACAAACATCTGAGAAACTATCCGGATCACTTTCCCTGTCATCATAAAAAATCATGCGAACAACATCATTAGTAGGAGGTTTTTCCATTTTTACATCTATTTTGTGCCTTCCTCGGTTTCCAGAGTGGATCGTGTTGGGTAAGATATGGAGTAAACCCACCTGCGGTGTGTCAAAGGGGGCTCTGATAAGGACTGTAGGATACAATGTCCAAAGCAAACTTCTCCAACATAATCGTTAACCAATTGTGACCATTGATTGATGTCACCATTTGGGTTGACAACAAAAAAAGCCAAATATGGACTGTGAACCAACATTTGACGTGCTGTTGATGGAGAAACTGGTAAAGAACTGCATATTTCCAAACACCGTAGCTTTGGCATGGACTTCACAATCTTGAGTTGATCCTCTTCTTTGAGATCTTGCAATCCATTGGTTACCAAGTGGGTTACTCCTGAACATAACTGAAGACTGTTAGATACATCATTGATATCATATCCGATCCATCCAGAGATAGTTAACTTCCTCAAATTGTTCAGTAAACTGACACTGTGCAATGATGTTAGATGTACAGTGCTTAAAAGAAGTATTTCAACTTTCAGACAAAGGGGTAGGTATTCAGTTAGGTCAATGTGATGGTTCAATTTTTTGCGACAATCACACAACTGCAGATCCAACCAGGTTTGTCTCGACCATAGGGATTTGCTATGAGCTATCAGTTTCCAATATTTGCAGACAGAGGCAACGTCCCTAACAATCTCAAAAGGGGAGAGGTACTGGAAAATCTCAACCAAAACTTCTGAAGGCAGTCTATTCATTTGGGAACTGAAATAATAAAAGAAATGTTGTCATGTAGTTTTCCAATATGAGAGGTTTTTTAGAGAAATAAAGCTTTGATGGTTCTTTTATTGTTTTCTATCCAACCTACAGTGTAAAATCCTAACATTGATAAATAAAGGTTACTTGTCACTAAAATCCATTTTCACTGTTTAACTTCAGTAAATACAATATCACATTTAACAGCTAAAGTTGAAGTATTACCCATTGAAATATTTCCCAGTTAGGATTCTCTAATATCAAGGTGTAGCCATATAAAATTGAAAATAATGATGAAAAAGAAATTACTTGCAGAAAAACCTAAGTCACAAAGATCTGTTTAAACCAATTTTCTCATTTGGAAGCTAATCTTACATCAAAAGTGGTTGGGTTTGTTGAAACGGGATTGCTCTTTGTCGTCTACATACAACAACTCACCTCAAATTCTCCAGAATATGGAGAAGTCGGACATTCTTCAAGGCAGCACTGCATCCAAAAACATGTGGACAAAGTCACTTTCATACCTCCTTCTGAAGAGTTGTGTAATCATTACCAAGCAAAAAGACCAAAGTCAAATAAGTTCCTGCCAAAACAACCTAAGTCTGACTAAGGCCATTTTAGCATACTTCAAGAAACTTTGAAGAGCTATATTTCAAAAACTAATATTCATATGAAGACCACAGTTGGACCAAAGGGTAGCTGCCAACTTAAGCAATCATTTTGTGCTATTATTCAAAAATGACCTAAGTATGACATAGGCGGTTTTGCTTTGCAACCCTTCAAATATACTCCAGTCTGGAGGATGCATTTATTAAACTAAATGTGTTTGTTTATGATGATGATGAATTCTTTTGTCCGAATAAAATTATTGTCACTAGTACCTGAAACGTCGATCTTTTCATCCTGAAATGATCTGAAATCGAAGTCCCTGTATTCTGTATCCCTTCACACTTGCTGTTTGCTCTTGAGTTGTCAAACACATACCCAGCGTTATAGTTGATGTTAAGGATGATATCCTTGCAATGTTTACAGCAGGTAGCAGGCAGGTTCCCTCTGCTAATTCACTGAGAACTACACGTTCTTCTAAAGATAACGCCATTTTGCAAAACGTTTGCACAAAACTCTGCATTCATCAGGTGAACAGAATGTCGCAAAACGTTTTAGGCTATTGAACACAAGGAAGGTCTCTGCTGTAAAATTATTTCCATCACATTTTTAAATAACTGTTGTGTATTTACCATTCCTCCTGAGTGGCATACAATTCCATTTCCCTCAACAGGATTCAAGCGATGAACTTGCATACACTCACACTTAATAAACTGAACCTGATGAAGTGTGTTAATTGGTACGACGTGTTCTTGTTTAGGAACAAATTACAGTTTCATTTCCCTCAGCATGATTTAAGTGATAAGCCTGCATATGGATACACTTATTAAAATCAACCTGTGTCTAAGGAATTCAACAAGAGCAAATACATTCTTGGTCATTGTGGGGTTATTCAGAATACTATTTATGCTAAAAGAAAATACAAATATAATGATGAGTTTCTAAAATGCGGGCCCTCTTATTTTCGGCTCCTATAACAGGCACTGAAGTGGGCCCACATTTTGGAATGACATTATTGCCACTGTATGCACTTGGTTCAACAATATATATGGATGGAAATAATGATGCTACAAAATACTTCCCGATATATGAACTTTTACAAAATCTCATGTCACAGGTATTACTTTGTTCGGTAAGTTCAAACTGATCGTGTTGGCACTAGTGGAGCCAAAACAGCAAATACGAAACTAAAGCGCTTAACTCCTAATGCGGGAAACATGCTAAAATTTACTTCCTTTCATCCAGCCATAATGAATCGCCTTCATGCTTCTGTAGTGGATGCTATTTTGGGGAAACTGGATTCCTATCGTCAAAGTCCTGTTCCTGGGACAAGAAATCAATCTCCATGAAGCTGCCAGATTTTGAGAACCAACATAAAGAGATCTCTGACATCGCTATGGCCACAACAGAACCTGAGGAGGAATCTGAACTTCAGGATGATGAAGGCACATCTGCAGATGTACACCGGACGTCTGTCTGTAACCTTCAACATCTGCCCGCTGACGGACCCATGAGCGAGGTTGATGTTGACGACTTCGTTGCTGCAATATACCAGTTTGACATAAGTTCTACTTTGGACAGGTACTTGAAACCGATGAAAGATATGCTGTGATATATTTTATGGTGTCTTTTGGGAAGACAAGAAGTATTGTTGGCCATTTTGGTAAGCAAGCGTTTGATTCTGAGCAAAATCAACGACCCTGAACCAACTAGAAAGTAGGAACATCTTTTCACATTTGTGTCCTCACATGTGGATAGAGTACAGAAGTAGTACAACGAGTACACGGTACAGCCGGTAGCAACTGGTACTATGGCTTTATGCGCAGACACCCAGAGCTGTCTTTATGGAAACCCGAAAAGCTCTCTACATCCTACATGTTTGAAGGAGACATCCAACAGTACAACACAAGTTAGGGTCGTATTTTAACTGATGAAGCTCTCATCCATGCTCCAGCAAAACTATGGAACATGGATGAGAGTGGATTCTATCTGGAACACACAACCGTTACTTTAGCTGCAGGAAAAGGCTGTAGGAGGGTCCCGAGTAGGGTTAGCATGGCTCGGGACAATGTCACCCTTGTGGCATGCGTTAACGGCGATGGCGATAAAATGCTACCTATATTTTTTGTCAAAGGTAGAACCCCCAGATACTATTGTTATTCAATACTGCCAACGGACATCGTGCACAATCTGGGCTTTTGAGGAGAAAGGTTGGGTTGATGATGAGCTTGGTGCCCTGTGGTTCCGTAATGTTTTCTTAAAACTATGGCCCTTAGAGACCACATATTCTTATTGTTGACCAGCACCACAGCAATGAAGTGCTGGAGACATTGTTTCGTGTGATCAGGAGATCATTATGCTCGTCATGGCCGCTCATAGCAGCAAATGACTGCAATTCCTCGGCAAAGGGTGTTTTCAATACCATTTGTACAGAGTTCATGAGTAGAAATGTACAGAACTTCGTGACCAAAATATCATATGCGGGGTTGTATGGCAGGGCTTGGTCTGATTCTACGACTCCTAGTAACATTAAGCAAAGGTTCAAAATTACAGGGATATTCCCTTATAACCTATCAGCCATACCTCCCCGGGCTTTCAGACCATGTCTGTCTGCACCGACAACTGACCTGTCCCGTCTTTTTCCCCCTAGATCCTCATCTTAAGTTGCCTTGCCACAGACGACCGACAATCCCGTCTTTCTACGACAACCATTGGGAGTTTAACGTCGGCTTCATTTGAGTTGAAAAATAATGTAGAGCAGAGTTGGGGCTAATGTTGTAAAACTAGTTATACCAAAGATATTAAATAAGTGGGGAATAAGTCTTTCCACACTGACGACTGACCAGTCCCATCCTTCTACACTGACGACTGGCCAGTCCTGTCTTTCTACACTCACGACTGACCAGTCCAATCTTTCTAAACTGACGACCAACCAATCACATATTTCTACACTGATGACACCAATCCCGTCTTTCTACACGGACGACTGACCAGTCCACTTTCTACACTGACGACTGACCAGTCCATCGGTAAGCTGTATGTGGAATCCACCAATGTGCAACTGAAAATATATGTTTTCAAATAGAAGAATACATGGTGCAAGTGTTTTTAATGTTATATTCACGTTTCATTGGGTATTACGTTGTGTATTTTGCTATTTTGAAAACCAGTACAGGCAATGTAGGCCGAGCTCTTTTCATTTGTTGTTACCTTAGCAATGGAAGTTATGTCATGTACATTGTTAGCGCTGGTGTTACAAATAAATATGTTCTTCAACCTGTCAACTGGTTTCCACATGAAGGAACACCAAATGTGTGAAGTGTGAGGGTAAAGATATTGCCTTGGTAAGCAGCAGCCCTTACTGTTAGTCATAACTGTGTTTCCATACGAAACAGGGTTAGGGTCCTTATTTTTTTTCTATGTAACTTTGTAGCAAATAAAACTAATGTTTTGAATACCGTAGTTCGTTATTTGTATTTCAACACAACTGCAGGTGCCCGTCTTCAAGTAATGGGCACTAGGCTGTTACCAAGCCCAAATCGAAAACGAAGCTAAAAATATCAACCGTGATTCTTTCATCACCACGGATACAAAACGGAGGTTGCTCCGTGCACTGCAACATATAATTTACCGTGATCTTAGGATTACGAGAGCGAATTACCGTTGGAATTATTATGTAAAACAGATCCAAGCCTTCTCTTCACCTTGTTCCATAGGTCTACCTGATGTGGCGTAATTCTTTCATCACAAGGGATGCAAAACGGAGAATCCTCACCTTTTAACAGGTATTCATGCTTATATCTGGTGTGGCCAATACGACATCGTCGCATAATGACCTCTTCAAATCTGGACTGACAACCCGAGTAGGTGTAACCAAGATAGGGTTTTATTTCATGTAATTTACTAATACATACTTGGGTGTCCCACTTCTTCTGCATTAGATCACGGATATCAGATCTGATGACAGCTTTATAATCAGAGTATGGGATCGGAAGTGGTGTCACATATTTGTGGAGTGCTGCCTTAGCAGCAAGATCGGCCATTGTGTTCCCAGAAATGCCAACGTGGCTGGGTAACCAACAAAAGACGATGTCGCATTGACCAGTAACAAGATCATTATATAATTTCTATTAAAAGTGAATGTTTACAAGAAAGATTTTTAATAGCCTGAAGTCAAGAAAGAGAGTCAGAAAAGATGATATATTGTTTTGGATCCAACGACAGTGGCACAAGCAACTCCGCCACCATCCTTGGACCCATCTGTAAATAAGGATTTATATGTATTATATTTATTTCTTAATTGACTAAATTCTTGTTTATGCTGTAATTCATTAGTTTCTGACTTTTTAAATGTGGTTGATGTTAGGTCAACTTGTGGCCTGACCAATTGCCAAGGGGGAGAAGAAAGAATACGGGAAGGAGAAATATTTTCTAGCTCAATGCCAGCAACAGAAAAGAAAGGTTTAATTCACATAATTCCTAGAGGCGGAAAGAGACGATTTCTTGGTGTATAACTCCTCATAGAGGGATTGTAAACACAATTATATGCAGGGCTAGATTTGTGAGAGTACAGTTTGGTAATATACCGTAAAGATAGTTTTATACGGCGGTGTGCAAAAGATTGCTCATCTGCCTCGACGTAGAGACTGGAGAATTTCGAAAAGACCCAAGACAAAGTCTTAAGCCTTTTGGTGGTTGACAGAATCAAGTAGTTTTATGTTGCTTTTGCACGCTCCACCATAGACGATGGAGCCATAATCAAGTCTGGAACGGACCAGTGATCGATATAGATGAAGGAGGGTAGCTTGATCCCCTTCCCATTTAGAATTTGAAACCACTTTTAACAAGTCAAGTGCCTTCAGGCATTTAGTTTTATGGGATTTAATGTGTGGCAGAAACGTTAAGTGTGAGTCAAAAAGCAGACCCAAGAACTTGGCCTCCTTGACAACTTTGATGGGCGTGCCATCTAGGGTCTTTATGTGGGTTGTATTTACGGCAGAAATGTATGGGGAGTTTTCGATTTAGAAACTTTAAAGCCATTTTCAAAACACTATTTATCTATCTTTTTAAACACAAATTCAGTTGCCATTCAATAGTATGCATTTTTCTTCCACGACAAGAAATATTAAAATCATCCTCAAATAACGATCCATCTATATACTAAATAGTGTGACAGACAAAATACTGCCTTGTGGAACACCCTGATCCTGATTGTAATGATTAGACAGGGTTGAACCCACGCAGACTTGAAATTGTCTGTCGTTTCCATGCTGTGTCATACACTTCAAACCCGGGTCAAGATCTTGCGGGCATGATATCGACAACACACTTCCTAACGTGTCCGCAATGCCCAGTCCTTCCACTGTCCATATACACATACAGGCTGACACGTCAGGTCTTTTCCAAATAGGGAATAGTAGCGTGGTTATCAACAATTACTTCCATGAATAAAGTTAGCGGCGACTAAACTTAAAGAGCTCACTGCTTGAATTGGGCGTGTCGATTGTCATATAGTAGGAGAGATTAAAGCATGAAAAAAATCAAATAATTGTCTTGCTCACAGTATAAACTGTATTTTTTATAATCTCTTTATCATACTTGTTAGTCACGATATCGCTGAAATATTGACTCACTCACTCCCTATGATACTTGTTACAAACAACCAGCATTTATGTTGTTGAAAATGTTTTATGTTGTTAACTACACAAGCTGTCCCTCAACTGGACAATTCCAAGGAATTTCCAGGAAAAAGGCCCATGCACGCTTTGTGTTCTTGCGCGCCAAAGAGTCTGGTTTTGAAACGCTTATCAGTCCTGCTCAAATGTAATAAAACTACTCCTTTATCGTTGATTTAAGACCGCAAAATGTTCAGTTTTAAAATTACATTTAGTGGTCATAAATATAAAAGATAAAGGACCGCAAAATTGAAAACAGAGTAGCTATATCTAATAAAGAATGATCAACAAAGTAATGACTTCTTTTTCTTTGAAGTTTAAAGGGTCTCTAACTGTCCTACCTGGTTAGAATGCCATTCTGGATATAATGCCATATTTTCTCCTGGACAAACGGTAGCATTATAACCAGGGTATACGATAACTGAAAAACCTATAATGAGCATTCAGGAATTTACTTTTCCAAAGAGGACTAGCCTCATGTTATTTTATTTGGATAAAGTTGGTAATTGATAAATAAGCCTTTCATGGTTTCATATAATGCTTTATCACAAATGGATAGCGTTCTCGGCAGGATAAAATATCCGCTGGGGTCATACACGGATACCGATATCGATGCAAAAGAGAGGTCATATGCAAAATTTTCAGTGTAAGCAAACATGGTGTCACGCCCATCTATCGGCGATCGTGTCCGGATTGACGACCGTGGTTACGGTACTGTGAGTACTTTGATCCTAGAAAATTCATGCTTGGTAATGATAGATGGAGTGGGTGAACGGAGCGAAATTAGAATTTCATAGGCTTACGAAAATACCAACACCAGTTCCCAGACCGACGGTGCTAGCAAACAGACAGCACAGGAATCCAGTTTTCGTACCGTAGAAGATGACATAGAAAGATAATTGAGAACAATAAAAACAAGAATAATGAACGAGTTTCGTCCTATACTATTACCTCCTAATTAACTCCACTTTCATGTGCAAATTTCTGATTGGTGTCACGAAAGAGTACGGCTCAGACCCCTAACTCTCAGATCGTATCTTGCTAGTGTTGACAGATATCTCAAAACCAGAATATGACCTAAACTTTTCTCATTCACAAAGGTTCTCAAAGGTTCGAAGCGTCTTAAAATCACATCAAGTCGATTTAACAAATAACAAAGAAATGGTAAGTTACAAAAATCGTGGAGATCACAAACAGACGAAGACGTTCAAAAACTGTGGGAGAGCAGCCATTCTGGAATCAACACTCCTCATGCCTCATCAACACATTGAGCAATGTTCGTCGGCACACGTGTTTTGGGATGGTTAATATTCTGCATTTGGAATAAACAAGGCTCGCTACATACTATAAAATGTGTATAAAAATAAACATAAATAAAACGTTTATATAATAAAGTAATAAAAGTCCCTGCAGGAGACAAATGGACACTTCATTGTCAAGAACGGTGTTTCGGAAACTGGTAGAAGGTTTGAGAAAGCAGCGTGTTTTCCGAGATAAAACCATGCAGCTGGAAACGCTGACAAGGAACTCATATCCCGTTATCGACTCACAAGCAAAGACAAAGTTCGCTCAAAGTCGAAAGACCGACACAGTGTCCCAAAGCTGATAGTTCAAATATGACTTGCTAAATATTCTCAAACTGAAAAACATATTTGTTAAGGCATATTCCTATCTAATCTCCTGGCTGTTCATTTTAAATAATTCAATTGAAACAAATATGAATTAATATCCACAAATGGAATAAAACATTTATTGAAAAGTGAAATTCAATTACAATGTTTAAAGATTAAATCCCATATCAGAGATTTAATATAATCGTTTTGAAACTCGAAGCGAACAATGTTCGAGGCGCACGTACAATCTCAATAACAAGCCCGTAAGATCGTCAGAAATACCCTCAGTTGGACCCATGAGAGCCGTAATGTCAACAAACGCACGTGCATGTATTTGAATCTCTCACCGTCTATGGCACTATCCTAACTAAAATTTACACGAGGCAACACAATTCTGTTAGCTACGTTCCTTGTGCTTTCAATATGACGATATATATTTTTTATGATTTTGTAAACAAACACATAATGCCCTAACCGATTTAAGTACTCAGGATTATTTTTATCAAAACACCTCAATCATTATGCTCGTTCTGATTGGTTTGTCGTATTTTCGCACATAACAAGCATCGAGACGGGGGACGAGTCTTCTTGGGGGTTACGGAAAGGGTCGAGTGGTGACGAATGTCACAACTACTCTTAACTTTGCGTTATCTGCGAAAAGTTGGGTTTCTTTCTCAAATTGGGAGATTTGGTCTGGACAAATCAAGTGTATCACGGGGCTTCCATTGTACGGTGAAAGCAATATGCACGGTCTTAGATAATATTACTTTTCCTTGGAGTCTCGAACTGCAACTAAGGTGAAGCAAGATTTCTACTGAGGCGGTCATTTCCCCAAAGTTCTCGGTGCTGTGGACGGAACACTTATTCCTATCAAACGACCTTCTCCAAACAAGGAAGTCGCCTTCGTATGCCTAAATTTACGACTACAATTACAATAAAGATACTTTAGCTACATTTGTTTTCGATATCAACGAATTAGTGAGTGAGTGAGTGAAGATTTTAAGTCACATCGGCAATATTTCAGCCATATCGTGGCTATAAACAAGTTGCGAATTCACCATTAATACATGTAAATTATAAAAACGAAAGACAGTAAAATCAGCTAGAATATCACAGTATCAAGGAATAAAACTAGCAACTCTCTCTAAAATTGAATTTCAAATTAAGACAACACAGTATAAAAATGGGCTATAGATCGCCAACAACTGAAGGTAGATCACCATACCAGGGACCATGGGGACTTACATTACTTTTGCTACCTGCTTGGACCCTAGTTGAATTTACACCATCCCTTCAGCTGTCAGCATTTTTGACAAACTAGCCGTAAATTTAAAGAACATGTATGCTACGATTAAAAGTAACAGTAGGTTTAAATCTACCTAGAATGCTTTGGGACATACATACCCTCTCAGGAAGACAATAATTTTACAATACTTTAACCCCCTTTGAGGGTTCAGCCACTAACAATCTCAGTTATTAATCTAAGCTACCAATAATAAAATATTTATCTATTGACAAATCAGTTAACAAATCTAATTCTTTTAAAAATGCAATAATTAAATGAGAATTTATATTTTTAAAAAGATCCTTCATAGTTCGTGATTTAAAATAGTTATCCCTTGTGATGGAATATTCAACACAGTCAAGCAAGACATGCTTGACCGTGATTCTTTCATCACAAGGGATGCAGAACGGAGGATCCTCACCTTTCAATAGGTATTCATGAGTATATCTTGTGTGGCCAATACGACATCGTCGCATGATGACCTCTTCAAATCTAGACCGACAACCCAAGTAAGTGCAACCAACATAGGGCTCCATTTCATGTTATTTATTAATACCCACTATGGTGTCCCACTTCTTTTGCATCAGACCGCGGACAAAAGATCCAACAGCAGCTTTGTAATCAGAGCATGGGATCGGAAGTGGTGTCACAGATCTGTTGAGTGCCGCCTTGGCAGCAAGATCAGCCACCGTGTTCCCAGGAATGCCAACGCGGCTGGGTAACCAACAAAAGACGATGCCGCATTGGCCAGTAGCAAGATGATTATACAATTCAATAAATTCTAATAAAAGTGGATGGTTACAAGAAAGATTTTTAATAGCCTGAAGCAACGAAAGAGAATCGGAAAAGATTATGTATTGTTTATATTTAACGGTTTATTAATATATTTAAGAGCCGTTAATATGGCGTTAGCTTCTGTTGTGAATATAGAGCTGTTGTTTGGTAGTTGGACCCATCTGTAAATAAGGATTTGTATGTATTATATTTAGGTTTTAATTGATTATATTCTGGTTTATGTTCATCAGTTTCAGATTTCTTAAACTGTCAGAGTTAGGTCAACTTAAGGCCTCACCAGTTGCCAAGGAGGAGAAGAGAGAAGACGGGAAGGAGATATATTTTCCAGCTCAATGCCAGACGCAGAAATAAATGGTTTAATTCTTAGCCAAAGAGGTGAGGTGAGGTGAAATTGGGTTTTACGTCGTGCTTGAGAATATTTTGCTCATATGACGACGTGCATGCGTGTGTATGTGTATGTGCGGCTGCTTGTTCTAGCCCAGACTGACGCTGGTTTTATAGTGCTAGCTCACTGAGATACCATGCCGCAGTGAAGCACGAATACCCCACTCATTATACTCCGAGCCGACCAGTCCTTGTTGTACCCATTAATGCCGAGCGCAAGGCAGGGACCAACAAGTACCATATTTTAACGTCTTTTGGTATGACGCGGTTGGGGCTCGAACTCGCAACCTTCCGCTCTCCGGGCGGATGCTCTAACCACTACACCACGGAGGCGGTCTCTTAGCCAAAGAGGCGGAACAAGAGAAGACTTTTTCAAAGTTTTTGTTGTATAAATCCTCATAAAGAGGAATAAAAACACAGTTAGATGCAGGTTTTGACTCAATAGAATATAGTTTTGTTATATGAGTCATTTTCAAAAAATGTCAGGATTAAAAACAGTCATATTTGGAGAAATTTTCAAAGGTGGGAACTTTTATTTGACATTATCTTGCTGAGAATGTACTAGATACTTGAATAAAGTTGTTTGTAATTGTTTTGTTATGAATAAGTTTTGCATTTCTATTCGAGGTACTGCCAAAACTCAATGTCCCAAACTTAAAAATAAACTTTTGAAACAGATAATGTAATATAAATTTCAGAGAAATCAGTTTATTTCAAGTCATTATAATTTAGTTTTGGTGTTCTGTTTGAGATTCTATGGTTGTTATCAGGTAACTTTACTTTTAAAGGTGAAAAAAAAAGAGATAAGTGCTTGTCCCTAAAAGTATGTTCTTTCCTGTTACCATGAGGTTAATTCCATTTTAAACAATGATGCCTCCCTCTGAATCATAAAGAGGCTGGGTCATAATAAGGTCACTTCCTTCAAATCCAGCATGGTCAAGAGTGAAATCAGATGGCATTGAAAATATTTTAAATCAAATCAATCAAAGGTCGAAAAGGTGAGTAGTACTTTTTATGTGATTCTATCCTGTAACTGATGTTCTTAAGATTTCTACTGCTTGTTGAATTTTATATTAGCCTCATTATATGTGTGGTGTGTGTAAGATTAGTTTCCCATCAAAAGTTTACTTAGTTGTTCAGCTATCATTCACTAATGATTGGTATAAGGATGGATTTTCTGTCCTGTTACTTTCTATCCTGTTACTGAACCCATTTGGCAACAGGAAAGAAACATCAGGTAACAGGATATAATTAGCAGTAAACATTTTTCATTAAAACAGCTTTGTAGAAAAACCAAAATTACACAAATTTGAATAAAAAGGATTTATAAAGGTTGTTTATAGAACATTGAAGTTTTAGAGCTAATAAGTTATAGTATTTCCCTTTAATTCCCAAAATGGTAACAGGAAAGAAACAGCAGGTAACAGGATAGAATTAGCTGTCAGCTTTTTTTCTTTATAACAGTTTTGAAGAACACCATAAAGTAAAACTTTGATGAAAAGGGATTTATAAAGCTTACTTCTTGAAAAATTAAGTATCAGGACCAGTAAAAATTGATATTTTGCTTTTATTCCTAAAATAGTAACAGGAAAGAAACAACAGGCAACAGGATAGAATCACACATACACTTAGAAGTAGTTTGAGGAATTTCACTGTTTTTGAGCATATTATGGACGTCTTATTTCATTTCACTGCATTGACGAAAATCTGATATTAATCATTGCATGCATCCTGGATGCATCCTCATATTGAAAGGATTGCCATTCATATTTGTTGGCCCCAATCCTGGATGCATCCACCATGTAGCATAGCCATCCGAATGTGTAGGCCCCATCCTGGATGCATCCTCATACTGCAATTATGCCCATCGGGATTGGTAGGGCCCATCCTGAATGCATACTCATATTGAAAGGAGAGCCATTCATATTTGTTGGCCCCAATCCTGGATGCATCCACCATGTAGCATAGCCATCCGGATTTGTAGGCCCCATCCTGGATGCATCCTCATACTGAAAGGATACCCTAAGCCGGATTTGTAGGGCCCATCCTGGATGCATCCTCATACTGAAAGGATAGGCATTAGGATCAGGTTTAGGGTTAGCATCAGGGTTAGGGTATAGGCTTATATGCGAAGGGTTAGGGTATAGGCTGATATGCGAAGCGAACATGGGTTAGGGTTAGCAGGGTTAGGGTTAGGTTAGGTTAGGTTAGGGTTAGGGAATAGACATTTTGACGGAATTGCAACTGTTGCAATTGAAGGGAGGTAACTGCTGTGGGCATTGTAAATAGAAAGAAGCTGCCGTAAAATTCATTCAAGGGAGATAACTGCTGTCGGCATTGTATTTACTCTCACTACATTCCTAGGTGGCGTTGTGTCATAGTCACATTGTGTATCCTCCTGGAAGCTTCTAGAAGGTTCTCGTATGTCACGTGACCACGTGGTCGAAGCATGTTTGGGCGCATTTGAGTAGTGGACGTTGATGAGGTAGCATCACATTGTTGAGTTGGCACTGGGCAGGACGTTTGGAAGGACTTGCAATAGTGAGTACGTTTGGAGTCATGTTTATCGTTTATTCAAGCCATTTAATGATACTATTAATTGAAAGTGTATGATTACGAGTGTAAATGTAGCTACTTACTTTAGTGAAGGGTTTGAAACTTTGTTTTTGTGAATATTCCATAGTGTTTAAACATACTGTGCACACATGAACTCATGTTTTGTAAAGTAAATTGTTAAGGTGTAAAGAATTACGTTCATTAGTTGACTAAATTATCAAACTGACTGAAAATTGGGTAATTTTGAACAAACCCTCATACTAGAAGGTATCTGTTGACATGCGCTATATTTGCATATGCTTTTTAAAAACAAAAATCATGCATAGTGCCAGTGCAAGTAATCTGCATCAGGTTTGCATATGGTTCCCCTAAGTTAGTGTAGAAAATTGTAGTCAGTGCTTCTGTAAATAATAACTGGTTATATATTCCTCTTATTTTTGTTAAAGATATAGATATGTCCTTGATTGTGTGTGTTGTATGAGGCTATCTCCCTGGTAATTCCTGTTGTCTTTATTGCAAAATGCCATTGTTGAAAAAAACAAACTTAAAAATATGTTTGCATATACAACAATTTTCCTTTGGTGTCATTTACGAAAAAATGCATGTGTTCAGTTCCTTCATTATGTACTTGTGTTTGTATTTTACTTTGTACACAAATTTCAACTAGTTTAACATAGTAAAAGTGTCCTAAAATAATCAGCAGTAAATAAATGTGTACTTGTTAGTGTCTCTTTGTAAAGGTCATCACATTGAAACACATGAACTCATTACAAATTAGGGCTTTATATATTTGTGTATTACTGCTAACATGAACACATGCAGGTATGAATCTTCTTAAATAACTTACTGTTATTGGTTTGTGTTTATCTATGCACGCGAAAATATATACACCGCGAATAAACCTTTCCTTCATTCATTGTATTATTTACAGGGATTAACATTACTGCGTGTATCTGAGCCAGAATTAGCAATCAGATGTGCAAACTATTTCATAACGAAAACCTATTTTGTGAAGTAAAAATAAGTACAATCTGTTCATATCGTTCAGCTTACCTTCAGACAGAATTAATTTATTTCATAAAAAACAGTTACATTCCCATGCATGTCATGCGTTTTCTACCTAGAAACCTGTATTTGCAGTGGAAGCAATACCATAGTATTACTGCACATAACGTCTCTTTTTTTCCATGCTTTCGTTGGCTGTATGAGTTTAGCTAAGTTGTAATACTAGGATAGGCCTGTGCTATCAACTAAACAATTTCCATTCTAATTTGCTCCAAAACAGTTTCAACTGTAGCCTGCAACAAAGCACAGCACAAGTACATTTGTAATTCTACTTATTGTGTACAGACTATCTGTCCAAGCCACATGCAGTATGTGTAAGCATTATCATCAGTATACATCCGTATGTCTAAGCCATATCCAGTAGACATCCGTATGTCTAAGCCATATCCATTACACATCCGTATGTCTAAGCCATATCCAGTACACATCCGTATGTCTAACACATATCCAGTAGACATCCGTATGTCTAAGGCATATCCAGTATACATCCGTATGTCTAAGCCATATCCAGTACACATCCGTATGTCTAACACATATCCAGTATACATCCGTATGTCTAAGGCATATCCAGTATACATCCGTATGTCTAAGCCATATCCAGTATACATCCATATGCGTAACTCACGTTCAGTACACATTTGTATACACTCCAGTACTCCTGTATTGAACAAATAAGCAGTACGCACTGCTGAAAAATTATCTGGAGTCTTGCTGTTTCAATCACAATTTTATCTTGTTCATCTGTACAGTTTTCCATAATGTACGGCAGGTATACATCACCCATAAATATATACATATATGGTATTATAAAAGGTGTACTCGGTCTCTATCTGTTGTATTGCACTAAATTCATGAGTAATATTTATGCTTAAAGAATGTAACCAAGCATCCCAGTACCAATATGAACTTTATGGTATATTATTACACTACAGTTTTTCTTTTTCTTTTCAGTTTCCGTGTTAAGGGATTACGTTGGAATCGTGAGTGTGAGTGTTCAAGCTACACTGGCATAAATAACACATAATAATATCATGTATACCAGAATGCGTATTTAATATATTGGAAAAAATTGCAATATTTGTGTTTCATACAAATATGGTGTTTCAAATTTTCGTCATGTTTAATCGTTTGTAGGACACAGCAATGTACCTGGAGCCCCGATTGGTGCAGCCAACCGCCTCCCAGCTCATCCGGTGACACGACATACGATCCACTCTCTGGTAAGAATTTACAGTTTTCTACAACTTTTGTATACAATCATTGCACTGTAAAGGTCGCAGTTACCCTAACCCAACCCATTAAATGTGTACAAACTGGTTCTGAAGGTAGGTTTGTTCCATCACAATTTACCATCCATAGTCAGGCACTACGCACTACAGCATGTAAACTCACACTGCTAAAGGTAATAACAAAACTGGCACTATTGTTATCCCCCGCAACGCGTTTTGCGGGGAGTATTAAAATGGACTCCTTCCGTGTGTGCGTGCGTCCGTGCACATTTGTGTTTTCCGGAGCAGAACTCTAAAACCGTTCAATGTTTCTTCACCAAACTTGGCACATATATAGATGTGGTGGTGTACTGGTGCCTTTTGGTAGTTTTGGAATTCTAAATAAAATATTTTTGGCGTTTCCATGGCAACAAGTTTGACTTAGCCTGAAATTGGTGATAGTGCTGCTTTCTGGAGCAGAACTTTCAAAAGCTTTCAGTACTCTCCTCCTTCCACCTTTCTATATACACACCTAAATATTTGACATAATCATAACTCGTAGACATAATCAGGAAGCGTATTTTGCCATTGCGAGGGATATTGATGACTTTGTTTTCTTGTTTTTGTTTTTTTCTATGTTGCAATTTATATATTTTCAGAGTGGCAGTCGTGGACGGGGTGTACGACCTAGATGCCCAATGGCAGGAGCGGCTGGAGCCCTTCGCCACTAGGGTAAAACAGACGGACCTGATGAATGAGGTGCAGCTGGCGTTCTTCCATTGGTTTGTGAAGATAAAGGCCAAGGGGGGGAACGCCAGCGTAGACCTGTGTCGGGAGATGGCGCAACTTGGGGCCAAGCCAAGCCTGTGGCCAGTACAGCATGGGTTCCCGCACACTGTAATTCCAGTGACCTGGCTACGTACCTCCGAACCAAGTGAAGAACACCACCACGGCCAACAAGAGGAGGAGCCTAACCACCCTGAAAAGGAAGAACATGGACCTGACAGAGCAATATGTTGCATTCCTGAAGACACCCGTGGTACCTGGACCAAGCCAAGGGGGGGAAGACCCACTCAACGTGTCATCGGCCGATGAGGCCACTTCCCCGTAAATGTAACCGGTCAGGGCGGTGGGGTAGCCTAGTGGTTAAAGCAATGGGCACAATGTGTTAAGCCCATTTCTGGTGTCCCCCGCTGTGATATTGCTGGAATATTGCTAAAAGCGACGTAATTTTCTGCTTTTCATAATTGTCTTGTTTATTTAGCCTTGTAGTTAAAATAAAGAATGTGGTGCTGAAATAGTAGTTTTGTGTTTTGAGCAACATGAACAAGAATAGAAGTACAACGGGGTGAATCCTCATATTCAAAGTATTGCCATCCGGATTTGTTGGCACCATCCTGGATGCATCCTCATATTCAAAGGATAGCCATCCGTATTTGTAGGGCCCATTCTGGATGCATCCTCAGATTGAAAGGATTGCCATCCGGATTTGTTGGCCTCATCCTGGATACATCCGCAATGTAGGATAGCGATCCGTATTTGTAGGGCCCATCCTGGATGCATCCTCATATTGAAATGAGTAAATGGCTAAGGGTTGGGGAATGATGACAGCAAAGTTTGGAAACTATTAGTTCATACCACAAGGTCAACCATTTATAATTGGCGAGGTGGATATGGCTGTGACTTTATGTAATCAATGGGGATGGGTTCGGTACATGCAGTAATAGATGGGATAAGCTAGTTGGTTACCACTTACTTATCTAGTGGGTGAAATGTTTGGAACCATTCCTAACAAAGCCCATAAAAAAATGTGACAAGCAACAATTAATGTATTGCTTACCCGATAAATTAGACACAATACGGTTGGCACAGTTTGGAAGAAGGTAAACGTGTTATAACACAGTTGATATACAGGATGGGGTTGTGAAATGCGGGATGTATTGTACTTTCGCATATGGATCTATGCCGGCTGCGACTGAGATTCGTTGTTGATTTATGTATGTGGTTAGATAGCTGGTGAGGCTTAATCCTATTCATGTATTGGGGGGAATGGTGCTAAGACACAGGGTGCGTTGCAAGCCAGGAATGGCTGAGAGTAAGCAAAGGAATAACTCAACCCTAATCCTAATCCTTGCAACAGCTTGAAGTGTTGCTGACTCTTTCCAGAATGGCCAGAATGGCGCTACATTCAAATTTCCCTAAGCCGCCATGTTGGTTTGAAATGCATCCCAATGCCAACCAACATGCATCCAGCATATTATTGGTTCCCATATGATCAGAGATGCCAACCACTCCGATTTTGGAGGGGTTACTCCGATTTTCAAATACAAAATCCATTCTCCGATTTGTCTATGTAAAACTCCGATTTTTTAGAAAATACAAATTTGTTTATAAATTTAGAATGTTTGAAAGAATTTTAGTAAATATGTTAGTTTGAGTTAAGAATTATTTGGTTAAGTATGCCCGGAAATTGCATATTTCCAGGCTAAATCTAAAGATTTTCATATTGGAAGCCCCCCAGACCCCCACCATCAAAGGGGGCCTAAACCCCCTCTCACGCTAAAACCCAACTCACACCTTCAGGGCTTAGAAATTTGTTTTAGCAAGGCTTCACTCAACTTTCAATTGATTCAGGGTTGGCATCTCTGCATGCATTAGGGAATGTCACATACCCATCCTTATTGGGCAGGCCCACATACTGGATGCATCATCATACTGCAATGCCACCCCAGATTCATTCAGCATCAATACCCCTTATCATCCTACATGCATCAGCCAGCATCAATACCCCTTATCATCCTCACATGCATCAGCCATGAGAGATACCCTTATGGATTTGGCAAGTGCCGCACAGGATGCATCCTCATACTGCAATGCCACCCCAGATTCATATAAAGCATCAAATACCCCCTTATCATCCTGCATCCATCCGCCGTGAGAGATACCCATTCGGTTTTGCAATTCTCATACTGGATGCATCCTTATTATACAATGTCAACCCAGGTTCATTCGGAATCAATCCTATTCATACTGGATGCATCCTAACCAGGCCATTGCCAGCATGATTGGTCCCCATACTACATGCATTAGGGAATGTCACATACCCATCCCCTATGGGCAGGCCACGTACTGGATGCATCCTCATAATGCAATGCCAACCCAGATTCACATCCGGTAGCCTATCCCTTATCATCTTGCATGCAACCGCCATGACACATACCCATTCGGATATGCAAGCATCAAGCATTAAACCCTTGTAAGGCGAATGGCTGCAAATGGCTTGCAAGCGATTGCTTGTTTGTAACGCACCCAAAAGCGTGTATGCTGGATACTTTGCAGGTAGCCGGAAATGCAGTACAGTACAGTACAGTACTTTGGGTGCAACATGATTTTAGGCTTGGTAACAGGTAACAGGTAACAGCCTTATTAGTGAATTGCACACGTGCACCTGTGATTCATTGTGATGAAACACAAATAACTTACGACAGTATTAAAAACGTTACTTTTATTTCGTACAAAGTTACAGATAAGGACAAGCATCCTGCTGCTTACCCAGCAATACACTCAAGGCCAAAATAAAGTGGCCCATTTTATGTTCCATGTGTGAAATTGTTGTGAGTGGGAAACAATACCACAACAGATGTATTTAACCACTCTTACTTACTTCAGAGCAGCGCGAAATAGAGATAGGAATGATAAACTTACTAAACCTTTGTTTCATATATATGTATATATGCTTCAATATTACTTCGGGCCACTTTATTTTGGCCTTGAGTACTAAATTTCTATAATTCCAGATTGATATAGCATACGTAACGCATGTAAACCAAACCCCTAACCATGTAGGGCAAAATGGCAAGAACGCTTAGAACCCTTCATGAACCACAACAAGTACACATTAGATGTTCCTTCATATGCAAAATACATTTAACCTTGATAACAAACACCCGATAACAAACACACAATTGAACCCGGGTGTTCGGTGTCACAAGCAAACGCTTTAACCACTGGGCTAGCCAACCGCCCCAGAAATGAATGTAACATGTGCTGGCTATTGGTACCCTACTCTACCACATACTAAAATTTGAAAACTCAAGTACACAGAAAATGGTGGAAACATTGTATACTTTTTATGACTCTTCATGTATACATCATATAAAAGAAGGCAAACAATTGACATGAGAAACTTAACTGCTTATTCTGGTGAGGAGATAGTCATTAATATGTAAACACTGACTACATATGACTTAAACAGGTACAAAGCATTATTTTCTTCACACATCAATGCATCTGAATATCATCACTACTTGTTGATGTGTTAGCAGACCCAGCAACTGGAGTTGGATGAGGGGCTAACAGAACAGTTGGTGAAGGAACTGTACTATCGGTGGTGCATGAGGCACCGCTCATGTTAATTCTATTTGGAGGCAGTGGAGGTGCCTTGCCTTGCCTTCTGCTTGATCATGTTTACCATCCTTTCTACTTCCTTCAGTCGTGCATCATATATGCAATGTCTGGGACACTCAATGTTTGCATAAATTCTGTCAATATCACGTGAATGGATACACATTCTTTGCTCCATCCTTTCAATCCTGTCTGCAAGACTTCTCAACTCCTGTCTTTCCTTATTTGCACTACAACACTGACCCATACTGAACATGTGCTCCACAAATCCACCATTTATATTACCCATAATTCCTTACCCACTGTGTCTGTGACGTCACGCACTGACATCTAAGATTTGATGTAAGCTTCACTAGAGTTGCTTCCCTTGGTTTGAGGTTGATTACCTCCCTTTGTATTTTATGCATTTAGAAGAAACATGCATTTCCGTAATTTGTGAGGCTCTATATAAGTAGGGTAATGCTACGCAGTAAAAACGTACATCTCTGTACCTTCATGAGGCTCTATACAAGTGGGCTTGACATTCGTATTATATGTTTTATGGAATTTATCATTGTTTATGAAACAACTTAGAACTGTCATGGCATTTTGATATCGCAAAAATGTTTTAATTGAACCAGTAAATTAGCTCAATGTCTGGTATTGGTGTTTTTTACACAATTAAGTATAATTTAGCTAAAGGTGTGATTACACTCATCTAATTTACAGGAATATCACACTTATAGTTCCTTTGTTATTTTACAGCTTTTACCACGTCACACGTGATTGACCTCATCATGCATAGTCTTCATGATCGTACTTTTGGTACAAATAAAGGCAGTCAAGGTTAAACTAGCTGTTGAAGACTCTTCTTTATAGTTGGAGAACAGTATAGTGTCAAAATTGGCAAATTTGCTCTGAAATATTGTAGGGATCATTCATTTATTTATATTACATTTACTTACAAATTGTCTTCACTGTTACTGTCCAAACCGTTACCAATCTGCAAAGTAACGGTTTGGACAGTGCTTGTAATGGTGAGGATAAAATGATTTGTATTTCAAAAAGTTATTAATTAATATCTGAAATTTATAATTGCTTTAATAGTTAAGATAGCTTAGGCATGGAATTTTACTGTTCAAAGGAGTTTGGATGTAGTAGGAAACAAGAAAAAATTGTGACCAGGGACACGGATGCCCCCGCTGACATTCATAAGACATATAAAGATCAATAATTGAACATAATTCACGAACAAGTTCAATAAACATCTATGCAACTATGACATGCACACCTTTCGAGTCTCAATGAAACACATGTATAAGCTTAATCAATTCTGTTGAGCAGTTTTTGTGGAGAAGTTGATAGACTTCATCCCCTATAACACTATATTCAGAGAGAAATTCAACAAAATTTATGCAAGTTTAAACTGCATTAAAATTGGAAAAATAAATAAAATACAAAATCAAAATATGAGATGCACACCTTTAGAGTCCCTATTAAGCACATGTGTAATCTAAATGAATTCCATAAAGTAGTTTTTGAGAAGTGGTTAACGTACACCCCCTGTTGTATGGGACAAACTGGATGAATAGAACCAAATTCAACTAAGTTCAAACATCTGTAGAAGTGACAAAATTAAGAAATTGGATGAACAAGGTATGAGATGCACACCTTAAGAGTTCCAATGAAACACACGTAGAAGCTCAATCAATTCTGTTGAGCAGCTTTTGTGGAGAAGTGGATAGACTTCTCCCCCTATAACACTATATTCAGAGAGAAATTCAACAAAATTGATCTAAGTTCAAACGGCATTAAAATTGGAAAAATAAATAAAATACAAAATCAATATATGAGATGCACGCCTTTAGTGTCCCTATAAAGCACATGTGTAATCTAAAAGAATTCCATAAAGTAGTTTTTGAGGGGAAGTGGATAACGTACACCCCCTGTTGGATGGAACGAACACTGGCTGAATAGAACAAAATTCAACTAAGTTCAAACATCTGTAAAAGTGACAAAAGTAAGAAATTGCATACAAAATTATGAAATGAACACCTTTAGAGTCCCTACAAAAGACATGTAGAAGTTCATTCAATTCTGTTGAGCAGTTTTTGTGGAGAAGTGGATAGACTTCATCCCGTATTACACTATCATCATAGAGAAATTCAGCAAAATGTACCTAAGTTCAAATGTCTCTAAACTTACTAAAAAAACCAATAAAATAAAAAAACACAAAATATGAGATGCACACCATTAGAGTCCCATGAAAGCCCATGTATAAGTTCATTGAATTCCACAGAGCGGTTATGGTGGAGAAGTGGATAGAATACATTCCCTGTTTCGTACGGACGGACACCGAGGGTAACCCTATATTTATGGCGGGGGCATAAAAAACCCACAGTCTCTGGTAACAGTTTGGACAAATAATAGTAACGGTCTGGACATATCTTTAATAAATTTCAATGCTGAAGAATATGTTCTATGGTGTGATAATAAATTTCTATTTATTTATGTGTTAAATAATAAAAACCAAAACGAATATATCACATTAAGTTTCTACCTTCTATAAGATTATAGTTTTTATGAATTAAAGGTAACGGTTAGGAAATGTATGGCAACAGTTAGTACAAAATGTAGTAACGGTAATCAACTTAATTGTATTCCAACCTTTACAGATTTTTTGGTGTAGTCTGTTCTGACTTTATGTAAGACTACCATTTACTTTGAATATTGCTAGTGCCTAATATGTTGGCCAAACCTTGGTATTTGATAAATATGTTACCATTTCACTATTAACAAAAACTAAAGGTATCCAAGAGAATGAAAGAAGTATATTTTATGCAGACTAATATTGCACCATACTATCAACAGCAAAATGATATCTAGGCAGTTGCCTATGTAGCATGGCCATGCGGACAGTATCATAGAACCTTTCAGAATATAATCTTTGCAACTTTTTAAGAGGGATAACATTTGTTTGTGACACTGTTACCAATTGCACTCTTTATATTTTAAGTTATTTTCAATATAGACAGGTGTGTTTTTCTATTCTTTAGAAGCTATAATTTGTTATTATTCAAAAGCCTAAATTCATTCACAAGTTTTATACTGATATAACAAAATGTCCAAACCATTACCACAGCATGGAGTAAGTGAGTGAGTTTAGTTTTACGCCGCACTAAGCAATATTCCAGCTATATGGCGGCGGTCTGTAAATAATCGAGTCTGGACCAGACAATCCAGTCATCAACAGCATGAGCATCGATCTGCGCAATTGGGAACCGATGACATGTGTCAACCAAATCAGAGAAACTGACCACCGATCCCGTTAGTCGCCTCTTACGACAAGCATAGTCGCCTTTTATGGCAAGCACATGGGTTGCTGAAGACCTATTCTATCCCGGATCTTCACGGGTCAATTTCTCATGTATACATTTAAAGGTCAATTAGTACATTTGAGCCTGCATGTTTGTACTTTTGAACAATGACGAGTTTGAGATTTTATTTTAATAAAATTAAATCAATTTTGAGGACTTGATTTTACTGTAATAGAGAACTGAAAATACTACTAATTTTGAAAATGACCGATATATGAAGTATAACTTTGTATCCTAATGAATAACTAATTTCTCCATACACTTACTAAGAAGTCCCTATAAAGCACATGTGTAATCTAAATGAATTCCATAAAGTAGTTTTTGAGGAGAGGTGGATAACGTACACCCCCCTGTTGGATGGAACGAACACTGGCTGAATAGAACGAGATTCAACAAAGTTCAAACATATGTAAAAGTGACAAAATTAAGAAATTTCATAACAAATTATGAAATGCACACCTTTAGAGTCCCTACAAAAGACAGGTAGATGGCGGGGGCATAAAAATAGCATAAGTAACGCATGTAAACCAAACAAAACTAATTGGCTAACCCTAGCCCTAACCTAACACTAACCCTGTGTTAGACGGAAAGCAGTGTCATTTGTTGTTTCACTACTTAGTAACATTAACCCTAAGTGTAAAGGCAAAACAAGAATAGACCTCATTTTAAACAAGAATGGGCTTCACACACAGAATAAAGACCAACAGGGCGAACATGAACAAAATATCCATTGTAAAAGTGGCAAACAGCAATACATTGCTGAATGTGTCAGGACAGAGGAACAGTGCTGTTCGTAGGGCTATTCCCGTTGCCGTGTACAACATTATGGCTATTAGCTGGCTGCATCCTGGAAGTAACCAAGATGTACATGCACCACGGGCGAGCATTTGGTATTGATCATGACACTCAGGGTGTTAGCGACAAACTCCACTATCATCACTAGAAGAATAGTCGGAAGATGATGGATGATACTGCTCGTGAGAGTACAATATTGTTACCCACTGCAAGTGCAATCGAATGAATTGCTGTACATGGAGGGCTTGTACAAAGTCATACATTACAAGTGAAAACTGTCCTACCACAGAATCTTCTAGAAAATCAAAATGTCTGTCAAAACAGTGATTGCGAGTGATCTCATACTCATCGACTCTGTGAAATAGGAAGATGGCAACTGGTTCATCCATGGTTCTTTCAAATGTAACTTACGCACTGAACACACAGGCCGGAATAGCCCTATATCCGCCATTTTGATTTTATGACGTCATCATCGAACACCTGGCTGACCTCATTTCAAAGGGGTGTCAATGACCTTGTAACGAGTTGACCTTGGATTAAACCACTTTTCCAAGAGGTATTTTTAGATCAGGAGCATAGCAACCGAAAAAAGAATGCATCATGGTAGTCATGTAGATTTACATGTGTACGAGTGTGATGTTCATCGTACAATATTGTGTGTATTTGTGACTATTTGAGAATAAATCAATTTTTGTTGTCATTGGTTGATGTGGTGTATAAAAGTCCTAACAAAAGGTAGGTGAAGGGAGAGCAGAGTGGCACAGTGGAAGCGCACTGGGCTCATAACCCAGAGGACCGTGGATCGAAACCACGCTCTGCTAACAACATGTTTTTAGAATTAGGGCTAGCAGACATCTATATAAAGGACATAAACGGTGATTAAGCTTCATTTATCACGGGACCCGTGATAGTGACACTTCATCTGAAACCTCTGTGTGAGAGTCAGTATTTGTTCTGAACAAGACAATGAACAGAAGATACTGGAGACCCTATTTGGACGACCCTAAGAAATGGACCAAATATTACTATTTGCAGGCTAAAGGATATCCCAATCCCTTTACTAACGTGGATGATTATGTGATCTATTATGAGAAACAAGGCGTCAAGATGGACCTACCCCATTCTACAGACAACTTTGCTCTCACGTCTCCAACCCAACAAGTCGTTCAACAGGCCAAAGCTCGTATTAAGATGCAGGAGAACGGGGAAAAAACTGAAGCCAAAATAATGACTTCCTCCCAGAGTCGCACAAAGAAACGGAAGACGTGTTTTTAGATAAAAGCAGTCAGTAGACAGGTTCTTTGCCATTTAGACTCGGACCACCATGCAGTCAACAACGTGTCCCGTGTGCTATATGACGTTTTCCAGGACAGACAATATGTTGAGACATAGAAGACAGAAACATCAACAACCCTCTCCTCCTCCTCCTCCTCCTCCCTCCACAACCACTTCAACAACCCTCTCCTCCTCCTCCACAACCACAGCAGCAGCAGCAGCAGCAGCAGCAACCACATTCATCAGAAAGTATTACCCAGTCATTGGAAGAATGTAGACTGATTCACCCCTTCACCATGATTGTCTCAGGGCCCACCTCCTGTGGGAAAACCTACTTAGTGAAACAGATTCTAGAAAGGATGAACATTAAACCTTATCCTGAACGTATTATATGGCTCTACAAACGATGGCAGCCCTTGTATAATGCCATTCAAACCCATGTTTATCCCTATGTGGAATTTCATCAAGGCATTCCTTCTGATCTCGAAAAGGATGCATTTCTGGACCCCCATGTGGTGAACGTGGTTATCCTCGATGACTTAATGTCTACTGCCAGCAAGGACCCACGCATTACAGATCTGTTTACGGAAGGAAGTCATCATCGTAATCTCTCAGTGATCGCCTTGAACCAGAATTTGTATTTCAGTAAGGATCCCACACAACGAAGAAACTGCCATTATCTGCTTCTGTTCAACAACCCTATCGATCAACAACCCATCATGACTTTGGCGAGGCAAATGTATCCAGGTAACACAGACCGTTTCATGGAGCCGTTTCAAAGAGCTATCCAGAAACCATATGGTTACTTGTTGGTTGATCTAAAACCCCAAACACCTCCCCATTTGCGACTTTGCCCCAATGCATTCAGCTTAAAAGGAGACATCCAAGCTAGGACCATTCAGTCCGAGTTAGACTTTCGGCGTGAGCAGACGTGTGAAGAAAACCTCCCAACCATGCCATCTTGTGATGACTGTGGACTCATGTTTCAAGACATGCATGATTTGCAAAAACACAGAAGAAACTGGTGTCCCGTAAAGTCTTCAGTGTGTCCACCGGGAATACCCCAAGTGAAAAGGAAGTGGGAGGAAGGCGACAACTTCTCTCCTGTGAAGGCACCACGTACACTGTCAGATTGTGACTATTGTGGTCAAGTGTTTAGCAACAACCACAACTTACAAAGACATTTACACGATAAACAATGTCCTGAAATGGAAAATGATGATGATGAATCATTAAACGATGTCACACAAAACAACAGGGAAAAAAAGATGGCTGATCTCGAAGAGCAAGGTATAAGACAAATGTATTCACGTACACGTGAGCTGAATAAAGACTTTTTGGATGAGAAACGACAGCTGTACATGAAAAGAGGTTTAAACGAAGACACGATTCAAGCCAAACTGAACAAATACATGTGGAGCACGTTTAAAGAGACGTATGCCTGGTTTATTACTTATCTGTACCATATGCAGTATGGTCCAAACACACAAGGAATACTGAAACAAGTAGGAGACACAAATAATCTGTATCATGATGTGTTTTCCAATCTGTACCAATATAAGTCTTGGGTCGAAGGCTTGACCGAAGATGATAATGCAGACATAACATCTGATGAAGAGAGTGAAGGCTATGACGATTAGGAACGGTGATAAGACAACAGATGTAAAGTAAACTTCTGGGAGCGCTCCTATCCCGTAGTTGTACTCGTTTGAAACGGAGCTAATAAAAAAAATGAAATCAGTTTATCTTGTTTTTTGTGATGTATACCTCGTTAGTAGCCACATTAACTTAGTGCGCCTAGTGGCAGCAAGATGATCCCCGGGAGTTGAGAATGGTAATATGGCTGTGATTGACATCCAAGGAACAAGTTGCCAGCCCTTTGAGCATGCATGCGGTATGGACTATAGTGCTATATAAATACCCATATAAAAATTATATACACCTGTGAGTTGTCATTTATGATTACTCTTTCATGCTAACACTATACAATTACCCCCCATTCCTGATGGAATTTTAGAAAGTTGAAAGTTGCATTCCTAAATATGATGTACAAAAACCCCATGACCAGAACGCACATTTCAAAGCTGACACGCCCTTGCTAGCGTTCATTCTAACGAGCATTTTTATTTATGGGTGTTTTGGGAAATGTCGTCAGGCTATAACTGTCGACAGAAACCTCCCTCCCTCTGCCAAGGCAGTGCCCCGCCCTCCCCTACCCCTCCCGCCACAGCATAGTGCCACACACGCAAATGTGGGTCACCAGATCGCGTCTCTGCTAGCACTGTGAGAGGGAGAGTGTTTTGCACGACACAATCCCAGATATGTTCTATTTACATGGAAGGTGCAATATTAGTCTCATGTGTTTTGGTGGTTGATTCATTCAATACAATCACAAACATATGGGATTTGGGTATAACATCTCAATATCATCCCTGATTCCTAAATTTATCGCATTACAAGGCAGGATACAATGACAATATGGATTGGATATTCAAATATGGAATGTGAATACCGGTAAGTTTGAAATACGTTTGAAATTCTATTGAGTTGGGTTGTTTTGGTGATGGTCAAGACAAACTCAAACCATTTTCATGTGGCAATGAACGCTGATTGCATTGAACAAATGTGTTATAAAACCCGTGAACTGAACCCGTATCATTTCTTTTACACATATGAGTGCTCATGTTAGACTAGACTAATGTTTAGTCTCTGAATGTATTATCTTGATAGAAACAAACAAACCTATTTAAATTGACAAGGAGCCCAAGGCAGACCTGGGGAAAATCTAGACTTCATTTAGAGCCTTTTTTGCACTGCAGGGAGGGCTAGGCTGTAGGCAAAATAATATGGGTCAGGGACCGTGAGACAGGCTAATGTTAGACCCACGATTTTGAGTACAACTTGAGGAGGTATCATATTACACCTCGGCGGAGTGAGACGAGGGAAGTGTGTGGAGGCTGCGACTGTTAATTCGCCATGCCTCAACGGCGCGCGCTCTGAGATGACAGATTTTCTCCACAGAAAAGGTTATTGAGTATAGAAAATATAAACATTTTGTGAGAGGACAAAATGATAACTTCAACTGACTGTCAGAGGGTTTTTTTTTAATAGGTAAAATTGAAACCGGACGAAACTAGTTTGTGGTCAGTGGTCCAGTGAACCCCAATAGTTGTTCTACGCTGATTGGCCTAAATTAATGGCGTGATGTCATGGTGTGATGCTATGATGTGTTTCCCACGGGACGCGCGGTCATTGACCCCTCGGTCAGGGTGAGTCACACCGGAGTGAGTTGGCTGTATGCTGATTGGTCCAACATAGTGGCGTGATGTCATTCTCTTTCGGTTGCTATGCTCCTGGTCTAAAAATAGTGGCATGATGTCATGGTGTGATGCTATGATGTGTTTCCCACGGTCATTGACACCCCTGTGAAATGAGGTCAGCCAGGTGTTCGATGATGACGTCATAACGTTCACTGAAGATAGGTGAATCTTGGACTGAATTTCAAGTCTCTTCAGTCGACATTGTGGCACAGGAAGATCATCGGCCACGCGCACCAGCTTCACATAGTCAACATAAAAACCTTGCTGTAGAAAGGCAACTGCACTAATAAATGTAAGACAGATTACTATCTGCTGCTGAGTGAGACGTTCTCCTTGCAACTTTGTGAGGCACGAAGATATCCAAGGCAACGGACAAGCTTCAACTTTGTTAAGTACTGAGGAAAACGAGCTTACTAAGGTGTAATTGTGTTTTGACAATGGAAGTGAGTTCAATAGCTCTGGACTCAAGATCGACCTTCTGCTGGCTGAGAAGCGATATTGTCCAATATTTGAAGAAATGTTTCCATGTTAAGGATGCATTTTGGTGATTGTCAACACACCGGACAGCAGGACATGGTCAGCATTTTCATAGGCACTCTTTACCATAGCAAGTGCGGCGGGAAAGGCCATGTGATGAACATTTCTGTCCTGGTTTTACACAACAACGCGCACAGTTCATTTACAGTTATGGTGCCACATACTTCGGTACTTCTTTTTGTTGTGCCAACCTTCAAACCAAGCAGGAAATCTGCAAACAAGGAAGGTGGTCGTCCAGTGTGGTACAAATCGTTTAAAAGGATGAACAGCAGCCTTCTCCCAACCAGTTTGGCAGCCATGGAGGTAATCGTGAAAACCAAATAACTGCTGTATGGCTCTCTGATAAATGAACGAATGGGTCCAGACTGCAAGAGGTGGGTGCGATTCTTCATGTTCAAGCGAAGTTGTACAATGATCGAGGGAAAGAAATCCCAACTGGTCAGTTTTACACCTGCTAGGGAATGCCACCCCAGGCCCTAAATTGATGGACCACACGTGGCTTCTCCAGCACAATGGACGACCCCATAACATCTTTTCCAAAGCAAGTTCACACTGAAACGCTTTCCAAAATGAGGAGCTGTTGCACGTGAATGCATGGCCAAGATAGATGTGTTTCAGCTCTGTCACTAAAGCAAAGCCGATGTGTTTAAGATAAGGTACAAAGAGGCGTTCCCTGTCAGCATACGGTACAAGAAGTGCATTTTGTGATAAAAGTTGCTTCACTCCATACACATTCAAATAATCGGTAGCAATGACTTCCACAGGGGGAGTGTCTATGGCAACTACAACTTCAAGCCTACACACGCAGTTTCTTAAGAGTTCAAAGTTATTTTCCATTTCAGAAATATAGGTTTCAGCATTTTTTTTCATGGAAGCTAATGCATTACCATGGAAAACAGAATTGCCAAGAACAGATCCTGAAACGAGATGGAATGTTGTCTTCGGATACCTGTGAGGAGTGTCATCTGAATAAAGCGTAAATGACCAGATGCTTTCAAGACAGTGTATAGGTCGGTGCATTAAGATTACACTGAAAATTGGCACATTCGGTAAAGGACATGACACTTGTTAGTGTGCCCCTTTCACCAACCAACTGCTGTAACCAACATCGGGACCACATGAGTGCAATACCGAAATTTGCCTGGATATTGACTGCAGCATGTATACTTAGACACCTCACTGCCGAAACGTCACACGCTGGAACTTTGATGGGAAGTGCACTTTTCTCACCAAATCGAAAAGAAAAACATATTGTCTTAAGAGAATGGTGAATTTCAACATTGTCAATAGCTGTCTGAAGCAGTTGTAAAATAGGATGACAATCATCAGGCAGTATGGAAAAGTAGCGTGTGTTTTTACGGTTATTTTTTCTTAGAGTGTTAGACGCAATACCTAATGTAGATGCCTTCTGAAGCTGCCTCTCAAATTGCCGACGCAGGCTAAACAGACACCGAGATGACTTTTGTCGCACATCCGTAGCACTCATTGGGGAGTTGCTTCCATTTGGTATTATGCCCAGCCAATATTCCCATCCGTATTCATAAAACAGTCGAATTCCTACTGAATGCTTGAAATTTTGAAGGTCATGAGCACGATAATGAGTAAGAGGTACATGCTTCTTCAGCATGGATGCAATAGGCCTGATGCTTGCTTCGTCAGGAGGCAAAAGATTTAGATAACGCACGGGATGATTTAATGCTGCAACTGTTTTCCATTCTATGACAATGCCATCAATATCCGATTCAAAGTTAAGGTACACATCAGACTCCATTTCAGATACTTTAACACTTCTGGCAGGAATGTAACCGTCATCACTACGGGCAAGAAAGGAGCCAACACTGTCATGTTCTTGATACTTATTCAAAAAGGCGTTGGCATTTTCAAGGTAAACGCTTACAAAATCTTCCAATTCTTCACAGTTGTTACTTGAGGTGAAGGCGTCCATGCTTACAGATGAAGTACTATAAAAAATTAACAGACGGATTATAACACCCTGCGAACCCTGTGTCATATTACATTTCAGCTTGGATACTACCAAACAGTATGTGGCATTCTTAACAAGAGTCATCAGAAGATGACATATCCCCCCGGCCTCCACATGTTTGAAAGAACAATTTTTCTGACAGTTACTTAAAGTCCAAATTGTTTCCAAGTGCAAACTGTTTCCATGGAAATCATGAAAAAAATGAACGACAAAAATCTGCAAATAGCAAAAGGCACCACTTTGGGATCTGCCTCACATATCTGCCAAGTTTTGCTGAAAGATATTAAGAAGTTTTCGCGTTGTGCTCCGGAAACGAAACCCATGCCTTCCTTTTTGAGACTAAGTCCGAATCATTTCCATGGAAACCGAGAAAATAATAAATCACAAATATCTGCAAATAGCAAAAGGCACCACTTTGGGATCTGCCTCACATATCTGCCAAGTTTTGCTGAAAGATATAGAGAAGTTTTTGAGTTGTGCTCCGGAAACGAAGCCCACCCCTCACTTTTGGGACTAAGTCCGAATCGTTTCCAAGGAAACCGGGAAAAATAAAAATGCCAAAAATCTGCAAATAGCAAAAGGTACAACTTTAGGATGTGTTTGATATATCTACCAAGTTTTGTTGAAAAATGTTATACGGTTTTTGAGTTGTGCTCCAGAAACGAAAGCAATCCTTACTTTTTGAGACTAAGTCCAAAATGTTTCCATGGAAACCAAGAAAAATAAAAATGCCAAAAATCTGCAAATAGCAAAAGGCACCACTTAAGGTTCTGTTTCATACATCTACCAAGTTTTGTTGAAAAATATTGAACGGTTCTTGAGTTATGCTCTGGAAACGAAGCCCACCCCTCACTTCTGGGACTAAGTCCGAATCGTTTCCACAGAAACCGGGAAAAATAAAAAGGCCAAAAATCTGTAAATAGCAAAAGGCACCACTTTAGGATCTGTTTGATATATCTACCAAGTTTTGTTGAAAAATACCGAACGGTTCTTGAGTTATGCTCCGGAAACGAAGCCCACCCTTCTTTAAGACTAAGCCCAAAACGTTTCCATGGAAACCGAGAAAAATAAAACTGACAATAATCTGTAAATAGCAAAAGGCACCACCTTAGGTTATGTTTGACATATCTACCAATTTTGGTTAAAAACTATTCAACGGTCTTTGAGTTATGCTCCGGAAACGAAGCCCACCCCTCACTTTTGGGACTAAGTCCGAATCGTTTCCAAGGAAACCGGGAAAAATAAAAATGCCAAAAATCTGCAAATAGCAAAAGGTACAACTTTAGGATGTGTTTGATATATCTACCAAGTTTTGTTGAAAAATTTTATACGGTTTTTGAGTTGTGCTCCAGAAACGAAAGCAATCCTTACTTTTTGAGACTAAGTCCAAAATGTTTCCATGGAAACCAAGAAAAATAAAAATGCCAAAAATCTGCAAATAGCAAAAGGCACCACTTAAGGTTCTGTTTCATACATCTACCAAGTTTTGTTGAAAAATATTGAACGGTTCTTGAGTTATGCTCTGGAAACGAAGCCCACCCCTCACTTCTGGGACTAAGTCCGAATCGTTTCCATAGAAACCGGGAAAAATAAAAAGGCCAAAAATCTGCAAATAGCAAAAGGCACCACTTAAGGTTCTGTTTCATATATCTACCAAGTTTTGTTGAAAAATATCGAACGGTTCTTGAGTTATGCTCCGGAAACGAAGCCCACCCTTCTTTAAGACTAAGTCCAAAACGTTTCCATGGAAACCGAGAAAAATAAAACTGACAATAATCTGTAAATAGCAAAAGGCACCACCTTAGGTTATGTTTGACATATCTACCAATTTTGGTTAAAAAATATTCAACGGTCTTTGAGTTATGGTCCGGAAACAAAATGATTACGGACGGACGGACAGACAGACGGACGACGCGACGACTATATCCCACCGCATTACATGCCGGTGGGATAAAAAGCCCCGTGGCTGGACCCCGCCAGGAGGAGGTGATCTCCCATAGGAGAGGAGGAAAACGTGATAAAATGGATTCCCTTAAGACTTTGACTTGTGCCTAACCCTGTAACACAGAAGACCTTGTTTGCCCACATGGGTACATTGTGTGAAGCCCGGAGAAAATTAAGATTTTCTTACTTCGAGAGTAGATTTGAGTTTTGAGCAACATGAACAAGAGTAATGACACTGTTAGTTACAACATTACAAACCGTGTGCGAAACAGTGACTGGCCCGCTAGGCCGTGGCTAGTAAAAGTGAAATTAAACATTTCACAATGTACAAATACCTTCTACATAGGATTGGTAATATGAAGGATGGTAAAGGTTAGGGTTAGTTTAGGTTAGGGTTAGTTTAGGTTAGGGTTAGGGTTACGCTAGGTACAAACTGCTTCGGAATCAGGTACGGCTTACGTGATGTTTGATGTTGTGCTTCTGTGCAGGTGGGGACTTGCCTGGAATAGATATGGTGATTAGAAACGCTGATAACTCTATTTCCATTAGCACACATAGGTATCTAATACATTACAGAGAATTACTATTCACAGCTAAGTTTGTGTGGCACAGATTCAATTAAGTATGTAATTAGTGGGGGTGAATTATTAACTTACCATGAGGGGTGGGGGGTGGTATGCTGTGCCTCACGAGAATCTGCAATGAACATAAATTAACTTAAAACTAATGGTTGCATGAGAAAACTGGTTTATACCCTATGAGCAATGACGTAAAAGAACATACCACTATTGCTTTCTGTTTTGGTTACTTCATTTCATAGGATAGTAAATATGTGATTTCATAGGTTTGACGTAATAATGTGCTTGTAAGATTCATACAAATAAGATGAGGATTGCTTATGGATGAATGTGGGTTGGCATTTGAGTATGAGGATGCATCCAGGAAGGGGGCCTAAAAATCCGGATGGGTATACTACATTGCGGATTGGCAGGGTCCATACTGGATGCCAGTGCCACCCATACGTATCCATCATGAATATTCACCATCCTGCATGCATCCGGAATAAAACATACCCATTCGGATTTGTAGGTCTCATCCTGGATGCATGCTGACAAAGCCAATGCCACTCCACATGCATGCCCTCCTCATGAATACCCGCGCCATCCTGCATGCATACGAAATATCGCATACCCATCCGGATTTGCGGTGCCCATACTGGATGAATACTCAGAAAACCAGTGCCACCCACATGCATCCATCATTAATCCCTCACCATCCTGCATGCATACGGAATGTCAAATAGCCATACGGATTTGTAGACCCCTGGATACATGTTGTTACACGGGGTTTGGGAAAGGCAGGTGCCATGGGCCAATTTTGCACATTAGAATAAAACATGGGCCATTACAATTTGGAAGTTTACTACTGATACAAGGACAGTAGTACATTAGAAATTGAGAAAATGGCTTAAAAGATTGAAAATGGCCCATTGTTAAAGCTATGTATGTAAATACCTGAATTTACATGTTGTAGTGCGTAGTGCCTGACTATGGATGGTAAATTGTGATGGAACAAACCTATCTTTAGGATCAGTTTTCGTAGCAGCCGCTACCGACGGCTTGTCGACCTCTTCCGATGAGTCTATAAAATAGAGTGACATTGAGATTGAATGCATAAATATTACACTGTGCAGAACAGTGAGAGACATTGCACACAAAAAGGGGAGTTACTATCAGGTGGCAATGAAATCCCACATGCATGCAGCATGAATGGTCCCCATACTCCACGCAAGCAGAATGTAACATACCCATTCGGATTTGTAGGCCTCATCCTGGATGCCTGCTGACAGAGCTAATGCCACTCCATATGCATCCCCTCACGGAATACCTCTCGCCATCCTCCATGCATGCGAAATATCGCATACCCATACGGATTTGCGATTGCCCATACTGGATGAATACTCAGAACACCAGTGCCACCCACATACATCCATCATTAATGCTCATCATCCTGCATGCATGCGGAATTTCACATACCCATGAGGATGAATCCAAAATGGAATCTAGTTGGAAACTCAGTTACTCAGTTTCAGTGAATGGAAACCAACTGGATTCCCAAATTACCCAGTATACGGATGGTTTCCAGGTTTCAGGAAACCAAATCATTTTTTGTAGTGAGGTATCCGTCTTTTTTAACAGACCCTTGCCACAGCTGGCACTGGCTGTCTGGACCTCCGTCTTGGAATCTGCATCGGATTCTACTCTTTAGCGTCTCTATCTCAATCTCTGATAGGTTGGCCTCAGAGAGAAGACATCTTGACAACTGGATCTACAACATAGAAAAACTGTAGTGAGTGACCATGATGGGACCACTGTTTCTCCTTCAGACTTGTCTTCCACTTGTCTTCTTAATCTACCTTGCGAAAGTTGCTTTCAACCGTTCTCAAGTTTTTGTTTAAGTTTTTGTTTAATTCGAAATTAAAAGAATCTTCTTTTGCATGTATGAAACAAGAGTCATCAGAAGATGACAAATGCCCCCGGCCCCTACAAATTTGAAAGAACAAATCAACTGACAGTTACTTAGAGTCCAACTTGATTGTTTGGGACTAGGTCCACATCGTTTCCATGGAAATCATGAAAAATGAAAATGACAAAATCTGCAAATAGCAAAAAGCACAACTTCAAGATCTGTTTGATATATCTGTCAAGTCTTGTAGAAAGATTGTGAACGGTTTTCGAGTTGTGATCCGGAAACGAAACCCACCCCTTCCTTTTGAGACTAAGTCCAAAACATTTCCATGGGAACCGACAAAAATCTGTAAATAACAAAAGGCACCACCTTAGGTTCTGTTTGATATACCTACCAATTTTTGTTGAAAAATATTAAACGGTTTTAGAGTTATGGTCCGGAAACAAAATGATTACGGCCGGACGGGACAGGCGTCGACTATAAAAAGGGGATAAAATCTAAACCATTTAAGACCCTTTTCACTTAACTTCAGGGTTTGTATGATAAAACATGGTTACTATGGTGATTTCTAGTCTGACGTTGAAAGAATGGTGTCATTAAGTAAGGGCAGCCCAGCCCAGACAGTCAGTGTATTGACCATGATGGAGACACTGTTTCTCCTTCATCTCGTCTTTCATTGGGTGTTTTATGCCAGTGTGTTCTTGAGGGAAAACACATCAAATTTGTTCTTGATTTGTTAAGCCACAGGTTGATGAAGTCTCTGTTCAATTCTTTCAAGTTGTGCAGAAAATGCCAAGCTCTGTGCGCATGGAGTCTCACTTGTCTCTTACCACTTGGAATCGTGTCTAGTACTTGGTACTCGTGCTTCCCGTTTTCCCCTTCCCACATCTGTCACTAGTAGTCTGGATGTCCATAATTGATTCTGCATTTTACTCTGCTTTTCAGAGTCTCTCTTTCCGTCGATGTCGTACTGCACAGGTAGTATAACACCACTGTATCCTGAGACATCACTGTACATGAAGTAAATCATCACTGTTTCTTGACACTGAAGACACAACTAAAATAGTGTGTTTTCTGTTCAGTAATAAACAACGGGGAGCACAGACAGCCCATTGATCTCTTTCACACACGTCTTCTGCTGGGTGTTGATGCCAGTTGGCTCTTGGGTCAGATGAGACAACTTCATGCACAACTTGACGTGGCAGATATGACTGACAGTGAACTGAATTCCTTCAAGTTGTGCAGGAAATACCAGGCCCTGTGGGCCCGGAATCTAGGCTGCTGCCTCCTGCTGACAGTTGTGTTGAGTATAGGGTATCCGTCTTTCTTGACTAACCCTGCCACAGCTGACACTGTCTGCCTGGACCTCCGTCTTGGCATCAGCATCGCATTCTAGTAGTTAGCATCTGTATCTCAGTCTCTGATATAGACTATATATATATTTAATGCAGTAGCACCAGAGCTCAAATAGATAGGTTTTCTAAACACTTGATCTTCTTAGCACTTTAATCTTAAGTTTTCTTAGTGCTTTCAATACATTCTCTCAATGAATGTTACTAAATATGTTAAGTTAACAAGATTTCATAAAGTGAAAAATTTCATCAAAGTAAAAATTACTTCAATGTTAAAAGTTGATCCAAGTCAGAATATGAATATACCAAGAAAACATCGTTTAAAGTTGTGTTTATTGACAACCTGATTTCATTTTCACAAATAAAATTACAGAAAAATTTGTTGTGCCACAGGTGGGGGATAGTCAAGTCAACACTTAGTTCTTTCAAGTTGTGCAGAAAATACCAAGTTCGGTGCGTCTGGAGTTTTACACGGTACTTCAGTCTTTGCAATCTCCATGGTTCTCAAAAATCAAAAGCAGACATCAGGGATAGTCACTACAAATGACAGGAAAACCCTTGAAACTAATAACATTTATTACAGATTATAACCTTATTTCATATAGTGTAAAGTTGGTTTTGTTTGTTGTTTGACGCCTCACTCGGTTGGTTGGTTTGCGGTTTGACGCCTCAATATTCCACATATATGGCGGTGGTCTGTCAATAATCGAGTCTGGACCAGACAATTCAGTGGCCAACTGCATGAGCATCGATGTACACAATTGGAATACGATGACATATGTCAACCAAGTTAGCGGGAAGGAGCACCCGATCCCGTTAGTCGCCTTTTACGACACTGGGTTACTGAAGACCAATTCTAACCCGGATCTTCACTGTTAAGTAGACACATTATGATAATGAAAATTAGAAGTATATTGTTGTTGCTAATCAGAACAAATCGTATTACTCACCTGTTGAAGATATTACTGTTAAATAAATCTACAATGTTACAACACATTGTGTAATAATATCGTGTGCTGTCAGAACTATTTGCACTCGGTCATATGACCAAAGTAACTTGATCAAAACAAAATGTCGGCTGTCATTCACAACACATCTCGAAGTCGCGATATTCAACTGTTCTTTGCTCGGATGCATGTTGATTGAAGCCATTTAGTCCCTTTTTCGTACAAAGAAATCAAATTAAATAGACTATACAGACATTTTTTTAAGACGATATATATCTGTTCTTTTGTTTTACATATTCCCGTCGTCAAGAATGATAAATCCAAAATGGAATCTAGTTGGAAACTCAGTTACTCAGTTTCAGTGAATGGAAACCAACTGGATTCCCAAATTACCCAGTATACGGATGGTTTCCAGGTTTCAGGAAACCAAATCATTTTGTAGTGAGGTATCCGTCTTTTTCACTGACCCTTGCCACAGCTGGCACTGGCTGTCTGGACCTCCGTCTTGGAATCTGCATCGGATTCTACTCTTTAGCGTCTCTATCTCAATCTCTGATAGGTTGGCATCGGAGAGAAGACATCTTGACAACTGGATCTACAACATAGAAAAACTGTAGTGAGTGACCATGATGGGACCACTGTTTCTCCTTCAGACTTGTCTGTCTTTAATCTACCTTGCAAAAGTTGCTTTCAACCGTTCTCAAGTTTTTGTTTAAGTTTTTGTTTAATTCGAAATTAAAAGAATCTTCTTTTGCATGTATGAAACAAGAGTCATCAGAAGATGACAAATGCCCCCGGCCCCTACAAATTTGAAAGAACAAATCAACTGACAGTTACTTAGAGTCCAACTTGATTGTTTGGGACTAGGTCCACATCGTTTCCATGGAAATCATGAAAAATGAAAATGACAAAATCTGCAAATAGCAAAAACACAACTTCAAGATCTGTTTGATATATCTGTCAAGTCTTGTAGAAAGATTGTGAACGGTTTTCGAGTTGTGATCCGGAAACGAAACCCACCCCTCCCTTTTGAGACTAAGTCCAAAACATTTCCATGGGAACCGACAAAAATCTGTAAATAACAAAAGGCACCACCTTAGGTTCTGTTTGATATACCTACCAATTTTTGTTGAAAAATATTAAACGGTTTTAGAGTTATGGTCCGGAAACAAAATGATTACGGCCGGACGGACGAGGCGTCGACTATAACAAGGGGGATAAAAATCTAAACCATTTAAGACCCTTTTCACTTAACTTCAGGGTTTGTATGATAAAACATGGTTACTATGGTGATTTCTAGTCTGACGTTGAAAGAATGGTGTCATTAAGTAAGGGCAGCCCAGCCCAGACAGTCAGTGTATTGACCATGATGGAGACACTGTTTCTCCTTCATCTCGTCTTTCATTGGGTGTTTTATGCCAGTGTGTTCTTGAGGGAAAACACATCAAATTTGTTCTTGATTTGTTAAGCCACAGGTTGATGAAGTCTCTGTTGAATTCTTTCAAGTTGTGCAGAAAATGCCAAGCTCTGTGCGCATGGAGTCTCACATGTCTCTTACCACTTGGAATCGTGTCTAGTACTTGGTACTCGTGCTTCTCGTTTTCCCTTCCCACATCTGTCACTAGTAGTCTGGATGTCCATAATTGATTCTGCATTTTACTCTGCTTTTCAGAGTCTCTCTTCCGTCGATGTCGTACTGCACAGGTAGTATAACACCACTTATCCTGAGACATCACTGTACATGAAGTAAATCATCACTGTTTTTCTAGACACTGAAGACACAACTAAAATAGTGTGTTTTCTGTTCAGTAATAAACAACGGGAGCACAGACAGCCCATTGATCTCTTTCACACACGTCTTCTGCTGGGTGTTGATGCCAGTTGGCTCTTGGGTCAGATGAGACAACTTCATGCACAACTTGACGTGGCAGATATGACTGACAGTGAACTGAATTCCTTCAAGTTGTGCAGGAAATACCAGGCCCTGTGGGCCGGAATCTCAGCCGCTTCCTCCTACTGACAGTTGTGTTGAGTATATGGTATCCGTCTTTCTTGACTAACCCCTGCCACAGCTGACACTGTCTGCCTGGACCTCCGTCTTGGCATCAGCATCGCATTCTAGTAGTTAGCATCTGTATCTCAGTCTCTGATATAGACTATATATATATTTAATGCAGTAGCACCAGAGCTCAAATAGATAGGTTTTCTAAACACTTGATCTTCTTAGCACTTTAATCTTAAGTTTTATTAGTGCTTTCAATACATTCTCTCAATGAATGTTACTAAATATGTTAAGTTAACAAGATTTCATAAAAGTGAAAATTTCATCAAAGTAAAAATTACTTCAATGTTAAAAGTTGATCCAAGTCAGAATATGAATATACCAAGAAAACATCGTATAAAGTTGTGTTTATTGACAACCTGATTTCATTTTCACAAATAAAATTACAGAAAAATTTGTTGTGCCACAGGTGGGGATAGTCAAGTCAACACTTAGTTCTTTCAAGTTGTGCAGAAAATACCAAGTTCGGTGCGTCTGGAGTTTTACACGGTACTTCAGTCTTTGCAATCTCCATGGTTCTCAAAAATCAAAAGCAGACATCAGGGATAGTCACTACAAATGACAGGAAAACCCTTGAAACTAATAACATTTATTACAGATTATAACCTTATTTCACATAGTGTAAAGTTGGTTTGTGGTTTGACGCCTCACTCGGTTGGTTGGTTTGCGGCCTCAATATTCCACATATATGGCGGTGGTCTGTCAATAATCGAGTCTGGACCAGACAATTCAGTGGCCAACTGCATGAGCATCGATGTACACAATTGGAATACGATGACATATGTCAACCAAGTTAGCGGGCACGGAGCACCCGATCCCGTTAGTCGCCTTTTACGACACTGGGTTACTGAAGACCAATTCTAACCCCGGATCTTCACTGTTAAGTAGACACATTATGATAATGAAAATTAGAAGTATATTGTTGTTGCTAATCAGAACAAATCGTATTACTCACCCGTTGAAGATATAGGTGTTAAATAAATCTACAATGTTACAACACATTGTGTAATAATATCGTGTGCTGTCGGAACTATTTGCACTCGGTCATATGACCAAAGTAACTTGATCAAAACAAAATGTCGGCTGTCATTCACAACACATCTCGAAGTCGCGATATTCAACTGTTCTTTGCTCGGATGCGTGTTGATTGAAGCCATTTGGTCCCTTTTTCGTACAAAGAAATCAAATTAAATAGACTATACAGAATTTTTTTTAAGAAGATATATATCTGTTCTTTTGTTTTACATATTCCCGTCGTCAAGAATGATGAATCCAAAATGGAATCTAGTTGGAAACTCAGTTACTCAGTTTCAGTGAATGGAAACCAACTGGATTCCCAAATTACCCAGTATACGGATGGTTTCCAGGTTTCAGGAAACCAAATCATTTTTGTAGTGAGGTATCCGTCTTTTTTAACAGACCCTTGCCACAGCTGGCACTGGCTGTCTGGACCTCCGTCTTGGAATCTGCATCGGATTCTACTCTTTAGCGTCTCTATCTCAATCTCTGATAGGTTGGCCTCAGAGAAGACATCTTGACAACTGGATCTACAACATAGAAAAACTGTAGTGAGTGACCATGATGGGACCACTGTTTCTCCTTCAGACTTGTCTTCCACTTGTCTTCTTAATCTACCTTGCGAAAGTTGCTTTCAACCGTTCTCAAGTTTTTGTTTAAGTTTTTGTTTAATTCGAAATTAATAGAATCTTCTTTTGCATGTATGAAACAAGAGTCATCAGAAGATGACAAATGCCCCCGGCCCCTACAAATTTGAAAGAACAAATCAACTGACAGTTACTTAGAGTCCAACTTGATTGTTTGGGACTAGGTCCACATCGTTTCCATGGAAATCATGAAAAATGAAAATGACAAAATCTGCAAATAGCAAAAACACAACTTCAAGATCTGTTTGATATATCTGTCAAGTCTTGTAGAAAGATTGTGAACGGTTTTCGAGTTGTGATCCGGAAACGAAACCCACCCCTCCCTTTTGAGACTAAGTCCAAAACATTTCCATGGGAACCGACAAAATCTGTAAATAACAAAAGGCACCACCTTAGGTTCTGTTTGATATACCTACCAATTTTGTTGAAAAATATTAAACGGTTTTAGAGTTATGGTCCGGAAACAAAATGATTACGGCCGGACGGACGAGGCGTCGACTATAACAAGGGGGGATAAAAATCTAAACCATTTAAGACCCTTTTCACTTAACTTCAGGGTTTGTATGATAAAACATGGTTACTATGGTGATTTCTAGTCTGACGTTGAAAGAATGGTGTCATTAAGTAAGGGCAGCCCAGCCCAGACAGTCAGTGTATTGACCATGATGGAGACACTGTTTCTCCTTCATCTCGTCTTTCATTGGGTGTTTTATGCCAGTGTGTTCTTGAGGGGAAAACACATCAAATTTGTTCTTGATTTGTTAAGCCACAGGTTGATGAAGTCTCTGTTCAATTCTTTCAAGTTGTGCAGAAAATGCCAAGCTCTGTGCGCATGGAGTCTCACTTGTCTCTTACCACTTGGAATCGTGTCTAGTACTTGGTACTTGTGCTTCTCGTTTTCCCCTTCCCACATCTGTCACTAGTAGTCTGGATGTCCATAATTGATTCTGCATTTTACTCTGCTTTTCAGAGTCTCTCTTTCCGTCGATGTCGTACTGCACAGGTAGTATAACACCACTGTATCCTGAGACATCACTGTACATGAAGTAAATCATCACTGTTTTTCTAGACACTGAAGACACAACTAAAATAGTGTGTTTTCTGTTCAGTAATAAACAACGGGGAGCACAGACAGCCCATTGATCTCTTTCACACACGTCTTCTGCTGGGTGTTGATGCCAGTTGGCTCTTGGGTCAGATGAGACAACTTCATGCACAACTTGACGTGGCAGATATGACTGACAGTGAACTGAATTCCTTCAAGTTGTGCAGGAAATACCAGGCCCTGTGGGCCCGGAATCTCAGCTGCTTCCTCCTGCTGACAGTTGTGTTGAGTACATGGTATCCGTCTTTCTTGACTAACCCCTGCCACAGCTGACACTATCTGCCTGGACCTCCGTTTTGGCATCGGCATCGCATTCTAGTTGTTAGCATCTGTATATCAGTCTCTGATATAGACTATATATATATTTAATGCAGTAGCACCAGAGCTCAAATAGATAGGTTTTCTAAACACTTGATCTTCTTAGCACTTTAATCTTAAGTTTTATTAGTGCTTTCAATTCATTCTCTCAATGAATGTACTAAATATGTTAAGTTAACAAGATTTCATAAAAGTGAAAATTTCATCAAAGTAAAAATTACTTCAATGTTAAAAGTTGATCCAAGTCAGAATATGAATATACCAAGAAAACATCGTTTAAAGTTGTGTTTATTGACAACCTGATTTCATTTTCACAAATAAAATTACAGAAAAATTTGTTGTGCCACAGGTGGGGGATAGTCAAGTCAACACTTAGTTCTTTCAAGTTGTGCAGAAAATACCAAGTTCGGTGCGTCTGGAGTTTTACACGGTACTTCAGTCTTTGCAATCTCCATGGTTCTCAAAAATCAAAAGCAGACATCAGGGATAGTCACTACAAATGACAGGAAAACCCTTGAAACTAATAACATTTATTACAGATTATAACCTTATTTCACATAGTGTAAAGTTGGTTTGTGGTTTGACGCCTCACTCGGTTGGTTGGTTTGCGGCCTCAATATTCCACATATATGGCGGTGGTCTGTCAATAATCGAGTCTGGACCAGACAATTCAGTGGCCAACTGCATGAGCATCGATGTACACAATTGGAATACGATGACATATGTCAACCAAGTTAGCGGGCACGGAGCACCCGATCCCGTTAGTCGCCTTTTACGACACTGGGTTACTGAAGACCAATTCTAACCCGGATCTTCACTGTTAAGTAGACACATTATGATAATGAAAATTAGAAGTATATTGTTGTTGCTAATCAGAACAAATCGTATTACTCACCCGTTGAAGATATAGGTGTTAAATAAATCTACAATGTTACAACACATTGTGTAATAATATCGTGTGCTGTCGGAACTATTTGCACTCGGTCATATGACCAAAGTAACTTGATCAAAACAAAATGTCGGCTGTCATTCACAACACATCTCGAAGTCGCGATATTCAACTGTTCTTTGCTCGGATGCGTGTTGATTGAAGCCATTTGGTCCCTTTTTCGTACAAAGAAATCAAATTAAATAGACTATACAGAATTTTTTAAGAAGATATATATCTGTTCTTTTGTTTTACATATTCCCGTCGTCAAGAATGATGAATCCAAAATGGAATCTAGTTGGAAACTCAGTTACTCAGTTTCAGTGAATGGAAACCAACTGGATTCCCAAATTACCCAGTATACGGATGGTTTCCAGGTTTCAGGAAACCAAATCATTTTTGTAGTGAGGTATCCGTCTTTTTTAACAGACCCTTGCCACAGCTGGCACTGGCTGTCTGGACCTCCGTCTTGGAATCTGCATCGGATTCTACTCTTTAGCGTCTCTATCTCAATCTCTGATAGGTTGGCCTCAGAGAGAAGACATCTTGACAACTGGATCTACAACATAGAAAAACTGTAGTGAGTGACCATGATGGGACCACTGTTTCTCCTTCAGACTTGTCTTCCACTTGTCTTCTTAATCTACCTTGCGAAAGTTGCTTTCAACCGTTCTCAAGTTTTTGTTTAAGTTTTTGTTTAATTCGAAATTAATAGAATCTTCTTTTGCATGTATGAAACAAGAGTCATCAGAAGATGACAAATGCCCCCGGCCCCTACAAATTTGAAAGAACAAATCAACTGACAGTTACTTAGAGTCCAACTTGATTGTTTGGGACTAGGTCCACATCGTTTCCATGGAAATCATGAAAAATGAAAATGACAAAATCTGCAAATAGCAAAAAGCACAACTTCAAGATCTGTTTGATATATCTGTCAAGTCTTGTAGAAAGATTGTGAACGTTTTCGAGTTGTGATCGGAAGCGAAACCCACCCCTCCCTTTTGAGACTAAGTCCAAAACATTTCCATAGGAACCGACAAAATCTGTAAATAACAAAAGGCACCACCTTAGGTTCTGTTTGATATACCTACCAATTTTTGTTGAAAAATATTAAACGGTTTTAGAGTTATGGTCCGGAAACAAAATGATTACAGCCGGACGGACGAGGCGTCGACTATAACAAGGGGGATAAAAATCTAAACCATTTAAGACCCTTTTCACTTAACTTCAGGGTTTGTATGATAAAACATGGTTACTATGGTGATTTCTAGTCTGACGTTGAAAGAATGGTGTCATTAAGTAAGGGCAGCCCAGCCCAGACAGTCAGTGTATTGACCATGATGGAGACACTGTTTCTCCTTCATCTCGTCTTTCATTGGGTGTTTTATGCCAGTGTGTTCTTGAGGGAAAACACATCAAATTTGTTCTTGATTTGTTAAGCCACAGGTTGATGAAGTCTCTGTTCAATTCTTTCAAGTTGTGCAGAAAATGCCAAGCTCTGTGCGCATGGAGTCTCACTTGTCTCTTACCACTTGGAATCGTGTCTAGTACTTGGTACTTGTGCTTCTCGTTTTCCCTTCCCACATCTGTCAATAGTAGTCTGGATGTCCATAATTGATTCTGCATTTTACTCTGCTTTTCAGAGTCTCTCTTTCCGTCGATGTCGTACTGCACAGGTAGTATAACACCACTGTATCCTGAGACATCACTGTACATGAAGTAAATCATCACTGTTTTTCTAGACACTGAAGACACAACTAAAATAGTGTGTTTTCTGTTCAGTAATAAACAACGGGGAGCACAGACAGCCCATTGATCTCTTTCACACACGTCTTCTGCTGGGTGTTGATGCCAGTTGGCTCTTGGGTCAGATGAGACAACTTCATGCACAACTTGACGTGGCAGATATGACTGACAGTGAACTGAATTCCTTCAAGTTGTGCAGGAAATACCAGGCCCTGTGGGCCGGAATCTCAGCTGCTTCCTCCTGCTGACAGTTGTGTTGAGTACATGGTATCCGTCTTTCTTGACTAACCCCTGCCACAGCTGACACTATCTGCCTGGACCTCCGTTTTGGCATCGGCATCGCATTCTAGTTGTTAGCATCTGTATATCAGTCTCTGATATAGACTATATATATATTTAATGCAGTAGCACCAGAGCTCAAATAGATAGGTTTTCTAAACACTTGATCTTCTTAGCACTTTAATCTTAAGTTTTATTAGTGCTTTCAATTCATTCTCTCAATGAATGTACTAAATATGTTAAGTTAACAAGATTTCATAAAAGTGAAAATTTCATCAAAGTAAAAATTACTTCAATGTTAAAAGTTGATCCAAGTCAGAATATGAATATACCAAAGAAACATCGTTTAAAGTTGTGTTTATTGACAACCTGATTTCATTTTCACAAATAAAATTACAGAAAAATTTGTTGTGCCACAGGTGGGGGATAGTCAAGTCAACACTTAGTTCTTTCAAGTTGTGCAGAAAATACCAAGTTCGGTGCATCTGGAGTTTTACACGGTACTTCAGTCTTTGCAATCTCCATGGTTCTCAAAAATCAAAAGCAGACATCAGGGATAGTCACTACAAATGACAGGAAAACCCTTGAAACTAATAACATTTATTACAGATTATAACCTTATTTCACATAGTGTAAAGTTGGTTGATTGGTTTGCGGTTTGACGCCTAATATTCCACATATATGGCGGTTGTCTGTCAATAATCGAGTCTGGACCAGACAATTCAGTGGCCAACTGCATGAGCATCGATGTACACAATTGGAATACGATGACATATGTCAACCAAGTTAGGGATCACAAAAGGACTTTACCTAAGTAGGTCTCAAGTGAAAAATAGAACAAGCCCTGTGAGCACGTAGCTTGTCCGAACCGGTACCAGTCCTTATCTATACTCCTCACAAAAAATTAAGCAACAAGTATTTTCAGTGTAATATCTTTATCAATATCGATAGCGATTTTTGCCAGCATGTTACTCAAAGAATACATAACCATTGTGACTGTCAAATTGATTTATCTTATAACATTGATAACATCACCAGAACACAACCACCCTCGGAAACAACATGCAAAATGTGTGGCATGAATGTGCTCCACATTTCACATATGCACTGTGATCGGTTAAAACCTACCTGTAATCATTCCTCTGGTACAACAAGCGGGTCCTTACTTATATATGTGGATGATGGATGGATGAGTTGAGTTGAGTTGGGCTTTACGTCACATCGGCCATATAGTGACGAGAACAGGTCTGCATTAATAAACATAAGTACAGAGTCAAAATGAGTTCTATTTAAAAAACATATATTCATTTCATGTCATTTAAGGACAGAAAAAGGCATAGCACTAAATTTAAAGGCAGGCAGTTTGTTAGTCACATTACACAGTTACAATTTATGATACAGATCAACTTCCCTCAGGTAGTTCACTATCAGATGAGCGCTCACGCGGGAGGACGGATCTTTCAGATTTGTTGCATCATAGTGTGAGTCCCTTGCAGACGATAAGTCCACACAGTCAAGCAGAATATGCTTGATGGTGAAAACCTCATCGCAAGAGACACACATGGGGGGTCCATCCCCATCCGTTTTCAGCAGATAGTCATGAGTAAACCGACTGTAGCCAATACGACATCGTCGTGATAAATTTGACATCCGTCGGTACAGTTATAGCTTTTGATAGTGGGTTTGAAATCACTACGGGATCAGCAGTGGAGATAAGGGCTTGTCAAGAGCTGTACCGACGGATGTCAAATTTATCACGACGATGTATTGGCCACAGTCGGTTTACTCATAACTATCTGCTGAAAACGGATGGGGATGGACCCCCCATGTGTGTCTCTTGCGATGAGATTTTCACCATCAAGCATATTCTGCTTGACTGTGTGGACCTATCGTCTGCAAGGGACTCACATTATGATGCAACAAAACTGAAAGATCTGTTCTCCCGCGTGAGCGCTCATCTGATAGGCAACTACCTGAGGGAAGTTGATCTGTATCATAAATTGTAACTGTGGAATGTGACTAACAAACTGCCTGCTTTTAAATTAAGTGCTATGACTTTTCTGCTTTTAAATGACAATGTAAAGAATATATGTTTTGGAAATAAAAACTCATTCCGAGTATGTACTTACAATGTATATTAATGCAAAATTGTTCTCGTCACTATATGGCTGGAATAATGCCGATGTGACGTAAAACCCAACTCAACTCAACTCAGTCCTGTTTAGGTAGGTTTCTTGGAGACAAAACGCGGATTGGTTTGAAGTCTTGAATCAATAACTGTAATTCGTTATAATTATTCTTAAGTCCTCTGCAATTCCATTGAATCATGTTTTGTGGGTTCATGGTGCTTCCACTGGTGACATGTCACGTGAACGTGAGAAAGTGTTTGATGAACTCCTATTGGTGTCAGGTGTAGATGGAGTGACCTCCATATCCAGAGGGCCAAAGGAGTTATGGACCTCGACGGTGACCTCTGAAGGAGAGGTGGCCTTTGGTTTGTGTTTGGCAGTTGCTCAAACTGCTGTAGTCTCTCTAGCTTCTTTCTTTCCCTTTTTCAGCGCACAGTTTCGGTTTCTGGTTTGGGCATTTGTTCTGCTGTTTGTGATTCAGAAGTTGGCTTTGGAGATGGAGTAGCTGTGATGGGCTGAGTTGAGTTGAGTTGAGTTGTTGGCTGAGAAGACATGACCCATGTCAGATCGGTCTGACAGGAGATAGTTGCAGTAGTGATAGAAGGACGGGAGACAGCAGAAGAGTAGGTGATGGTTGAAGGGGTTACATTGAAACTTGCAACCCTCTTCTTAGCTTCAAGAAAAGAGACATTTTCTTTGATCTTTATAGTCTCTGATTCGCGTTGCCACACAGGACAAGATCTGTAGGAAGCCATATGGTTGGGCACTTACTTCCTTAGTACAGTCATTGCTCTCATGCATGTAACCACAGAGGTAGCAAATAGCAGAAGAACGACAGGACTTGGATCCCTGTCCAACCTTTTGGCAGTTGTAGCACCATAGTGGATTAGGTACATACACCTCCACACCAATGCTGCAATAGTTTCGGGAATCTTCGATCGGGCGAACGTAAAGAGGTAGGTGTTGAACCACACCGTCCTTCTTGATAGTGAATCTCTTCACAGCTGTGACAGACTGCTGGGAAAGATCCTGGACAATTTGTTCCTCAGTCATGTCCGACAGGCACCAAGCTCTGTCCCGTACAATGCCTCTACACGTGTTCAGTGTTTTGTGCGCTGAGACAGCAACCTTTACATTGACAAACTCTTGTAATTTCAGTAGATTCAAGGATTGCTATCTCCCAAGCACATTCCACTAGTAGAGAACCGGACCGGAGCTTTGTGACATTGGCAACCTCTCTGCAAATACCAGCTATACCCTTGGAGACTGCAAATTGGTTCAATTGCAAGTGTTGCTTGTCACAAGCTTCGATGATAAAAAAACGTGGCCAGTAATCGGGTCGAATGGGCGTACTCTCATCAGACGAGGAATTGTCACAGTCCATATGTCTTCGTTTTGAACCGGGGTAATGGGAAGCCATGTCGTTAGGAATGTGGTTCGGCATCCCCTCTCCCCACCCACCATGGAGTGTCAACAGGGACGATCTTGTATTGCAGTGGATCTCCAAGCTGCAAAGGCAAGGGATAAGGGGGGTGTTATACTCCAGCGAATTTGACATGAAATGCTGTAGCTGTCTACCAGATTAAAGGTCAGGATGGTTCGGTCCATGACAATCAATTGGGAGACGTACAGAAATTGGAGGTCAGCATCACCAGATTGGCCAATGAGCCACCGCCTTCTCTGCATGGGTCTGCAAGGCTAATTTGTTTTGGTAGAATATCAGTTAACATTTGAACATGGCCAAAAGTGTTATGTAATACCAAATTTTGTATAAACATTCCATGCACAGGGCAAGGCCTGACCAGCCGATTGGTAGAATCGGGCCTATTTCTACCACTCGTCTAGGCAAAGTTAGGGGCGAAGTGGTGTGTTGGATTATTGAACACTATTGCCAGTCATCCTCAACCACCAGACTCCTTTTCTCTGCCGACACAGGGGCGCAACCCACGGCAAACGGGTTGCCCAATTTGGTCACCTCTTACAACCAGCAATGGGGTGCTGTGGACCTATTCGATCCCGGGTCCACACGGGGGCGAAGAGCCATTGGCGTTACCCAGCACCCACCACGAGGAGGTTGCCCTTCAAGGTGCCTGAGGAAGGAAGAGTAATTCTGCTTTTACATTGGTGGTCCAAAAAGAAACAGTCTCATATAACTCAAATAAGTAGTTTGACAGACTGCTGTTTGCTGGGGCACGTCGGCATAGCAGGTAACACAAAAGCCAATGCTGCAGCTAAAGCAGCTCTTGACCAGGTTCGGTACAACCCTCGAACGGGTACTTGAACCCGTTCGGGAACTAACACCCCGACCGGGATATTAAACCCGCCCATGAAGCCCATAAAAACCGCAACTCACCCTGTCTCGGCCTCAGTACACGCTGGCGCACAATGGTGAGTGTTCCTAATTATCGACGAAGCCCCCCACTACTGCACGGTAACACACGTGTGTCGAAATGACGCCGTATTTGGGGCGCTAACCCAACAAAGCAGAGGACCCCTTTCACAATGAATACACATTATGCCCTCAAAATAAGTCAATGAAATCATGTAATGACAGAATGTTAGCAAAAATATACTGGTCACTTACCACATTTACAATGTTTGTGCGAAGGAAGACTCCTGCGCCCTATAGTTGTCCGCGGGAAGGGGAAACAACTCCACCTCCGGTTCGGCTGCTTGAAAGGATGGAAGCTCAGTGAAGACACAAATCGTGTTTTTGAGCTACGTCAATGAAAGGTCAACGGAGGCGTAATGTGACGTGTGCAATGTGTACAGATTGAGATGATCATTTTGCATGTAGTGAATGGAAAGGGGGACGACTAGTATTTAATGAATTAATACAACATATATACTTTGACGGTGAACACAACAAGTATAACGTAATCATCGGAGAAAAAGAAAGACCGAAATATGGTGTCAATGATGAAAGGCTGACAAAATGAACAATAGTAATCATAATGATGGAATAAGTCATGGAAAATTTAACCATAGGAGAAAAACAGCGACATGTTGGTTCAAGAGGCACCAATCATCACAGGGTCCCGTTCGATGAAATATGAAAACCGTGACAAAACCTTCTACAAGCGAAGGAATACCCTACAAAAGGTAATTGACATGAAATATTTATTCACCACTGTCATCGTCCGCTTGTATGTGCCAAAACTATGATTTCACAATTAGGCAACATGCAATACACAAAAATACAAACTGAAGATGCAAGGAAATGACATGATAACACATAATGACAACTTCCGAGAAATGACACAAGACATCAGAAGATGCAAGAAGGCACTTAATCATAGTAATTACTTCCCAGATATTTTGTCTGAATAACGAAATAATCTGCATATACATCAGGAAGAAGTGTGAAACATGCATCATCGACATCAATATCAGCCTGAGATGATGCACATGAACAAATTGACCCAAAAATTGTATCACCTGCCCAATAGGCTGTAAAAACTGACACATAACGATTGATGGCGTGTACGGAATAAGAATACCCGTCCGTTGTGTGGATAACGCATTCACAGAACAATTGAAACATGTGTAAATCCAGAGCGCTATGAAGGATGAATGAATGAAAATACACCTTGCTGCGTACATAAAAAGCATACAGTAATACATTTCACCAAATGATGCCGCCATTCACCTCCATTGATGTCACAATTCCATCAATCGCCGCCGCTAACTGCGCTCTGCTCATGTTAATGGGCTAGTTGGCTTCCACCCTCTCAGCTGCGGTGATGATGACCTTTGGCAGTGCCAAAACGGGGCAACCAGCATGTCTCTTTTCACTGCAATAAATGTAATGTACAGTACACCAATGTGAACAATGATATATATCATCTACCACAAACAACAGTACTGTATGCAAGAGACTTACATGTACAACTGCCTGTTCTCATACCAATGCTGTCGACATTGTACCAGATGGATATCCAACAAGTCCCCAGGATGCAGCCCGCTGTGAAGTTGGATCTCCATTGGTTGCTGGAAGTGGCCAACACGTCTAAGCCAACGACGCCATCCCAGAATTTCACACTGTAATGAATCTTCATCAACAGTGGGAAAACTGGAGCGCGTCGTGGTCGGTGCCAAGTACGGTCTCGAGCATGTGCAATGCATGTAACATGATTACTCACTCACTCACTCCTAGGCCACCAAGTAATCAGTTTCATGCATATGATGAATGTTTTGCAGGCAAAAGAGACACACATTATAACCGGTGCCCGGATAACCGTCACAATTGAGCCTGAAATGGGTGGGGGAGGCCCAATCATTCATTTCACACCTAGATGATCACCAATTCACAATAATGCACTATTACTCATGCTCCTTACATAGGACTATTGGCACATGTCAAACAAATGGATTATAATCATAACTGCGTACATCGACAACTGTCGCACGCAGTGTTGTCGATGTTTGCCGAATTGGTTTTTCAATAAACAAATTCTTATAGGATATCCGTAAAGAGTGCTGGAAGGGACATAACTCTATGGGATTCGCTGTCACTAATCATCGTCTGCTATGACACTCTACATCACTAATAATGATAGCTTGTATGATAGCGTACGAAAGGGCATGTGGTGTTCGGAACCCGCACAAAAGGGCAATGTGCTTGATGTATGGTATCCATAGTAGTTTGAAGATAGCTTTAGTTAAATTCAGTTCAATATGTCCCGGGCCAGGTATGAGGAGGAAATGTTTGAACATGAGATGTTGTTTCAGTTCGACATCTGTTAGATTACTGTTGTGCACCTGTTTCAAGTGTTTAGCAAAAGCAGCTGGATCAGTGTGTATTTCTGACTGGCATCGTGGACAGATAAACCAGATACTTAACATCTTGGACAACAGACTGTAAGGGGATCCATCACACACCAGGCCTATCCATTGACGTACTGTCCCCAGTGCTGTCGTTTCCTGAATGGTGGTGAGGATTGTTCGTAAACTATCATAGCTGTTTGGATTGCACATGGTAGGATCTCCAAGGGACATTTTAGGTGGTGGTTCAGGGTGATTATGAGGTAGAAAACTGTATGGATCAGAAGATGTTTTACTGGCTTGCGGAAGCACAAATTGGGTGTCAGAATCTAACTGATCCATATAGGTTCCTTCCGCTGTCTGTATCTGTGCTTCAACTAAGGTGTGTAGTCGGGATTCAACAAATTCATCGAACAGATGATTGATCATGTTGTCTGCTTCCATGTAATCTTTCAACAATGAATCGTATGACGGCCATGAAAAGTATGACAGCCATTGGTAGGGTGAAAGTTCTGGATTGGTTTGTATGTTAGTGACAGGATTTGAAATGTACATCACATTGGTTATGACACTCTGCTTTGTCTTATACTTGATCGTGATCGTAATTCGCCAGTTCCTCTGTTTTACTTGGTTATTATCAAATACAACCACTGTGTCTGTATTGTGAGGGCACTCATTAGGGATGAGGGTACCAACTTCAAGCCAATTTCTGATGGTGCCTTATGACCCACCATATGACCCACCATTGAATGAGGTTTGTTATTGTCTTACTCCCACTGGAGAAATAGCACAGAATGTTCAGTAGGAAGGCCACAGGTGTTATGATACTTGATGTACTGATGCTGCAGAGATTTTCTATACTGCGCACAAACAGTATTTTGTTTTTATGGGATAGATGGTGTACGTCATTACCAAGTAGTGCAGAAAACAGTGTAATGAGTTTGTCTGACAATTTTGCCAATATGTTGGTGGCAAGAACAGCCTCATAAGTCTCTGTCTTTCTATATAGTCCAGAAATGGTCTCTGTATGTTCACTCAAATCCTGGCTGAGTGATGAGCCTACTGCAGTTATGATTTTTGTTATGTCATTGTCACTGTATATATTGTCTGCAAGACCTTGCAACTCAGTTTCTAATGCATCCAAATGATGCTGGTTGTTAGGTATTTTGCCAATTAACTCGAGTTCCGTATATTCTGCACAGGCCGTACATAAGTATGTTGATTTTGGCTTAAACAATCCATTGTCTGACAACGTATCAATTACAACTTTGCGGAATTTTCTGGATTTAATCTGGTAAATGTGGTAATTGTCATCACTAACAAAATCATGGTGTTTCGACCAACTACATCTCTTCGTTGGGGGCATTTTGTTACCTGCAATGTGAAGAATGTGACAATATGAATTCATATTTTTGGGGTGAGGATGCTTTCTGATTTCATTTTGTGTGTCCAACCACACACCCCACCCAACCTTCTCTGTTTCTGTACATAGTCCCTGTCACCCATGGTTTTGGGGGTTGGGGGTGTGTGTTATGATCGATGGATGTGCACCACCACCACACACACCTCCCCCTCTGTCGTTACATCGTCCCTTACACCCATGTCTGGGGAGGTAGGGGTTTTTCGGACTGTGTGCATACCCCCACATCTCCCCCTCTATTTTTGTACATAGTCCCTTCCACCCATGGCCGGGGGTGTGTGTGTGAGTCTGTTAATACCCCCCTATTTCTGTACATAGTCCCTTACACCCATGGGTTATCGTTTCAACCATACGTATTTTTTCCCACTTGCATTGGTTAACTCTCCAGTGATGTGTACACTGACTTGTTACATGTCTGGATTAATTCAACATTTTTTATTTCTTCTTGTTTTGTTTTGTCTATATGACTCCTGTGCTCAGCTGATGTGCGACATCAGTTTTGTCTGTACTACGCCTCCATAGTTCTTGACTGGTGCGCCGGTCCTGTTTGGATTATCGCCCTTCACAGGCAACCAGAGGGCGCTTGGTGGTGACTTCCGGACCAGACCATTCGTCACCACTCGCCCCTTTCCGTAACCTCCAAGAAGACTCGTCCCCCACTCGATACTTGTTATGTGCGAAAATACGACAAACCAATCAGAACGCGCGTAAATGAGCGCGGTGCTTTGATAAAAATAATCCCGAGTACTTAAATCGTTTATGGCATTCTGCCATTGTTTAAAGAATCATGAAAACTATATATCGTCATATTGAAAGTACAAATAACGTAGCTAAAAGGATTTTGCTGGCTATTATGAAGTTTTAATAAGAATCGTGCGATTGACTGCGAGAGATTCAAATACACGCACGTGCGTTTGTTGACATAACGGCTCTCATGGGCCCAACTCAGTGTATTTCTGACGGGCTTGTTATGGAGATTGTACGTGCGCTTCGACCAATGTTAGGAACAATAATATCGTATTTGTATGTAACTAATCAACCTTAATCTTTAACATTGGGCTTATATTTCATAGCTCTGGGGATATTTTAGTCTGACTGATTCATTTGAAATTCCACCTGGGGTGTGACAGCAAGGTTACACGAATGTTCAGTTTGAGAAATATTTCAAAGTCATTTTTGAGTATCTGCTTTGGGATTTAATGTAGCTGACTCTGTACTTACAATGTTTATTAATGCAGACTTGTTCTCGTCACTATATGGCAGGAATAATGCCGATGTGACGTAAAGCCCAACTCAACCCTCAACCCCCACAGAAGCTAGTATCGCTAAAAACCTGTGTGAGAACTCGTCAAGTATTTCTGTGTTGGAATACTTGAAAATGTCACTTTTCATTTCCTTCCTGGAAAAGTTGATGAAATGTTTGGAAACTGTTATAACAGATACAAATTTGCAGTATTTAGACATAATGGATTTGGCATTCTGGTGATCAGCAGACTTGATGGTCTTACCTTTGTTGGGAGACTTTACTGGTGGGTCAGTTCCATCTTCTCTTCAGGAAATTATTCCAAGCAATACACATGCTTGCTGGCCGTTGAGGCATTCAAACATTTCACAGGATATTCACTGATGTAATTGTGTGTTTAAATCAAAATGGAAGTTAACCATATTAAAAGGGGGGAGGGGGTTGGCCATACTGTGGAGATGGACAAGAGCAAATGGGGCATAAAGAGAAAATACCACATGGGTTCCAGTCAGGGTATTCCTACCTATTGGGTTTTGGTCTCATAGATAGAGACACTATAACTGACGAATTCAAATCATATCTTTGGTTAAAGAGAAATGGTTATGAGCACCAAACAGTTTACCACACAAACAATTATGTAGATCCACATACTGGGGCTCACACCAATACCATTGAAGGGTTTTGGGGTAATGTCAAATCAAAGTTTAAATCCATGCATGATGTATCCAAAGAACAACTTGGTGCGCATATTGAACTTATGTTCCGTTGAAACAACAAGAATGAGTACATGTTTTCCCTCATGACAGATCTCATTAGGAAATACCACCCCTTTGACTAGTTTTTCTGCTTGGTGTTCATAACTTTACAGAAACAGTATATACTTGTTGGGAAATACTTCCAGGTCTCGGCTGTAAAAGTATTTCCATAACTGTTGTGTATTTACCATTCCTTCTGAGTGGCATACAATTCCATTTCCCTCAACAGGATTCAAGCGATGAACTTGCATACACTCACACTTAATAAACTGAACCTGATGAAGTGTGTTAATTGGTACGACGTGTTCTTGTTTAGAAACAAGTTACGGTTTCATTTCCCTCAGCATGATTTAAGTGATAAGCCTGCATATGGATACACTTATTAAAATCAACCTGTGTCTAAGGAATTCAACAAGTGCAAATACATTCTTGGTCATTGTGGGGAAATTAAAGTTATTCAGAATACTATTTATGCTAAAAGAAAATACAAATAAACTGATGAGTTTCTAAAATGTGGGCCCACTTATTTTCGGCTCCTATAACAGGTGCTGAAGTGGGCCCACATTTTGGAATGACATTATTTTCGTTATATTATAAAAACAAAAGGGCATTACAGAATACCATGATAAAAAAGCAAGTTTCTACAATGTTGGCCAACTTGTTTCGGCTCCTATAACAGGTGCTGAAGTGGGCCCACATTTTGGAATGACATTATTACTACTGTATGCACGTGGTTCAACAATATATATGGATGGAAATAATGATGCTACAAAATACTTCCCGATATATAAACTTTTACAATATCTCATGTCACAGGTATTACTTCGTTCGGTAAGTTCAAACTGATCGTGTTGGCACAAGTGGAGGCAAAACAGCAAATACAAAACTAAAGCGCTTAACTCAAACATGCTCAGATTTACTTCCTTTCATCCAGCCATAATGATGTATCGCCTTCATGCTTCTGTAGTGGGTGCTATTCTGGGGAAACTAGATTCCTATCGTCAAAGTCCTGTTCCTGGGACAAGAAACCAATCTCCATGAAGCTGCCAGATTTTGAGAACCAACATAAAGACATCTCTGACATCGCTATGGCCACAACAGAACCACCCGAGGTGGAATCTGAACTTCAGGATGATGAAGTCACATCTGCAGATGTACACCGGACGTCTGTCTGTAACCTTCAACATGTGCCCGCTGACGGACCCGTGAGCGAGGTTGATGTTGACGACTTCGTTGCTGCGATATACCAGTTTGACATAAGTTTTACTTTGGACAGGTACAGGAAACCGATGAAAGATATGCTGTGATATATTTTATGGTGTCTTTTCGGAAGACAGGAAGTATTGTTGGCCATTTTGGTAAGCAAGCGTTTGATTCTGAGCAAAATCAACGACCCTGAACCAACTAGAAAGTTGGAACATCTTTTCACATTTGTGTCCTCAGATGTGGATAGAGTACAGAAGTAGTACGAGTACACGGTACAGCCGGTAGGAACTGGTACTATGGCTTTACGCGCAGACACCCAGAGCTGTCTTTATGGAAACCCGAAAAGCTCTCTACATCCTACATGTTTGAAGGAGACATCCAACAGTACAACACAAGTTAGGGTCGTATTTTAACTGATGAATCTCTCATCCATGCTCCAGCAAAACTATGGAACATGGATGAGAGTGGATTCCATCTGGAACACACACCCGTTACTTTAGTTGCAGGAAAAGGCTGTAGGAGGGTCCCGAGTAGGGTTAGCATGGCTCGGGACAATGTCACGGTTGTGGCATGTGTTAACATCGATGGCGATAAAATGCTACCTATATTTATTGTCAAAGGTAGAACCCCCAGATATTATTGTTATTCAATACTGCCAACGGACATCGTGTGCAATCTGGGCTTTTGAGGAGAAAGGTTGGGTTGATGATGAGCTTGGTGCCCTGTGGTTCCGTAATGTTTTCTTGAAGAACTATGGCCCTCAGAGACCACATATTCTTATTGTTGACCAGCACCACAGCAATGAAGTGCTGAAGATATTTCGTGTGAAACAGGAGATCATTATGCTCGTCATGGCCGCTCATAGCAGCAAATGACTGCAATTCCTCGGCAAAGGGTGTTTTCAATACCATTTGTACAGAGTTCATGAGTAGAAATGTACAGAACTTCGTGACCAAAATATCATATGCAGGGTTGTATGGCAGGGCTTGGTCTGATTCTACGACTCCTAGTAACATTAAGCAAGGGTTCAAAATTAGAGGGATATTCCCCTTATAACCCATCAGCCATACTTCCGCGGGCTTTCAGACCATGTCTGTCTGCGCCGACAACTGACCTGTCCCGTCTCTCTCCCCCTAGATCCTCATTTTAAGTTGCCTTGCCACAGACGACTGACAATCCCGTCTTTCTACGACAACCATTAGTGGTTTAACGTCGGCTTCATTTGAGTTGAAACATAATGAAGAGCAGAGTTGGGGCTAATGTTGTAAACCAGTTATGCCAAAGATATTAAATAAGTGGGGAATAAGTCTTTTCACACTGACGACTTGCCAGTCCGATCATTCTACACTGACGACTGGCCAGTCCCGTCTTCTACACTGACCAATCCCGTCTTTCTAAACTGACGACTGACCAGTCCCGTGTGTCCACACTGACGACCAACGAATCACATATTTTTACACTGATGACTCACCAATCCCATCTTTCTACACGGACGACTGACCAGTCCATCGGTAAGCTGTGTGTGGAATCCACCAATGTGCAACTGAAAATATATGTTTTCAAATGGAAGAATACATGGTGCAAGTGTTTTTTATGTTATATTCACGTTTCATTGGGTATTACGTTGTGTATTTTGAAAACCAGTACAGGCAATGTAGGCCGAGCTCTTTTCATTTGTTGTTACCTTAGCAATGTAAGGTAAGTCATGTACATTGTTAGCGTTGGTGTTACGAATAAACATGTTCTTCAACCTGTCAACTGGTTTCCACATGAAGGAACACCAAATATGTGAAGTATGAGGGTAAAGATATTGCCTTGGTAAGCAGCAGCCCTTACTGTTAGTCATAACTGTGTTTCCATACGAAACAGGGTTAGGGTCCTTGTTTCTTTTCTATGTAACTTTGTAGCAAATAAAACTAATGTTTTGAATACCGTAGTTCGTTATTTGCTCTTCAACTCATCTGCAGGTGCCCGCCTTCAAGTAATAGGCACTAGGAAGCTAAAAATACCAACCGTGATTTCATCACAAGGGATACAAAACGGAGGTTGTTCCGTGCCAGTGCACTGCAACATATAATTTGCCGTGATCTTAGGATGACGAGAGCTCATACCGTTGGAATTAGTATGTAAAATAGATCCAAGCCTTCTCTTCACCTTGTTCCATCGGTGTACCTGATGTGGCTTTATTTATTTGGCGTCTTTGGCCTTGATTTGTGCTTCTTCAGGTAAGCTGTGTCTGCCATGTTGCGACGTCTTAACTAGATGTTGTGAAATTTTCGTATCCTTGGTTACGTCATAATAGAAAATAACGGACATGGAAGGATTCTTCCGATAACGGTTGAAGAAGAAAGACCATTTATTGGGATAGTGGCATCTCTGTCGATAAGAAGATAACATGTAAGTTGACACCCGGCATGCCAGAGGCATTCTGAACGAAGCGCTTGTACAATCTTGCTGTTTCCCACTGTTTTAAATTTAATTGTACTGTGAATTTATTAATTGTAAAATACAACTTTGGCAGCGTGATTGTGTATTGTATTTACTATCATAAATTGTCTCTTGTATATAATAAATTTTGTCGTTGGTAACTTTTATAACTTGTTGTGAAATTATTTACTAGCTAAAACTGTTGTGTTGCTGTGGCTGGATGAGAGAGATCCAAACACCCACAATGTCTAAGTTCCTCTCCAGTCACCCCGTCGACCGTTACAATTGAAAAAAAAAAAATTCATTTGTAGCGCTGGTGTTACAAATAAACATGTTCTTCAACCTGTCAACTGGTTTCCACATGAACGAACACCAAATGTGTGAAGTGTGAGGGTAAAGATATTGCCTTGGTAAGCAGCAGCCCTTACTGTTAGTCATAACTGTGTTTCCATACGAAACAGGGTTAGTGTTAGGGTGCTTGTCTTTTCTATGTTACTTTGTAGCAAATAAAACTAATGTTTTGAATACCGTAGTTCGTTTTTTGTTTTTCAACACAACTGCAGGTGCCCGTCTTCAAGTAATAGGCACTAGGTCTGTTACCAAGCCTAATTCAAAACGAAACTAAAAATATAAACCGTGATTCTTTCATCACAAGGGATACAAAACGGAGGTTGTTCCATGCCAGTGCACTGCAACATATACTTTGCCGTGATTTTAGGATGACGAGAGCTCATACCGTTGGAATTAGTATGTAAAACAGATCCAAGCCTTCTCTTCACCTTGTTCCATCGGTCTACCTGATGTGGCGTAATTTATTTAGCGTCTTTGGCCTTGATTTGTGCTTCTTCAGGTAAGCTGTGTCTCGCCATGGGCGCCGCCATGTTGTGACGTCATAACTAGATGTTGTGAAAGTTTCGTATCCTTGGTTACGTCATAATAGAAAATAACGGAGATGGAAGGATTCTTCGGAAAACGGTTGAAGAAGAAAGACCATTTATTGGGATAGTGGCATCTCTGTCGATAAGAAGAAAAAATGTAAGTTGACACCCGGCATGCCAGAGGCATTCTGAACGAAGCGCTCGTACAATCTTGCTGTTCCCCACTGTTTTGAATTTAATTGTACTGTGAATTTATTAATTGTAAAATACAACTTTGGCAGCGTGATTGTGTATTGTATTGTTTTCCGATACAAGGAAGTGGGCCCACATTCGAAAATAAAGCAGGTATGTATTATTAAACAAGTATAATCAGGTATTGCTAAGAAAATAAATTCAAAACGTTGTGTATTTCTTGAAATAAACGACTGATGGAAATGTTTTAAGATGAAAACACAATCAAAAGTCAGGGTTGAAACCCCGCGAAACTGTCAGATTCGGACCTCATGAATATTAATGAGACAAGCCCCCGTCGTGTCACTGGAGAAGCTGTGAGCCAGGCGACGTTCTATTGGCCCAAATAATCAACCTTTGTGGGTCAGGTCAAAGGTGAGTCTAATTTGCATACTACTGTTCCCGTAGATTTTTACTACGAAGTTATCACTCGGTTTGAAGTTGAAAATAATGGGAAATGGACGAATTCCGTGAGTGTTGCGTGACGAAATATTGTGAAAAACGTTTATTACAGTGTCCTAAAGAATTTTGGCTCAAACGAAGTTATCCCATTGTGTGTCAAAAAGAAAGATTTTGCAAAATTTGTGGACTGCCAACTCAAGAAAAAAGTGATTACATAGAAGATTTTCAACAGGATGAAGCAAATTACAGATTTTATGACACAGGTTTCAGACCACTTTTCCCAGAACATTCAGTTGATGTGCTGTGTTATTTTAAATATACACTGAGATAGAAACGAACCATCAATGGGAAAAGATACAGAAGAAATGTTTTGAATGCTGTCTTTTACATGAATAGTCTGAACTTGAAATTTTTCATACATCAGACATTTAGATACCCACCCAGGTCATGCATTGAACTTAAAGTCAGATCCTTGCTTGCAAAATATGTCTCTGGATTCCATGAGAACTATGATGACTTAGGTGCCTGCTTCTGTGTGTGTCATACATAATGTTTTTCAAACATATCCTGAATGAATTAAAAGCAGTGTCTAAAGACCTACCAGCTAAGGAAGGAAGAGTAATTCAGCTTGTACATTGGTGGTCCAAAAAGAAACAGTCCTTTATAACTCAAATAGGAAGTTTCACAGGATGACGAGAGCTCATACCGTTGGAATTAGTATGTAAAACAGATCCAAGCCTTCTCTTCACCTTGTTCCATCGGTCTACCTGATGTGGCGTAATTTATTTAGCGTCTTTGGCCTTGATTTGTGCTTCTTCAGGTAAGCTGTGTCTCGCAATGTTGTGACGTCATAACTAGATGTTGTGAAAGTTTCGTATCCTTGGTTACGTCATAACAGAAAATAACGGAGATGGAAGTATTCTTCGGAAAACGGTTGAAGAGGAAAGACCATTTATTGGGATAGTAGCATCTCTGTCGATAAGAAGATAACATATAAGTTGACACCCGGCATGACAGAGGCATTCTGAACGAAGCGCTTGTACAATCTTGCTGTTCCCCACTGTTTTAAATTTAATTGTACTGTGAATTTATGAATTTGCAATACAACTCTGGCAGCGTGATTGTGTATTGTATTTACTATCATAAATTGTTTCTTGTATATAATAAATTTTGTCGTTGGTAACTTTTATAACTTGTTGTGAAATTATTTACTTGTTAAAACTGTTGTGTTGCTGTGGCTGGATGAGAGAGATCCAAACACCCACAATGTCTAAGTTCCTCTCCAGTCACCCTGTCGACCGTTACAATTTGAAAAAAAAAATTCATTTGTGGCTCTGGTGTTACAAATAAACATGTCCTTAAACCTGTCAACTGGTTTCCACATGAACGAACACCAAATGTGTGAAGTGTGAGGGTAAAGATATTGCCTTGGTAAGCAGCAGCCCTTACTGTTAGTCATAACTGTGTTTCCATACGAAAGGGCCCAGAAGAGGCACCAATCATCACAGGGGTCCCGTTCGAGTCGATTACGTAAATGATCCGGAAAACCGTGACAAAACCTTCTACAAGCGAAGGAATACCCTACTGGAAAAGGTATGTCATTGTTGAAACATGAAATATTTATTCACCACTGTCATCGTCATCCACCAAAGCTTGCAGTTGTGCCAAAAACTCCACTATCTCTGGCTTAGTTTTCGATTTCAGAGATTTGTGTGCCTCTGTCACCGCTGCATTAGGCAACATGCAATACACAAAAATACAGTACTGTTGGTTCACATATATGATGAAATATGACCACTCTAAATAACACATAATGACATACTGTCCGAGAATGCCTATGACACAAGAACAACACACTCAAACTGAAGATGCAAGGAAACATGATAAATAACACTTAAAACAGACATAGGATGTAAGAAGGCACAGTCATAGTAATTACTCCAGATATTTTGTCTGAATAACGAAATAATCTGCATATACATCAGGAAGAAGTGTGAAACATGCATCATCGACATCAATATCAGCCTGAGATGATGCACATGAACAAATTGACCCAAAAATTGTATCACCTGCCCAATAGGCTGTAAAAACTGACACATAACGATTGATGGCGTGTACGGAATAAGAATACCCGTCCGTTGTGTGGATAACGCATTCACAGAACAATTGAAACATGTGTAAATCCAGAGCGCTATGAAGGATGAATGAATGAAAATACACCTTGCTGCGTACATAAAAAGCATACAGTAATACATTTCACCAAATGATGCCGCCATTCACCTCCATTGATGTGACAACTGCGCTCTGCTCATGTTAATGGGCTTGTTGGCTTCCACCCTCTCAGCTGCGGTGATGATGACCTTTGGCAGTGCCAAAACGGTGCAACCAGCATGTCTCTTTTTCACTGTAATTGATGTAATGTACAGTACACCAATGTGAACAATGATATATATCATCTACCACAAACAACAGTACTGTATACAAGATACTTTCATGTACAACTGCCTGTTCTCATACCAATGCTGTCGACATTGTACCAGATGGATATCCAACAAGTCCCTGGGATGCAGCCCGCTGTGAGGTTGATCTCCATTGGTTGCTGGAAGTGGCCAACACGTCTAAGCCAACGACGCCATCCCAGAATTTCACACTGTAATGAATCTTCATTAACAGTGGAGAACTGGTAGGCGTCGTGGTCGCTCCCTAGAACGGTCTCGAGCATCTGCAATACATGTAACATGATTACTCACTCATCCTAGGCCACCAAGTAATCAGTTTCATGCATATGATGAATGTTTCTGCAGGCAAAAGAGATACACATTATAACGGGTGCCCGGATAACCCTCACAATTGAGCCTGAGATGGGTGGGGAGGCCCAATCATTCATTTCACACCTTGATGATCAGGTGGGTTTTACATGAATATTGATATGTGTAACATATGCATGATACATAAATGGAATGAAATCGTGATTGTACAAATCTTCCGAATAAGGTATGAAATTCATACCAACCAACTGAGCATTATCAATGCAGTGTGATGAAATTATGAATGGAATAGGTGACCAGTCTGAGATAGCTGTATCAATGTGATCATAGTGATCGGGTGATGTTGACAATAAGGAATATGGAATGCTATTGCTGTATGTTTAACACATCAATTTTCCAAAATGTGATGTGTCTACCTCCTATTGAGTAAGTTAATGTTTGGCCATTGTTTTTGCTCTAAATACCCATAATCATTGATTGAATTGCAACATAATACACATGTAAGTACAGCTATCCACAGTCATTTCACCCTGCATGTTTCACAACAAACTGATGGCTGGTGAGGTAAGTAACCCAAAATTATTAAGACACATATCCTCTTCTGCTGCTAATTCATAACTGAAATCGGGATAACTTAATCCGTCATTATGTTGAGCAGGCAAAATATAAAATGTAATAAAAATATTTGTCCCATTATGATAACCATCGTCAAATACGCACTACATTCAGCACCCCACTGATACATTAAAATAAATATTTTCCATCACCAATGCACAATAATGCACTATTACTCATGCTCCTTACATAGGACTATTGGCACATGTAAAACAAATGGATTATAATCATATCTGCGTACATCGACAACTGTCGCACGCAGTGTTGTCGATGTTTGCCGAATTGGTTTTCAATAAACAAATTCTTATAGGATATCCGTAAAGAGTGCTGGAAGGGACATAACTCTATATGGATTCGCTGTCACTAATCATCGTCTGCTATGACGCTCTACATCACTAATAATGATAGCTTGTATGATAGCGTACGAAAGGGCATGTGGTGTTCGGAACCCGCACAAAAGGGCAGTGTGCTTGATGTATGGTATCCATAGTAGTTTGAAGATAGCTTTAGTTAAATTCAGTTCAATATGTCCCGGCCAGGTATGAGGAGGAAATGTTTGAACATGAGATGTCGTTTCAGTTCGACATCTGTTAGATTACTGTTGTGCACCTATTTCCAAGTGTTTAGCAAAAGCAGCTGGATCAGTGTGTATTTCTGACTGGCATCGTGGACAGATAAACCAGTTACTTAACATCTTGGACAACAGACTGTAAGGGGATCCATCACACACCAGGCCTATCCATTGACGTACTGTCCCCAGTGCTGTCGTTTCCTGAAGGGTGGTGAGGATTGTTCGTAAACTATCATAGCTGTTTGGATTGCACATGATAGGATCTCCAAGGGACATTTTAGGTGGTGGTTGAGGGTGATTATGAGGTAGAAAACTGTATGGATCAGAAGATGTTTTATTGGTTTGTGGAAGCACAAATTGGGTGTCAGAATCTAACTGATCCATATAGGTTCCTTCCGCTGTCTGTATCTGTGCTTCAACTAAGGTGTGTAGTCGGATTCAACAAATTCATCGAACAGATGATTGATCATGTTGTCTGCTTCCATGTAATCTTTCAACAATGAATCGTATGACGGCCATGAAAAAGTATGACAGCCATTGGTAGGGTGAAAGTTCTCGATTGGTTTGTATGTTAGTGACAGGATTTGAAATGTACATCACATTGGTTATGACACTCTGCTTTGTCTTATAATTGATCGTGATCGTAATTCGCCAGTTCCTCTGTATTACTTGGTTATTATCAAATACAACCACTATATCTGTATTGTGAGGGCACTCATTAGGGATGAGGGATACCAACTTCAAGCCAATTTCTGATGGTGCCTTATGACCCACCATATGACCAACCATTGAATGAGGTTTGTTATTGTCTTACTCCCACTGGAGAAATAGCACAGAATGTTCAGTAGGAAGGCCACAGGTGTTATGATACTTGATGTACTGATGCTGCAGAGATTTTCTATCCTGCGCACAAACAGTATTTTGTTTTATGGGATAGATGGTGTACGTCATTACCAAGTAGTGCAGAAAACAGTGTAATGAGTTTGTCTGACAATTTTGCCAATATGTTGGTGGCAAGAACAGCCCCTCATAAGTCTCTGTCTTTCTATATAGTCCAGAAATGGTCTCTGTATGTTCACTCAAATCCTGGCTGAGTGATGAGCCTACTGCAGTTATGATTTTCGTTATGTCATTGTCACTGTATATATTGTCTGCAAAACCTTGCAACACAGTTTCTTATGCATCCAAATGATGCTGGTTGTTAGGTATTTTGCCAATTAACTCGCGTTCCGTATATTCTGCACAGGCCGTACATAAGTATGTTGATTTTGGCTTAAACAATCCATTGTCTGACAACGTATCAATTACAACTTTGCGGAATTTTCTGGATTTAATCTGGTAAATGTGGTAATTGTCATCACTAACAAAATCATGGTGTTTCGACCAACTACATCTCTTCGTTGGGGGCATTTTGTTACCTGCAATGTGAAGAATGTGACAATATGAATTCATATTTTTTTGGGTGAGGATGCTTTCTGATTTCATTTTGTGGTAGTCCAACCACACCCCACCCAACCTTCTCTGTTTCTGTACATAGTCCATGTCACCCATGGTTTTGGGGTGGGGGTGTGTTATGATCGATGGATGTGCACCACCACCACACACACCTCTCCCTCCCTCTCTGTCGTTACATCGTCCCTTACACCAATGTTCCTGGGAGGTAGGGATTTTCGGACTGTGCATCCCCCACATCTCCCCTCTATTTTGTACATAGTCCCTTCCCACCCATGGCCGGGTGTGTGTGTGTGAGTCTGTTAATACCTCCCCAACCCCCTCTATTTCTGTACATAGTCCCTACACCCATGGCTGATGATGGTAGCATGTGATGACCACCCCCAACATTTATGTACATGGTCCCTTCCACCCACCCCAACAACAGCACGCCCCTCAACCACCACCAAGTTATCGTTTCAACCATACGTATTTTTGCCCACTTGCATTGGTTAACTCTCCAGTGATGTGTACACTGACTTGTTACATGTCTGGATTAATTAAACATTTTTTATTTTTCTCCTTTGTTTTGTTTTGTCTATATGACTCCTGTGCTCAGCTGATGCGACATCAGTTTTGTCTGTACTGCGCCTCCATAGTTTTGACTGGTGCGCCGGTCCTGTTTGGATTATCGCCCTTCACAGGCAACCAGAGGGCGCTTGGTGGTGACTTCCGACCAGACCATTTCGTCACCACTCGCCCTTTCCGTAACCTCCAAGAAGACTCGTCCCCCACTCGATAATTTTGTTATGTGTGAAAAATACGACAAACCAATCAGAACGCGCGTAAATGAGCGCGGTGCTTTGATAAAAAATAATCCCGAGTAATTTAAATCGTTTATGGCATTCTGCCATTGTTTAAAGAATCATGAAAACTATATATCGTCATATTGAAAGTGACAAATAACGTAGCTAAAAGGATTTTGCTGGCTATTATGAAGTTTTAATAAGAATCATGCTATTGACTGAGAGATTCAAATACACGCACGTGCGTTTGTTGACATAACGGCTCTCATGGGCCCAACTCAGTGTATTTCTGACGGGCTTGTTATGGAGATTGTACGTGAGCTTCGACCAATGTTAGGAACAATAATATCGTGTTTGTATGTAACTAATCAACCTTAATCTTAAACATTGGGCTTATATTTCATAGCTCTGGGGATATTTTTAGTCTGACTGTTTTTGGTCATTCATGTTGTTTTCAGCGAATTCATTTGAAATTCCACCTGGGGTGTGACAGCAAGGTTACACGAATGTTCAGTTTGAGAAATATTTCAAAGTCATTTTGAGTATCTGCTTTGGGATTTAATGTAGCTGAAAAATATTATTTTATTTGTATATTCAATAAAACAGTTCCCATTCGTGATTATTAAACCTTATTTAGAAAATTGGAAATATAAGGTGAACAGCTGGTAATAATTACATAAGAATATGTCTTCACAAATATGTTTTTTCCCTTCTTTAGTTGGGGCAGTGGGGTAGCCTAGTGGTTAAAGCGTTGGTTCGTCACGCCGAAGACCTGGGTTCGAATCCCGACATGGGTACAATGTGTGAAGCCCATTCTGGTGTCCCCCGCCGTGATGTTGCTTGAATATTGCTAAAAGCGGCGTAAAACCAAACTCAGTCAGTCAGTCCTTCTTTTAGTTGTATCAAAGAGGTTTAATTCTTTAAAACCCCCACAACAACAACCTAGCAATGTACATGTACTTCGGTGATGTTAAGAAACATTGGTATCAAACAGGCATAGAGTTATCGTTCTTGTTTAAAGTAGTTCTGATGTTCATGCGCCAATATGAAACCTTCGAGAGGGCACGAGTCGCTATTCGGCTTGTCCCGGAATAACACGAGTGGGTCACAAATGGGACCAGACATTACGTAGCGTGGTGAGGATGTTTGCATTTTCATAAGATTATATCATGTTGTTGTTTATTTGACTCCATATTGCGACTGTTATGTGTATTAGTTCTGACAGGGGCCTATGGTTAGTGGGGGTTAGCGCCCCAAATGCGGCATTATTTGGTCACACGTGTGCCACCGTAGCCTCGTTGGAGGTTTCATTGATAAATATAACCACTCACCAGATTGCGCCGATGTGAACTGACGCTGGGCCAGGTAAGTTGCGGTTTTTATGCGCTTTATGGGTGGGTTTATTATCCCGACCGGGTTCAAGTACCCTTTTCGGGGTTGTACCGAACTTGTTGACAAGCCCTTATCTCCACTGCTGATCCCGTACAGTGATTTCAAACCCAAGGTGGGACACTCAAGTAGGAAGAAATAAACTGTATGAATTGAAGCCAACAATTGGTTATACCTACTTGGGTTGTCAGTCAAGACGTGATGAGGTCATTTTACGACGATGTCGTATTGGCCACAGTCGGTTTACTACATGACTATCTGCTGAAAACGGATGGGGATGGACTCCCATGTGTGTCTCTCTTTGCGATGAGGTTTTCACCATCAAGCATATTTCCCTGCTTGACTGTGTGGATCTATCGTCTGCAAGGGACTCACATTATGATGCAACAAATCTGAAAGATCTGTTCTCCCGCGTGAGCGCTCATCTGATAATTGAACTACCTGAGGGAAGTTGATCTGTATCATAAACTGTAACTGTGTAATGTCACTAACAAATTGCCTGCTTTTAAATTTAGTGCTATGACTTTTTCTGTCTTTAAATGACAATGTAATGAATATATGTTTTGAAATAAAACTCATTTTGACTCTGTACTTACAATGTTTATTAATGCAGACTTGTTCTCGTCACTATATGGCAGGAATAATGCCGATGTGACGTAAAGCCCAACTCAACCCTCAACCCCCACAGAAGCTGCAGTATCGCTAAAAACCTGTGTGAGAACTCGTCAAGTATTTCTGTGTTGGAATACTTTGAAAATGTCACTTTTCATTTCCTTCCTGGAAAAGTTGATGAAATGTTTGGAAACTGTTATAACAGATACAAATTTGCAGTATTTAGACCTATTGGGTTTTGGTCTCATAGATAGACACTAAAAATGTTTTTATTCAGTGTTGAGAACAGAACCACTGAAACATTACTACCCATAGTACTTCCCCTATGTTGAAGTTGGCACTCTGATCATAACTGACGAATTCAAATCATATCTTTAGTTAAAGAGAAATGGTTATGAGCACCAAACAGTTTACCACACAAACAATTATGTAGATCCACATACTGGGGCTCACACCAATACCAATGAAGGGTTTTGGGGTAATGTCAAATCAAAGTTTAAATCCATGCATGGTGTATCCAAAGAACAACTTGGTGCGCATATTGAACTTATGTTCCGTTGGAACAACAAGAATGAGTCCACATTTTCCCTCATGACAGATCTCATTAGGAAATACCACCCTTTGACTAGTTTTTCTGCTTGGTGTTCATAACTTTACAGAAACAGTATATACTTGTTGGTAAATACTTCCAGGTCTCGGCTGTAAATTATTTCCATAACTGTTGTGTATTTACCATTCTTCTTCTGAGTGGCAGACAATTCCATTTCCCTCAACAGGATTCAAGCGATGAACTTGCATACACTCACACTTAAGAAACTGAACCCGATGAAGTGTGTTAATTGGTACGGCGTGGTTCTTGTTTAGGAACAAGCTACAGTTTCATTTCCCTCAGCATGATTTAAGTGATAAGCCTGCATTTGGATACACTTATTAAAATCAACCTGTGTCTAAGGAATTCAACAAGTGCAAATACATTTCTTGGTCATTGTGGGAAATTAAAGTCATTCAGAATACTATTTATGCTAAAAGAAAATACAAATAAACTGATGAGTTTCTGAAATGTGGGCCCACTTATTTTCGGCTCCTATAATAGGTGCTGAAGTGGGACCACATTTTGAATGACATTACTGCTACTGTATGCACGTGGTTCAACAATATATATGGATGGAAATAATGATGCTACAAAATACTTCCCGATATATAAACTTTTACAATATATCATGCCACAGGTATTACTTCGTTCGGTAAATTCAAACTGATCGTGTTGGCACAAGTGGAGGCAAAACAGCAAATACAAAACTAAAGCGCTTAACTCAAACATGCTGAGATTTACTTCTTTCATCCAGCCATAATGATGTAATAGTCAAGGAGCTTATGGGATTCCGTGAAAGTTTTTTGATGAAAGCAAATCATATATTCTTTTGTGTTTATATGTTAAAGGAGTTTAAAAAAATGTTTGGTTCCAATTTGAATATTGATGCGAAAGCTAATTTTAGCTCAAAATCCAAGATGGCCACCAAAATTTAACTGGGAACTGAAAACGTTGCAAAAACTCGGAACAAATCAATGGTTTTAATATCAAAAACCATGCATATTTGGTTACGGAATATATTTCTCTTATGCTGTAAGTCACCTGATGTTTTTAGTTCGATTTTAGTAATAAATTTACATAATACGAGCTATTTTTAGCTCTAAAAGTTATAATGATGAATAAAACCCCCATTTCTCCACAAGGCATATATTTTGTATAGAACTAGTACAATATGAGAAAGGAATATACTTTTTACCCTGTTTATCAACTATAGAAGAGGTCTTTACATGAAACTGCGACCCAGAAATATACTCTTCAAAAAAAAAAGAAACGCACAAGCAATTTTTAGAAGAATTTCTTGCATTAGTTTAAGAGCAATTATTTCATGTAATCCCAATGGTAAAAAGGTGAAAATTCAAATATCTATAGACAAAGCCTTTACTGTTGTGTTTCTGTTTACTTGAGTCCACAAGATGGCGTCAAAGTCAGTTCTTTGTTTGGCCACCATTGGCAGCAATTACTGCTCGGCACCATCTCGGCACAGACTGGATAAGTTGACGAAGAAGCTCTTATCATTGTAGGCGACTTCAATTTCCATTTTGACAAGGATAACCATGACACTAAACAAATACTTAATCTTCTTGAAGTCCACAACTGTGTACAACTTGCGTCAGAGGCAAGCCACATAGGTGGACACACTCTGGGACTGGATAGTTACCCGTGCTTCAGACGCGTTTGTCAGTTGTGTATCTGTATAGGATCTACAACTCTCTGATCATTTCCATATCTTTGTGAGCTTGGACCTCTCAATACCCAGTCCAAATGTGAAGATTACTCGTTGTGAGAACATGCGCTCCCTGGATACTTTTAAAGACAATTTGCTAAACTCAGACCTTATACTTGAGCCACCATCTGATGCTGAGAGTCTCGTTCTGCTATACAATAGAGTTCTATCTGAGCTGCTATATAGACAAACATACACCAGTGAAGTCATACCAGTCACTAAAACATCTGCTTGGGACTTCACAGCTGAAGTTCGACAAGCAAAAAAGGACAAGACGAAAGCAGAACGCAGATGGAAAACAATCTTTCCTGGAGATTCATCGCCAAATGTATATTTCAGCCAAAAATCACTCAACAACGGTCATCAGACAAATTAACATTTCAATTCTAAGATTGAAGCCAACGAGTCAAGTCCAAAGTTGCTGTTCAAACTTTTCTTCAGTATCTTGAGTAAACACTTTGAATCGACACTTCCGACATCTGATGACAATGAAGTAATAGCACAGACATTTTCGGATTATTTCTACAAAAGGATCCAAGAACATTTATGACAAGATTTCATCTTCTGCGGCTTTGGGTGAAGCTGATATTCCTCCAAAAAATGTTTGATGGCACGCCCCTTACTCATATAGATAGTTTCACTGATATTTACCAACATTAGTGCTGATTATTAACTCTTCTACTTCTTCTGGTTATGTCCCAAGTGTACTTAAGTCAGCTCTAGTTAGGCCACATCTGAAGAAATCAAGCCTTGATTAGGAGGATCCAAAAAAACTACAGGCCTGTTTCAAACTTAGCATTTATATCCAAGCTCATTGAACGTGCAGTCTCCAGTCGTCTCATGGGCCACCTTTCCTGGCATAGCCTCTACGAGGTGTTCCTATCAGCCTGCAGAGCACACCACAGCACAGACGGGCTCTGATGAAGATCCTGAATGACCAACGATGTGGTATGGACATGGGACAAGTGGCCCTGCTCTACATTACCATTGGCCTTTTAGCAGTGCCTTTGACACGATTGATTACCAGAGACTCCTCAAAACTTGATACAGAACTTGATTCAGCTTTATCACTAGCTGGCATCTTATCTACAGGGACAGGACTCAAACCGTTGTTGTTGGTGAGTCTGTGTCAACCGCATCTAGGCTTTTGAGTGCGGAGTCCCCTCAAGGATCCGTGCCTGATTCCGATCCTCTTCACCCCCTCTACACTGTTCCATGGCAAACCTTAATCTTGACCCACTTCTACGCAGATGACACTCAGCTGTGGAAGTTATTTCTCTCTATCAGACATCAGACTGCCAGAAGATGTCATCAAATGCCTTGGAAATTAAATTAAGAGAAAACACAGTCCATTCTTCTGGGACAGGCTGGAAAACACAAGCAGTGTGATGATTAGCAGTGTGGTGTCTGTGGAGCAACCATTCCTCTTTCTTCCACTGTCAACGATCTGGATGTTGTAATCGATCAAGATCTAAGTATGACAGAACACGAAAGTATGTTACTAAAACTTGCTACTCCCATCTCCACAATATCAAAGGCCAGACTGTTCTTACCAAAGATGCCTCAAAAAACTCTCTGCCTCAGCCTAGTCACATCTCGTATGAACTACTGTAACAGCCTTTTTGGCCGAATCTCCATCTTGTGTCACTGACTAACTCCAATGCATACAGAATTTAGCTGGTCGCATTACCTCCCAGATCACCACCAGATAAAAAGCACATCACACCAACTCTAAAGGACATTCATTATTGGCTGCCCGTGAAACACAGATTGTCCTTCAAACTATTCTGTCTCTCATACCAGAGCATGACTAACACGGCTCCAGTCTACCTTTCAGATTTAACTGAGAGAGTGTTTTCTCTCATCATTTCATTATATTCTTTATCTATTTGTAAAGAACTCTGCTTCTAGAAGAAAACTTCAAGCTGCTATAATAAGAAATTGATAAATCATAATCTGATATCGACCAACTACATTTTGAAATAAGGACTGCTCCCTTACTGACAGTCTCACCAAACAAAAATAAACATCTCTTTTTTGTTTCATACATAACTGTTCTTTAATAACTTGATTTACATTGAGTTGATGATCATGTACGTACAAAATGCACAAAAACCTACATCTGCTTAAATTCGTCTGCTAGCTGCCATTTTTAGAGAGGGAGTGTTCATTATATATATATTTTTTTAATTTTAATAAATATATTTTTGGGGTTTTCTTTAATAAAATATTTCATGAAGTAGAGAAACACACTTGGATAAAGTTAATAACCTCAAACTTTAAATATTCAACTCTCCCATTATGACCTTCTGACCTTTTAGCAACCTTTTCCACAACCACTTTGTACAGTGCTCAAAAAGTACTATTTGGTACCATATTTCAACTTGGAACCAAACTTTTCATTTAACTAGTATGTCTGATGAATGCAATAAAACACAATGTCTTGCTTTCATCACAAAACTTCCACGGACTTGAATGCTGTACCCATCCTACCAGACTATATCGCCTTCATGCTTCTGTAGTGGGTGCTATTCTGAGGAAACTAGATTCCTATCGTCAAAGTCCTGTTCCTGGGACAAGAAACCAATCTCCATGAAGCTGCCAGATTTTGAGAACCAACATAAAGACATCTCTGACATCGCTATGGCCACAACAGAACCACCCGAGGTGGAATCTGAACTTCAGGATGATGAAGTCACATCTGCAGATGTACACCGGACGTCTGTCTGTAACCTTCAACATGTGCCCGCTGACGGACCCGTGAGCGAGGTTGATGTTGACGACTTCTGTTGCTGCGATATACCAGTATGACATAAGTTCTACTTTGACAGGTACATGAAACCGATGAAAGATATGCTGTGATATATTTTATGGTGTCTTTTGGGGAAGACAGGAAGTATTGTTGGCCATTTTGGTAAGCAAGCGTTTGATTCTGAGCAAAACCAACGACCCTGAACCAACTAGAAAGTTGGAACATCTTTCACATTTGTGTCCTCAGATGTGGATAGAGTACAGAAGTAGTAAACGAGTACACGGTACAGTCGGTTGGAACTGGTACTATGGTTTTATGCGCAGACACCCAGAGCTGTCTTTATGGAAACCCGAAAAGCCTTTCTACATCCTACATGTTTGAAGGAGACATCCAACAGTACAACACAAGTTAGGGTCGTATTTTATCCGATGAAGCTCTCATCCATGCTCCAGCAAAACTATGGAACATGGATGAGAGTGGATTCCATCTGGAACACACACCCGTTACTTTAGTTGCAGGAAAAGGCTGTAGGAGGGTCCCGAGTAGGGTTAGCATGGCTCGGGACAATGTCACGGTTGTGGCATGTGTTAACGGCGATGGCGATAAAATGCTACCTATATTTATTGTCAAAGGTAGAACACCCCAGATATTATTGTTATTCAATACTGCCAACGGACATCGTGTGCAATCTGGGCTTTTGAGGAGAAAGGTTGGGTTGATGATGAGCTTGGTGCCCTGTGGTTCCGTAATGTTTTCTTGAAGAACTATGGCCTTCTAGAGACCACATATTCTTATTGTTGACTACACCACCACAGCAATGAAGTGTTGAGACATTGTTTCGTGCGTGAAACAGGAGATCATTATGCTCGTCATGGCCGCTCATAGCAAAATGACTGCAATTCCTCGGCAAAGGGTGTTTTCAATACCATTTGTACAGAGTTCATGAGTAGAAATGTACAAAACTTCGTGACCAAAATATCATATGCAGGGATGTATGGCAGGGCTTTGGTCTGATTCTACGATTCCTAGTAACATTGCCAAGGGTTCAAAATTAGAGGGATATTCCCCTTATAACCCATCAGCCATACCTCCGCTGGCTTTCAGACCATGTCTGTCTGCACCGACAACTGACCTGTCCTGTCTTTCTCTCCCCCTAGATCCTCATCTTAAGTTGCCTTTGCCACAGACGACTGACAATCACGTCCTTCTATGACAACCATTAGGGGTTTAACGTCGGCTTCATTTAAGTTGAAAAATAATGTAGAGCAGAGTTGGGTTTAATGTTGTAAACTAGTTATGCCAAAGATATTAAATAAGTGGGGAATAAGTCTTTCCACACTGACGACTGACCAGTCCCATCATTCTACACTGACTGGCCAGTCCCGTCTTTCTACACTGAAATCCTGTCTTTCTAAACTGACGACTGACCAGTCCCGTCTGTCCACACTGACGACCAACCAATCACATATTTTTACACTGATGACTCACCAATCCCATCTTTTCTACACGGACGACTGACCAGTCCATCGGTAAGCTGTATGTGGAATCCACCAATGTGCAACTGAAAATATATGTTTTCAAAATGGAATACATGGTGCAAGTGTTTTTATGTTATATTCACGTTTCATTGGGTATTACGTTGTGTATTTTGAAAACCAGTACAGGCAATGTAGGCGGAGCTCTTTTCATTTGTTGTTACCTTAGCAATGTAAGGTATGTCATGTACATTGTTAGCTCTGGTGTTACAAATAAACATGTCCTTAAACCTGTCAACTGGTTTCCACATGAACGAACACCAAATGTGTGAAGTGTGAGGGTAAAGATATTGCCTTGGTAAGCAGCAGCCCTTACTGTTAGTCATAACTGTGTTTCCATACGAAACAGGGTTAGGGTTAGGGTGCTTGTATCTTTTCTATGTAACTTTGTAGCAAATAAAACTAATGTTTTGAATACCGTAGTTCGTTATTTGCTCTTCAACTCATCTGCAGGTGCCCGTCTTCAAGTAATAGGCACTAGGCTGTTACCAAGCCTAATTCAAAACGAAACTAAAAATATAAACCGTGATTCTTTCATCACAAGGGATACAAAACGGAGGTTGTTCCATGCCAGTGCACTGCAACATATAATTTGCCGTGATCTTAGGATGACGAGAGCTCATACCGTTGGAATTAGTATGTAAAACAGATCCAAGCCTTCTCTTCACCTTGTTCCATCGGTCTACCTGATGTGGCGTAATTTATTTCGCGTCTTTGGTCTTGATTTGTGCTTCTTCAGGTAAGCTGTGTCTCGCCATGGGCGCCGCCATGTTGTGACGTCATAACTAGATGTTGTGAAAGTTTCGTATCCTTGGTTACGTCATAATAGAAAATAACGGAGGTGGAAGTATTCTTCGGAAAACGGTTGAAGAGGAAAGACCATTTATTGGGATAGTGGCATCTGTCGATAAGAAGATAACATGTAAGTTGACACCCGGCATGCCAGAGGCATTCTGAACGAAGCGCTTGTACAATCTTGCTGTTCCCCACTGTTTTAAATTTAATTGTACTGTGAATTGATTAATTGTAAAATACAACTTTGGCAGCGTGATTGTGTATTGTATTTACTATCATAAATTGTCTCTTGTATATAATAAATTTTGTCGTTGGTAACTTTTATAACTTGTTGTGAAATTATTTACTTGTTAAAACTGTTGTGTTGCTGTGGCTGGATGAGAGAGATCCAAACACCCACAATGTCTAAGTTCCTCTCCAGTCACCCCGTCGACCGTTACAATTTGAAAAAAAAAATTCATTTGTAGCGCTGGTGTTACAAATAAACATGTTCTTCAACCTGTCAACTGGTTTCCACATGAACGAACACCAAATGTGTGAAGTGTGAGGGTAAAGATATTGCCTTGGTAAGCAGCAGCCCTTACTGTTAGTCATAACTGTGTTTCCATACGAAACAGGGTTAGGGTTAGGGTGCTTGTATCTTTTCTATGTAACTTTGTAGCAAATAAAACTAATGTTTTGAATACCGTAGTTCGTTTTTGTTTTTCAACACAACTGCAGGTGCCCGTCTTCAAGTAATAGGCACTAGGCTGTTACCAAGCCTAATTCAAAACGAAACTAAAAATATAAACCGTGATTCTTTCATCACAAGGGATACAAAACGGAGGTTGTTCCATGCCAGTGCACTGCAACATATAATTTGCCGTGATCTTAGGATGACGAGAGCTCATACCGTTGGAATTAGTATGTAAAACAGATCCAAGCCTTCTCTTCACCTTGTTCCATCGGTCTACCTGATGTGGCGTAATTTATTTCGCGTCTTTGGCCTTGATTTGTGCTTCTTCAGGTAAGCTGTGTCTCGCCATGGGCGCCGCCATGTTGTGACGTCATAACTAGATGTTGTGAAAGTTTCGTATCCTTGGTTACGTCATAATAGAAAATAACGGAGATGGAAGGATTCTTCGGAAAACGGTTGAAGAAGAAAGACCATTTATTGGGATAGTGGCATCTCTGTCGATAAGAAGATAACATGTAAGTTGACACCCGGCATGCCAGAGGCATTCTGAACGAAGCGCTTGTACAATCTTGCTGTTCCCCACTGTTTTAAATTTAATTGTACTGTGAATTTATTAATTGTAAAATACAACTTTGGCAGCGTGATTGTGTATTGTATTTACTATCATAAATTGTCTCTTGTATATAATAAATTTTGTCGTTGGTAACTTTTATAACTTGTTGTGAAATTATTTACTAGCTAAAACTGTTGTGTTGCTGTGGCTGGATGAGAGAGATCCAAACACCCACAATGTCTAAGTTCCTCTCCAGTCACCCCGTCGACCGTTACAATTTGAAAAAAAAAATTCATTTGTAGCGCTGGTGTTACAAATAAACATGTTCTTACAACCTGTCAACTGGTTTCCACATGAACGAACACCAAATGTGTGAAGTGTGAGGGTAAAGATATTGCCTTGGTAAGCAGCAGCCCTTACTGTTAGTCATAACTGTGTTTCCATACGAAACAGGGTTAGGGTTAGGGTGCTTGTATCTTTTCTATGTAACTTTGTAGCAAATAAAACTAATGTTTTGAATACCGTAGTTCGTTTTTGTTTTTCAACACAACTGCAGGTGCCCGTCTTCAAGTAATAGGCACTAGGCTGTTACCAAGCCTAATTCAAAACGAAACTAAAAATATAAACCGTGATTCTTTCATCACAAGGGATACAAAACGGAGGTTGTTCCATGCCAGTGCACTGCAACATATAATTTGCCGTGATCTTAGGATGACGAGAGCTCATACCGTTGGAATTAGTATGTAAAACAGATCCAAGCCTTCTCTTCACCTTGTTCCATCGGTCTACCTGATGTGGCGTAATTTATTTCGCGTCTTTGGTCTTGATTTGTGCTTCTTCAGGTAAGCTGTGTCTCGCCATGGGCGCCGCCATGTTGTGACGTCATAACTAGATGTTGTGAAAGTTTCCCTTTACTGTTAGTCATAATTAGTGTGTTTCCATACGAAACAGGGTGAGGGGTTAGGGTCCTTGTTTCTTTCTATGTAACTTTGTAGCAAATAAAACTATCTTGTGGGCATGATATCGACAACACACGTCCTAACGTGTCCGCAATGCCCAGTCCTTCCGCTGTCCATATACACATACAAGCTGACATGTCAGGTCTTTTCCAAATTGGAATAGTAGCGTGGTTATCAACAATAACTTTCGTGAATAAAGTATGCGGCGACTAAACTTAAAGAGCTCACTTCTTGAATTGGGCGAGTCGATTGTCATATAGTAGGAGAGATTAAAGCATGAAAAAAATCAAATAATTGTACTTGCTCACAGTATAAACTGTATTTTTTGTAATCTCTTTATGATACTTGTTAGTCACGATATGGCTGAAATATTGCCAAAGTGACTTTAAATTTTAACTCACTCACTATGATACTTGTTACAAACAACAAGCATTGATATAACTTTCTCTAGCGGTACAGCAATTAAGACATTCCTCCTCCGGGCAAATGGTAGAGGATCTAGCAATGGAAGCCCCAACCCTAGAGGATGTGTATATTTGTGTAATGAGCAGTTAGCCATGTATTGACAATTCAACTGTCAACTCTATTATTTAGCATGAATTTCATCATTACGTAACTAACTCACTTTATACAGTAATTTCCTCCCCTAGTGTACTGTGACAAATACTCTTGCATTGGTGACGTCATATCCTCGGTAGTAATGGACGTCATAGTGACTACGCTCAGTCCTAACTCGCCAGTTCTCACCTGATGAAGGGACCTGGAATGGTCTCGAAACGTTGTGAGAGAAATTAAAAAGAAAGTTTAATCCATAAAATATCTTGGACATCAATGTACAACCTTCTAAATGCCACAATTGAAAGACATCATACATTTAGTGGTCTAAAAATATAAAAGATAAAGGACCGCAAAAACTGAAACAGAGTAGCTAGCATTCATGCAAAAATGACTTCTTTCTTTGAAGTTAGTTGGTCCCTTTAACTCACCCTACTCTGGTTAGATTGCCATCCTGGATATAATGCCATATTTTCTCCTGGACAAACGGTGGCATTATAACCAGGGTATACGATAAATGCAAACCTATAAATGAGCATTCAGGAATTTACGTTCACAGAGGGACTAGCCCCACGTTATTGTATTTGGATAAAGTTGGTACTGGACAAATAAGCCTTACACTTTGTTTCATGTCGTGTCTATCATAAATGGATAGCGTTCTCACGCTTAGGAAACATATCCGTCCGCCAGTCATGCCACGGACACCGATATCGATGCAAAAAGAGAGGTCCGTGTAAAATTTTGTAAACAAACATGGCGTGTCACGTCGCATCTATCGGCGTGATCGTGTCCGATTGACGACCGTGATTACGGTAGTAGTGAGTACTTTGATCCTAGAAAAATTCATGCCTGGTAATGATAGATGAGTGCGGGTCAACGAAGCAAAATTAGACTTTCATAGGTTTACGAAAAATACCAACACCAGTTCCCAGACCGACAGGGTAAAGAAGTAAAACGGACGGCAACAGGAATCCAGTTTTCGTATTCGTAGAATACATGACATAGATAGGATAATTGAGAATAATGGAAAACAAGAATACAGCCAATAAAGTATCGGCCCATACAATGAATCTGTGAGTCGTCCCATACTATAAACTCCCTAATTAACTCCACTTTCATGTGTAAATTCCCTGATTGGTAACACTGGAAAAGTACGGCCTCAGACCCCCTTTAACTCTCAGATCGTATCTTGTGAAAAGTTTACATATATCTCAAAGTCCTAGAGTATGCATCTCTTAGCTTCCTTCTCATTCAATACAAAAGTTCTCAAAAGTTCTTAGCCTTCTCATCTGGGCTGCCACAAAAAGTTCTCCAAAAGTTCTAAGCGTCTAAAAATTGTTTATAGGAGTGAGTGAGTTAATATTTAACGTCACATCGGCAATATTTCAGCCATATCGACGAGAACATTTGATATTGAAAATGAAATATATGTATATTATAAAAACCCGCCGACGAAGGACAGCAAAACAAACCAGAATATCACAGATATATATGTAAAACTAGTAACTGAATCTAAAACATTTTAACAATAGGGACAAATACAATATAAAATGGGCTATAGATTGCTAACAACTGAAGGTAGATCACCATACTAGGGACCATGGGGACTTACAGTACATTTGTTTCCTGCATAGACTTGGCAGCTGATTTACATCATCCCCTCAGCTGTTAGCAATCGAGATATACCTCTAGCCATACATAAATTACACATATTCTACGATTAAAAACGGAAAGTTGAAATTTATTTTGAATGTTTTGGGACTTACGTACCCTCTCAGAGGACAATAATTTTACAGTACTTCAACCCCTCGAGGATACAGCCACTAACAATCCTAGTTACTAATCCAAACTTCCAATCAAAAAATATTTAGCTATTTTACAAATCAGTCAACAAGTAAGTCTAAATTTTTTTAAAAGTCAACTATCAAATGATAACCAACATTATAAAAAGCAGTCCTTTCAATGTTTTGATATTGTGGGAACTCTATCCCTTTGGGATGGAATATCTGAATACAGTCAAGCAGGACATGCTTTGACTGTGATTCTTTCATCACAAGGGATGCAAAACGGAGGATCCTCGCCTTTCAGTAAATATTCGTGAGTATATCTAGGTGGCCAATGCGACATCGTCGCATAATGACCTCTTCATATCTGGACTGACAACCTAAAGTAGGTGTAACTTCAATGTAGGGTTTTATTTCATGTAATTTATTAACACCTACTAGGGTGTCCTGACTTCTTCTGCATTAGATCGCTAAGGAATGTATGTTCTAATGCTTGCTTTATAATCAGAGCATGGATAAGAATTGCTGTCACAGATTTGTTAAGGGCTGCCTTGGCAGCAAGATCAGCCATTGTAGGTTCCTCAGAAATGCCAACGTGGCTGGGTAACCAACAAAAGACGATGTCGCATTGGCCAGTAGCAAGCCTTATTATACAGTTTCAATAATTTCTACTTTAAAAGTGGATAAGTTTACAAGAAATACTTTAATTAGCCTGGAAGATTTCACGAAAGAGAATCGGAAAAGATTACAAATGTTTTATGTTTAGGGATGTCGTTGAATATATTTAAGAGCCGTTAATATGGCGTTTGCTGTTTGCTGCTGTAAAATGGAGCTTCGTTATCTGGTATTCTAGAAGATATTACTTCAGATCCAATGACAGTGGCACATGACACCGCGCCACCGTCCTTGACCCATCTGTAAATAAGGATTTGTGTGTATTATATTTAGTTTTAGTTGATTATATTCTCGTTTTATATTGTAATTCATTAGTTTCCGATTTTAAACTTTGCTCGTGAGTTAGGTCAACTTCAGGCCTAACCAGCTGCTGCCAAGGAGGAGAAGAAAGAAGACGGGAAGGAGCTATATTTTCCAGCTCAATGCCGGTGTTAAGACAGGAATGGCTTAATCTGGTGCCCAAGAGGCGGAACAAGAGAATAGGTTTTTGTTGTATAAATCCTCATAGAGGGATGGTTATTACACCAGTTGGCATGGTAGGGTTAGCCCTTCATTAGAATAGCAGTTTAGTAAATATATTGTAAAGATAATTTTATACGGCGTGCGTGCAAGAGATGGCTCATCTGCTCCTCGACGTAGAGACTCGTCAACAGGAGAAGTTCGAAAGCGATCCAAGACAAAGTCTCGTGGCCTGGTGGTGGATACAGAATCTAAAAAGTTGTAGGTTATGTTTTTGCAGGCTCCACCATATACAATTGGAGCCTGATAATCAAGTTTGGAACGGACCAATGATCGATACATGCAAGAGGGTAGCTTGATCCCTCCCTACTTTAGAATTTGAAACTACTCTCATCAAGTCAAGCGCCTTCAGGCATTTAGTTTTTAGGATTTTAATATGCGGCAGAAATGTTAGATGGGAGTCAAAAGTTACACCCAAGAACTTCCATCTCCTTTAACAACTTCTTGATGGGAGTGCCAATTCAAAGATAGTTCTGGGTCTTTATGAGGTTTGTATTTACGAATAAAATGAATACAATTTAGTTCTTGGATTTAGAGAATTTAAATCCGTTTCTTCTCAAGACAATTCATTTATCTATTTTGTTTAAAACACACAAACTTGTGCTGCCAGTTCAATAGTATGCATATTTTTCCTAATGACAAGAAATATTAAAAATCATCCACAAATAATGATCCACTTCAATTGAATCTTCGTTTAAACCTTGGGATAAACCAGTTGATCTTAATACTAAACAGGGCATGACAGAGGTGTAATACTTGAATGCCCGCAGGACACCCTCCTGATCCTGATTATAATGATCGTGGACAGGGTTGAACCCTGATCGGACTTGAAATTGTCTATCATTTAAAAAAGTTGATGAGTAAATTCGAGGCAAACGGCCCTCGGTGAATCCAAAAAATCATGTAAATCTCTTTAAATGCTTATATATATTTCCTAATGTTGTGTCATATGTCTTCTCAAGATCAAAAAAGATAGACACAGCTGCAGTTGTTTTATTAATTAGAGGCGTTGCTTCTAGCAAACGTGATTCCAAAACGCACTAAGTGGGATCGTAGATTAGTGCACTTCTTGTTTTTTACGGAAACCACATTGTAGCATCTTGTTGGCGAGGTTATTTTGCTCTCAAGTACCCAAACAAGTCAACAGATTATTGATCATCAAGTTCCATGGTTTTGCAAACACAGCTAGTTAGTGTGAAATAGGTCGATAATTGGACGGATCTGTATGATCACGTCCAGGTTTAGGTATTGGTACCACTATAGCATTCATTAATCATGAGGGAGTGAAATTTTACCTGATGTGTCCAAATTTAACAAAAATATTTAAAAGAGTTTTGTAGGCAGGGTTCTAGTGGCGCTTCAGGAGTTGATAATGTATGTTATCAGCACCTGTAGTAGTATCGTGAGCTTGCTCAAGAGCAGTATGGAGTTCATGAATAGAAAAATGCTCTTAATATAATCTCCCATTATCTGAATTGAAATTAATAGGTTTCTTCTTGTTGTTTTTGATAATTGTTGGAATCCTCTAGGCACACAATTAGAAGAGGAAGAGAAAGGCACGAAGAGTTTCATTCAAGTTTATTCCGCAATATCAGATTGATCAGTAATGTAATCGATCTCCATGCCTTTAGATGATGGACGCCAGATTTAGGCACCTTTACCTTTAATTTTCTGTAAATTCATGTTCCATACTTCATGTGTCTGAGAATTCCCATTTGATACATAGTTCTTGCCAAGATTGGCGTTTATTCTGTTTAAAGGTACGCCGCGCTTTAGCATTTAAAATTTTAAATTTATCTAAATTATAGCACCATAGGGTGGCAACGGAAATAACGTTCTGCTTTTCTCTTGCCTTCCTAGCTTGGTTTGCACTTCCTCGTTGTTGAACCAAGGTTTTCGAATATGTGGAATTGCAGAGGATCTTTGGTATGCACTCATCAGCTATGATAAACTAATTCATCGGAAAACATTTGATGTAGAATCAGGAACGTCAATAAAATGTCTAGGCTTCTTATACTTGGTAGCACACAGTGTTTCTCGATATAGAGCCCAATTAGCCTTTTAAAAATTCCGCCGTGATGAGGGAGGAACATCAGATGGAGTTACAGTGGTTTTGAGTATAGTGGGGAAATGGTCACTTCCACAGAGAGTCATCATGGACTGAATTTATTCAAATTCATTTAGTAGCCTCGGAATCTGTGGACTGACAAGTCGAGGGCAGAATAGGTTCCTCAGTTCCAGGGTGTAAATATGTGTGGAAACCATCATTACAAATACATAAATCATTATCTGAAACAAAACTCCTTCCAGCAGTTTACCTTTTTTAGCGTTTAGTAGTTGCACCACCCCAGAGTGGATTTCATTGTGGCCATTGGAAATCTCCCATGATAATACAAGCCTTCAAGCAGCTGGGTCAAAATAGAGCTTGAAGATCAGCTCTGTAGGAAACGTTGAAGACGGAGAGATATATATACAGAACATAATGTTAACGCAAATACGTAAAGTAATCTCGCACCTCGCAACAGCCTGCAGATTATTAGAAGTTAGTGAAACTGGGCCATGGATGAACGTCTCTGTTTGGACCATAGGATGGAAGTTCCTCCTGTAGACTCTGTCACCCGGAGGTGAAAAAACAATGATATGCATTGAAAGAACGCAGGATCGTAAAAAGCATCTCGCATTCCTGGTTTTAATAGGTCTCCCTGCAGACAGAACGCTGGATGAAAGTTAAATCTTGGACTAAAAAAGTTTTTCTGTAGAATTCATTGAAATTGGGTCCTTAATCCCTCTGCAACTCCCACTGTATAATATTATTCTGATAACCCATCTTTTAGGGGATTAATTGGGGATCTAATCTCGCACTTTCTGGTGGAAGCGACAAGCTTGTGTGCCCTAGGAACGGACGCGTTTTCGGAATATCGTCCATATCCCTCAAGAGATCCATATTTGCTTGTACAACTGAATTTTATTTTCTTTGACCCCTTTGGGGGCTCCCGCCACTCAAGTTTTTTTCAATGAATCGCTTTCTATTTTGGATTTAGTGAGACCTTTGTTGCGACTTTCGCATAGACGTCTGTGAAGATGGTAGTCTCATGATCATTGGATGTCTCTGATTGTATATGAGGATGTACCTCAGGCTTCGTAACTCTCTACCTCGTTCTGGAGTAGAGGTAGTAGTCAGTGACTCACCCAAGTTTGAGTAGAGTGCAGTAGGGTGACAAAATGGTAGGGGAATCCGGTTTTCACCCAAGTCAAGGCTTGTCTGGCAGCATGAGGAGATCATCGTAAATGCAGATCTAGGTTTTGTTTCAGGCATTTTCCGGCAAATGCATTAGAATAACTTTCAGCCTGTTCTGAGCTTAAGACTTGTCTCTTTTGCATCTGCAAGCTGATGTGTTTTGTGTGAACTTAAGTTTGTTAATTGAAGCATTTGTTGTCTCCAAACAGGACAGTCTTTAGAATAAGAAGGGCGGATTCCCTCTGAGCAGTTAGTGGCATCTTAACAGTACTATCGAGTTAATCTCTGTTGTGTGTGTCTTTTCACCACAGTGAGCAGCAATAATAACAGACAATGTGCAAGCAATTCACACCATGGCTGAACTTCTTTGCATTTGAAGCCACCTTGAGAGGATCTGAATGTATGGTTTCTAACAGTCAGATTGGCAGCCATAGCCTCGGCCTTTAAGTAGGATCTTTGGAGCTGAAGGTGTAGATAAAAAAGGAAACAGATAAGTATTGGTGCTAGAAGGTTTCATTTATTTCCAATGAGCTGGAAAAACGTTTGACATAGAGAACACCCTGATCTCTCATCCTACAGAGACGATATCCAATTCTGACATGTCAGCGAAGTAATCGGTCACGGCTCCTCACGATACCCTTTACTCGCAAGTTGAGTGTTTCTTTGTGGGCCGTGATGGTCACTTGGAATGCCAACAAAGTTCTTGGGTGTTCAAATAGGTTGTTTTCCTTGATCGGTGCTGCTTTCTGGCACACTTCAATTACCAGTGCACCTCAGAGCGTAATCACCTTTTGATATTCTTCATCCCCAGCATATGCCTTGATAATTCTTTTGGACACGGCAAAAAGGGCTCTTAACTTCAACGGTGTGTGGATCTTCAGTCCTTGTTGTCTTGTAGGAAAAAACGTGGCCACAGTAATCGATAGGGTTTGGGCAGTCCGAGGTCAGTATCAGTAGGATCTGTTTCAAGTTGACGCTTTGTCTTTTGGGGTTTTTTCAGAGTCAGTAGTTATTTGTATATAGAATTCCATCATCCGGGCTCAAATCTTCCACGGAGTATCACAAGCGACAAATGCTAAAAACAAGTGGTCCCTCCAACTTGCAGCACCAAGGATAATCTGGATGATATACTCCAGCAGAAAAATTAAAGATAAAATGATTCCATTCAGATGGGCCCATGAGCCACCGCCTTCTGGGCATACTACTCTAGGACAAATACATATGCATGAAATTAAGTGAGTTGATTGTCATATAGTAGGAAGAGATTAAAGCATGAAAAATCAAATAATTGTATTTGTCACAGTATAAAACCGTATTTTGTAATCTCTTTAAGATAATTTCGTTAGTCACGATATGGTTTGAAATATTGCCAAAGGGACTTCAAATTCTAACCTCTCACTATGATACTTTACAAACAACAAGTATTGTTAACTTTCTAGCGGTATTAAAAGCAATTAAGACACTCCCTCCGGGCAAATGGTAGAGGATCTAGCAAATGGAAGCCCTAACCCTAGAGGATGTGTATACCAAATACCATGCAGCTGTGAAGATCAATATATTGGCAAGACTCTCAGCCGCCCATTTTCAAGAATCAATCTCGCTTTCGGGTTAAACACAAGTCAATGCAAACAAAATGATAAGTCAGCTATATCAGCACAAGGCAACAACCCAAGTCATGTAATCATGCGTGGAATGATATTAGGGTGATTTCGAGAAATAAATAATGACTGGCGTCGGAGAAACTAAGCAGGAAGCTGTCGAGAAAATGGTATGCTAAACCAGCAATTAACGCATCATGTACCGCCAAGCGCGTGGACCTCTTGATTAACTTTTGATGAATCCTAGATACAGAAAAACGAGCTCCACACTTTTGGAAAGCCTGCTACCTATAACCTTTGTGTAATGAAGCAGCCATGTATTGACAATTCAACTGTCAACTCTATTATTTAGCATGAATTTCATCATTACGTAACTAACTCACTTTATACAGTACCCTAGTGTACTGTGATGTCACTCTTGCATTGTGACGTCATATCCTCGGGTAATGACGTCATAGTACTACGCTCAGTCCTAACTGCCAGTTCTCACCTGATGAAGGGACCTGGAATGGTCTCGAAAACGTTGTGAGAGAAATTAAAAAAAAGAAGTTTAATCCATAAAAATATCTTGGACATCAATGTGGCCACAACTTCTAAATGCCATCACTGAAAGACATCATACATTTAGAGTGGTCCTAAAATATAAAAGATAAAAGGACCATAAAAGGTGAAAACAGAGTAGCTATATCTTATAAAAATGGCTTCTTTTTCTTTGAAGTTAAAGGGTCTCTAACTGTCTTACCTGGTTAAGAATGCCATCCTGGATATAATGCCATATTTTTCTCCTGGACAAACGGTGGCATTATAACCAGAATATACGATAACTGCAAAACCTATAATGAGCATTCAGAGATTTACTTTTCAAAGAGGACTAATATCATGTTATTGTATTTGGATAAAGAGTTGGTAATGGATAAATAAGCCTTGTTTCATGTCAAAGCTTTATCATAAATGGATGGCGTTCTCGGCAGGAAAAATATCCGCTGGGGTCATACACGGATACCGATGCAAAAGAGAGCAAAGAGATGTGTACAAAATTTTGTAAACAAAACATGGCGTCATTCCCATCTATCGGCGATCACGTCCGATCCGGATTTTTTGACGACTCGTGGATTACGGTGTAGTGTGGAGTACTTTCGATCCTAGAAATCTTTAGCGCCAAGGTAATGATAGATGAGTAGGGTGGTAACGAAGCCAAAATTAGGAATTCCTCATAGAAGCTGCACGAAAATACCAACACCCAGTTCCCAGACCGACAGTAAGTTAGCAAACGGACGGTACAGGGAAATCCGCAGTTTTTCGGGAAAATTTCCGTAGAACATTAGCATAGGATAGATAATTGAGAATAGTGAAACAAGAATACAGCTACAAAGACGGCCTGATAGGAATGAACGAAGTTTCGTCCTATAATATTCGCAACTCTTTAATTAACTCCACTTTCATTATTAGCAAATTTCTGATTGGTGTCACGAAAAGTGTCGGCTACCGTTAGACCTCTAACTCTCAAGATCGTATCTTGTAATTGTTGACATATATCTCAAAACCAGAGTATGATCCTTAGCCTTCTCTCATTCTTTCAAAGATTCTCAAAAGTTCTTAGCCTTTCTCACATTCACAAAAGTTCTCAAAAGTTCGAAGCGTCACAAAATTAAAAATTGAGTGGAGGTAGCGTAAGGTGAGTTAATGTTTACGCGTCACATCAAAGCAATATTTCAGTTTCGGTATTTCCGTGACGGAGAACATTTGATATACCATGTATATTTAAAAAAAACCTGCCGACGAAGGGACAGCAAAACAACCAGGAATATCACAGATATATACATCAAGAGCTAGTAACTGAATCCTAAAACATTTTAACTATAGGGGATTAACACAATATAAAAATGGAGAAACATAGATTGCCTTTAACAACTGAAGGGTAGATCCGCCATAATTAGGGGACCATGGGGACCTTACGGCGACATTTGAGCACTTCGCATAGGATCCACAGCTGGATTTACATCATCCCCTCAGCTGTTAGCAATTGGGATATACCTAATACATACATAAAATGCCATATGTCTACGATTAAAAACGGAAAGTTGAAATTTTACTTTGAAATTCGTTTGGGGACTTCACGTACCCTCCTCAGGGAGGACAATAATTTTACAGTAGCTCAACCCCCTCGAGGGATACAGCCACCTACCAATCTCCAGTTACTGAATTCAAACTCCAATCAAAAATATTTCAGCCATTCACAAATCAGTCAACAAGTCTTTAATTCTTTTTAAAAAAAGTCAACTTCTATCAAATGATAACCAACATTATAAAAGATCCTTCAACGTTTCTGACATTCGAAAACTTATCCCTTTGTGGCTGGAATATCAACGCACAGTCAAGCTGGCAGGACATACTTGACTGTGATTCTTTCATCACAAGGGATGCAAAAACGGAGGGATACTCGCCTTTCAGTAAATATTCGTGAGTATATCTAGTGTGGTAACGCGGCATCGCTCATATAATGACCTCTTCATATCTGGACTGACAACCCAAGTAGGGTGTAAATCCAATGTAGGGTTTTATTTCATATATTTTATTAATACCTGCTTAGATTGTCCTGACTTCTTCTGCATTAGATCGCGAATGAATGTATGTTCTAATGCTTGCTTTATAATCAAAGTATGGGATAAGAATTGTTGTCACAGATTTGTTAAGGAGCTGCCTTTGGCAGCAAGATCAGCCATTGTGTTCCAGGAAGTGATGCCAACGTGGCTTGGGTAACCAACAAAGACGATGTCGCATTGGCCAGTGCAAAGCTCATTGTACAATTCAATAATTTTCTACTTAAAGTGGATGTTTACAAGAAATACTTTTAATAGCCTAGAAGACACGAAAGAGAATCGGAAAAGATTATGTACTGTTTATGTTTAGGATGTCGTTGAATATATTTAAAGAGCCGTTAATATGGCGTTTGGTTTCTGCTGCAAAAAAATGGAGCTGTTATCTGGTATTCTAGAAGATATTATTCTGATCCAAATGACAGCGGCACATGACACCGCGCGCCACCGCGTCAGCCTTGGACCCATCTTGTAAATAAGGATTTTACATTATTGTATTATATTTAGTTTTAGTTGATTATATTCTTGTTTATATTGTAATTCATTAGTTTCCAGATTTTTTAAACTTTGTCAGAGTTTAGGGTCAACTTCAGGCCTAACCAGTTGCCAAGGAGGAGAAGAGAAAGAAGACGGGAAGGAGCTATATTTTCCAGGCTGTCAATGCCGGCAGCAGACAGGAATGGCTTGAATTCAGGTGCCCAAGAGGCCCGGAACAAGAGAAGGTTTTTTGTTGTATGGAAATCCTCATAGAGGGATAGAAAGACACACAGTTATATGCAGGGTTAGCCTCATTAGAATATAGTTTAGTAATATATTATGAAAGGATTAATTTTTATACGGCGTTGTGCAAGAGATGGCTCATCTGCCTCGACGTAGAGACTCAGTCAACAGGAGAAGTTCAGAAAGGACCCAAGACAAAGTCTCAGGCCTTGGTGGTGGACAGAATCTAAAAGTTGTAGGTTGCTTTTGCAGGCTCCAATCCATATACAATGGAGCCATAATCAAGTTTGGAACGGACCAATGATCGATACAGATGTAAGAGGGTAAGCTTGATCCCTCCCACTTAGAATTTGGAAACGACTTTCATCGAAGTCAAGTGCCTTCAGGCATTTAGTTTTAGGGATTTAATATGCGGCGAAATGTTAGATGGGGAGTCAAAGTTACACCCAGTTAGAACTTGGCCTCCTTAACAACTTTGATGGGAGTGCCATCCAAAGATAGTTCTGGGTCTTTATGAGTGTTTGTATTTTACGACAGAAATGAATACAATTAGTTTTGGATTTAGAGAAATTTGGAAATCCGTTTTCAAGACACCATTTATCTATTTTTTGTTTAAACACAACTGCAGCTGCCGATTCAATAGTATGCATATTTTCCCACGACAAGAAATATTAAAATCATCCACAAATAATGATCCATCAATTGAATTGTTTTAAAACCTTGGATAAACTGTTGATCTTAATACTAAACAGGGTGACAGACAAAATATCTTGCCTTGGTGGGACACCCTGATCCTGATTATAATGATCAGACCAGGGTTAGAACCCACTCGGACTTGAAATTGTCTATCATTTAAAAAAGTTGGATATAAATTGAGAACAAACGGCCTCGTAATCCAAAAATCATGTAAATCTCTTAAATGCTACCATATTTCCACGTTGTGTCATATGCCTTCTCAAGATCAAAAGATAGACACAGCGTGTTGTTTATTAATTAGAGGCGTTTTTTTTTAGCAAACGATTCCAAAACGCACTAAGTGATCGACAGTACTTCTGTTTTACGGAACCCACATTGGTATATCTGTTATGAGGTTATTTGTTCCAAGCCACCAAACAAGTCGATTATTGATCATTCGTTCCATGGTTTTGCAAACACAGCTAGTTAGTGAAATAGGTCGATAATTGGACGGATCTGTATGATCACGTCCAGGTTTAGGTATTGGTACTACTATAGCATCACACACATGAGGGAGGAAATTCTACCTGATGTCCAAATTTCATCAAAAATATTTAAAAGAGTTTCTAGGCAGGGTTCTGGTAAGAGTGCTTCAGGAGTTGATAATGTATGTTATCAGCACCTGTAGCAGTATCGTGAGCTTGCTCAAGAGCAGTATGGAGTTCATGAATAGAAAAACTGCTCTCATTATAATCTTCCCCATTATCTGAATTGGAAATTAATAGGTTTCTTTTCTTGTTGTTTTTTGATATTGTTGGAATTTAGGCACATAATTAGAAGAGGAAGAGTGTTTAGCAAGAGTTTCACCAAGTTTATTCGCAATATCAGATTGATCAGTGAAAGTAATTGATCTCCATGTTTTAGATGATGGACGCTAGATTTAGTACCCTTTTACCTTTAATTTTCTGTACCATGTTCCATACTTGGGCGTTCTCGAGAATTTAATTTGGATACATAGTTTTGCCAAGATTGGCGTTTATTCTGTTTAAAGGTACGCCGCGCTTTAGCATTTAAAATTTTAAATTTATCTAAATTATGCACCATAGGGTGGCAACGGAAATAACGTTCTGCTTTTTCCCTTTTGCCTTCCTAGCTTGTTTGCACTCGTTGTTGAACCAAGGTTTTCGAATATGTGGAATTGCAGAGGGACTTTGGTATGCACTCATCAGCTATGATGTTCAATTCATCGGAAAAACATTTGATAGAATCAGGAAACGTCAATAAAATGTTCAGGTTTAAGGTTTGGCAGCACACAGTGTTTGATATATAGAGCCCAATTAGCCTTTTAAAATTCCGCCGTGATGAGGGAGGAACATCAGATGGAGTTACAGGTTTTAGTATAGTGGGAAAATGGTCACTTCCACAGAGGTCATCATGGACTGACCATTCAAATTCATTTAGTAGCTCTGAATCTGTGACTGACAAGTCGAGGGCAGAATAGGTTCCTGTTCCAGGGTGTAAATAATATGTGTGGAACCATCATTACAAATACATAAAATCATTATCTGAACAAAACTCTTCCAGCAGTTTACCTTTAGCGTTTGTAGTTGCACCACCCCAGAGTGGATTGTGGCCATTGAGAATCTCCCCATGATAATACAAGGTTTCGGCAGCTGGTCAAATAGGAGCTTGAAGATCAGTTTTGTGAAACGTTGTTGAAGGACGGAGAGATATATACAGAACATAATGTTAACGCAACATGCAAAGTAATTCGCACTGCAACAGCCTGCAGATTAGAAGTTAGTGAAACTGGGCTATGGATAACGTTTCTGTTTGACCAGGATGGAAGTTCCCTCCGTAGCCCTGTCACCCCGGAGGTGAAAACAATGATATGCATTGAAAGAACGCAGGACAAAAGCATCTGTCTGTTTTAAATAGGTCTCCTGCAGACAGAACGCTGATGGTGTTAAATCCTGACTAAAAGCTGCTGGCAATTCATTGAAATTAGTCCTTAATCCTCTGCAATTCCACTGTATAACTATTATTCTGATAACCTATCTTTTAGGGGGATTAATTGGGGATCTACCCTGCACTTTCTGGTGGGCGACAAGCTGTGCCCTAGAACGGACGTTTTTTCGGACACGTCCATATCCTCAAGAGATCCATATTTGTTAAAACAATTGAATTTTATTTTCTGACCCTTTGGGGGCTCTGCCACTAAGTTTTTCTCAATGAATCAAGCTTTCTATTTTGGATTTAGTGAGACCTTGTTGCGACTTTGTTGACGTCTGTGAAGATGGTTCATGATCATTGGATGTCTCTGATTGTATATGAGATGTACCAGGCTGTAACTCTACTGTTTGAGTAGAGGTAGTAGGTTGTGACTCACCCGTTTGAGTAGAGGTAGTAGGTGACAAAATGGTAGGGGAATCCGTTTTCACCCAAGTCAAGGTTGTCTGGCAGCATGAGGAGACTGTAACGACTCTAGGTTTTGTTTCAGGCATTTTTTCTGGCAATGGAAGAATAACTTTCAGTTTGTTCTGAGCTTAAGACTTGTCTTTTTGCATCTGCAAAGCTGATGTTTTGTGTGAACTTAAGTTTGTTAATTGCCATTTGTTGTCTCCAAACAGGACAGTCTTTAGAATAAGAAGGGTGATTCCCTGAGCAGTTAGTGCATCTTTTTAACAGTACTATCACAATCTTCTGTTGTGTGTGTCTTTTCACCACAGTGAGCACACACAACAGACAATGTGCAAGAATTCACACCATGGCCGAACTTTTGGCATTTGAAGCACCTGAGAGGATTCGGAATGTATGTTTCAACAGTCAGATTACAATAGCCTGCCTTAAGTGATCTTGGAGCTGAAGGTAGATAAAAGGAAAACAGATAAGTATTGGTGCTGAAGGTTTCATTATTTCTACGAGCTGAAAAACGTTTGACATAGAGAACACCCTGATCTCTCATCTCAGAGACGATATCCAATTCTGACATGTCAGCGAGTAATCAGTCACGGTCTCTCACGATACCCTTACTCGTGTTGAGTGTTTTTGTGGGCCGTGATGGTCACTGGAATGCCAACAAGTTCTTGGTGTTCAACAGGTTGTTTGACTGTTGCTTTCTGGCACACTCAATTACCAGTGCACCAGAGCGTAATCTTTTGATATTCTTCACATCCCCAGCAATGCCTTGGATACCCTTGGACACGGCAAAAGGGTTTAACTTCAACGGTGTGTGATCTTCAGTCTCAACAACTAGAAAACGTGGCCAGTAATCGATAGGTTTGGGCAGTCCGAGGTCAGTATCAGTAGGATCTGTTTCAAGTTGACGCTTTGTCTTTTTAAAAGGTTTTTCGTAAGCCATAGTTATTGTATAGAATTCATCATCCGGCTCCCCACCCTCCACGGAGTATCACAAGGACAATGCTAAAACAAGTGGTCCTCCAACTTGCAGCACCAAGGATACCCGGATGATATACTCCAGCAGAAAATTAAAGATAAATGATTCCACCAGATGGGCCCATGAGCCACCGCCTTCTGGGCATACTACTCCTAGACAAATACATACATGAAATTGTTCAGTTGAAATTTAAAAATTCAAAGTTCAAAAATTGCCAAGACTTTAAATATATCACATAAAATCCCAAATTTTGTGCAACATTTTACAGTTGTAGCACAGGGCTTGACGTGACCAGCCGATTGATAGAACCGGGCCAGTTCTACCACCCGTCTAGGTGAAGTAAGGGGCGAAGTGGTGTGTTGGGCAAAGGAACACTGTTCCCTGGAACCAGTGCCCTCAACCACCAGCCTCCCGTCCTCCACCGACACAGGGCGCAACCCACGGCAAACGGGTTGGTGGACCAAATATCCCCCCGGGTCCACAACGGGGTTGAAGGGCGCTTAAGCGTGACCCAGCACCCACCACGAGGAGGTGGCCCTTCATGGGTGCCCTAAAAATTAAGTGAAGTCGATTTAACAAAAACAAAGAAATGGTAAGTTACCAAATCGTGCAGATCACAAACAGAGGAAGACGTTAAAAACTGTGGAGAGCAGCCAATCTGGGACCAACACTCCTTATGCCTCATCAACACATTGAGCAATGTTCCTCGGCACACATTCTCGTGTTTTGGGATGGTTAATGTCTTGCATTTGGAATAAACAAGGCTCGCTACATACTATAAAATGTGTATAAAAATAAACAGAAATAAAACGTTTATATAATAAAGTAATAAAAGTCCCTGCAGGAGACAAATGGACACTTTATTGTCAAGAAGGGTGTTTCGGAAACTGGTAGAAGGTTTGAGAAAGCAGCGTGTTTTCCGAGATAAAACCATGCAGGTAGAAACGCTGACAAGAAACTCATATCCCGTTATCGACTCACAAGCAAAGACAAAGTTCGCTCAATAGTCGAAAGACCGACACAGTGTTCTAACGCTGTGGCAGTTGAATCACAACTTGCTACAACTAAAATAGGGGAGAAAAACATATTTGTTAAAGGCATATTCCAATCTAATTATTACCAGCTGTTCACCTTATATTTCCAATTGTTTCTAAATAGGTTTAATATCCACAAATGGGATTTGTTTTATTGAATATGCAAATTCAATTATTTGTTTTCAGCTACATTAAATCCCATATCAGATACTCAAATATGACTTTGAAATATTTCTCAAACTGAACATTCGTGTGACCTTGCTATCATCTCCCTGGTGGAATTTTAAATGAATTCACTGAAACAAATATGAATGACCAAAACAAAATCAGAATAAAACATCCCCAGAAAAGTGAAATATAAGCACAATGTTAAAGATTAAAGTTGTTTAGTTACAGATTTAATATAATCGTTTTTTGAAACTCGAAGCTATTTTATAATTGCATTGCCTGACAATGTTCGAAGCGCACGTACAATCTAATAACAAGCCCGTAAGATCGTCAGAAATACCCTCAGTTGGACCCATGAGAGCCGTAATGTCAACAAACGCACGTGCATGTATTTGAATCTCTCACCGTCTATGGCACTATCCTAACTAAAATTTACACGAGGCAACACAATTCTGTTAGCTACGTTCCTTGTGCTTTCAATATGACGATATATATTTTTCATGATTTTGTAAACAAACACATAATGCCCTAACCGATTTAAGTACTCAGGATTATTTTTATCAAAACACCGCAATCATTATGCTCGTTCTGATTGGTTTGTCGTATTTTCGCACATAACAAGCATCGAGACGGGGGACGAGTCTTCTTGGGGGTTACGGAAAGGGTCGAGTGGTGACGAATGTCACAACTACTCTTAACTTTGCGTTATCTGCGAAAAGTTGGGTTTCTTTCTCAAATTGGAGATTTGGTCTGGACAAATCAAGTGTATCACGGGGCTTCCATTGTACGGTGAAAGCAATATGCACGGTCTTAGATAATATTACTTTTCCTTGGAGTCTCGAACTGCAACTAAGGTGAAGCAAGATTTCTACTGAGGCGGTCATTTCCCCAAAGTTCTCGGTGCTGTGGACGGAACACTTATTCCTATCAAACGACCTTCTCCAAACAAGGAAGTCGCCTTCGTATGCCTAAATTTACGACTACAATTACAATAAATATGAAACCGCCTAAGTAAAGACCGCTTAACTAAACAGACCTGATAAGTAAACTTTTCTTTGGTCCCGGCAAATTTCTTCATTAATTATCACTATTAGAGTCTGGTTAACTAAACTCGGATAAGTAAACAATACCGCTTAATTAAACGTCTTCTCACGGTCCCTGGAAGTAAATTACTTAACAAAAGAGACCGGATAACTAAATTAGCGATCACCACATAACCCGACATGAGGGGCAGTCGTGTCAGTCTCCAGTCAAACAAACATCCTACTTACAGCTCGCTGGCGTCAAGCAGTTGACAATACACTGACAACTGGAGGCCAGCCCTGATAAGTTGTTCATTGTTACACATGTATACATATACATGCATATGGTTGTCATTTGCAGGTTTTTATAAGGTTGGATAAGTAAATACCTGATAAGTAAACAATTTTGGCGAGTCCCCTTGAAATTTTACTTATCAGGTTTCCACTATACTTTATATAGTTACATTGTTTTCGATATCAAGGAATAAGTGAGTGAGTGAAGATTTTAAGTTTCATCGGCAATATTTCAGCCATATCGTGACTATAAACAAGTTGCGAATTCACCATAAATACATGTAAATTATAGAAACCTGTTGATGAAGGACAGTAAAATCAACTAGAATATCACAGTATCAAGGAATAAAACTAGCAACTCTCTCTAAAATTGAATTTCAAATTAAGACAACACAGTATAAAAATGGGCTATAGATCGCCAACAACTGAAGGTAGATCACCATACCAGGGACCATGGGGACTTACATTACTTTTGCAACCTGCATGGACCCTAGTTGAATTTACATCCCTTCAGCTGTCAGCAATTTTTGACAAACTAGCCGTAAAATTAAAAGAACATGTATACAATACTTTAACCCCTTTGAGGGTTCAGCCACTAACAATCTCAGTTACTAATCTAAGCTACCAATAATAAAATATTTATCTATTGACAAATCAGTTAACAAATCTAATTCTTTTAAAAATGCAATAATTAAATGAGAATTTATATTATTAAAAAGATCCTTCATAGTTCGTGATTTAAAATAGTTATCCCTTGTGATGGAATATTCAACACACTCCAAGCAAGACATGCTTGACCGTGATTCTTTCATCACAAAGGGATGCAAGAACGGAGGATCCTCACCTTTCAATAGGTATTCATGAGTATATCTTGTGTGGCCAATACGACATCGTCGCATGATGACCTCTTCAAATCTAGACCGACAACCCAAGTAAGTGCAACCAACATAGGGCTCCATTTCATGTTTATTTATTAATACCCACAATGGTGTCCCACTTCTTTGCATCAGACCACGGACAAAAGATCCAACAGCAGCATAATCAGGCATGGGATCGGAAGTGGTGTCACACACATCTGTTGAGTGCCGCCTTGGCAGCAAGATCAACCTCCGTGTTCCCAGAAATGCCAACGCGGCTGGGTAACCAACAAAGACGATGCCGCATTGGCCAGTAGCAAGATGATTATACAATTCAATAAATTCTAATAAAAGTGGATGGTTACAAGAAAGATTTTTAATAGCCTGAAGCAACGAAATGAGAATCGGAAAAGATTATGTATTGTTTATATTTAAGGTGTTTATTAATATATTTAAGAGCCGTTAATATGGCGTTAGCTTCTGTTGTGAATATAGAGCTGTTGTTTGGTAGTTGGACCCATCTGTAAATAAGGATTTGTATGTATTATATTTAGGTTTTAATTGATTATATTCTTGTTTATGTTCATCAGTTTCAGATTTCTTAAACTGTCAGAGTTAGGTCAACTTCAGGCCTCAGCAGTTGCCAAGGAGGAGAAGAGAGAAGACGGGAAGGAGATATATTTTCCAGCTCAATGCCAGAAGCAGAAATAAATGGTTTAATTCTTAGCCAAAGAGGCGGAACAAGAGAAGACTTTTTGTTGTATAAATCCTCATAAAGAGGATTAAAAACACAGTTAAATGCAGGATTTGACTCAATAGAATATAGTTTTGTTATATGAGTCATTTTCAAAAAATGTCAGGATTAAAAACAGTCATATTTGGAGACATTTTCAAAGGTGGAACTTTTATTTGACATTCTCTTGAGAATGTACTAGATACTTGAATAAAGTTGTTTTTATCTGTTTGTAATTGTTTTGTTATGAATAAGTTTTGCATTTCTATTCGAGGTACTGCCAAAACTCAACGTCCCAAAATTTAAAATAAAACTTTAGAGAAACAGATAATATAATATAAATTTCATAAAATCCAGTTTATTTCAAGTCATTATAATTTAGTTTTGGTGTTCTGTTTGAGATTCTATGGTTGATATCAGGTAACTTTTACTTTTAAAGGTGAAAAAAAGAGATAAGTGCTTGTCCCTAAAAGTATGTTCTTTCCTGTTACCATGAGGTTAATAATAGACCATCCTTAGCCAATATGCATGACCTCGAGGTCAAATCGAAAAGCGAGGCTTAAATAGGTTGACCCAACCTTGAAAATGGCGACCTCGAAAGGAAAGATTACTGCTGTGCCTTTGCGTTGGAGTGATGCCCGTAAGGATTTTACGGTATCTTTTTCTCACCATATTCCCAAGAATAAGATCAGAAGAAGGCAGTGGTTGACGAAAATACGGAGAGATCCTGGAAAATGATTCATAGTAAGTACAAAATAATTACGGCACATGGCATAGTCTAGATCTGCCGTGTAATGTACAAACTGTTCACTATGCAAGGTTTTAATATTAGGGTCACATGTACAATGTGAATGTCACACACACAGAGACACATTCAAACCCCACACACACATTGTCATGTTCAAAAATCAGTGATCATCACCCCCCTAGTTCATATGTACATAATTCTGGCCCCTCCCCCCCCTAAAACAAACTGGGAGACACCCAAACCCCCACAAACACCGCACCTAAAATCATCATCACCTAGTCATAAATTATGAACGGTCCAATATATTAAAAAAAAATTAAGCATATGGACATGTGTTGCAGACACTCTTGTCATGATGGCAAGGGAATTTTATTCTGCAAATATTCTGTATCAGTGAAATTAGAGTGGGCTGCAAATCAAAGTAACATTTCAATTACATATATATGCAGGACATACACATGCTGTTAAAAAATCTTAAATATGTATCTACTTTCAAAATTACTGTATACTGACCAGTACTTCAGGGATACAGGACATATTACTGGACAATTTAATTACACCAACTGAAATATATTTAGTGTTTAAATATCCATTTCAGATGCTGCTAATTAAGAGTCAGAGAGCATGTCACCAGCTCAGGAACCTCCCATAAGGAATCTACCACAGTCACCATCTCAGATACAGTAAGAATGTCAGATCGTATTAAGTTAATTTTGCCAACTGACATGGATTTAAAGAATTTAATACAACTGAACGTTGACCTATATGCTATGTTATTTACATATAAAAATATTGATTGCCTCATACGGTCTCAAATATGAAATGATGTTAGCAACTATTCCTTGATGTATATTTGCAATTCCAGAGATATATTTATTGTTTGGTAGTCTCCAGAGATAATAGTGATGCTTTACAATGCTTATTTTACAGTGAAGCAGAGAGTGATACAGCAGCCACTGACCCCAGTCCTACATGATAGAACAACTCCAGCAAAACTTACATGAACAGGGGGAGGCAACTCAAAGGAAAAGATTGACAAAACAGAAAAATTGAACAGAAAACTTGAACTTGAAAAAGTTTGGAGTTTGTAAATTCATGTATGATGATAAAATTGATTTGAACATTTAACAGTATTCCATCATTTCAAACATTGGCACTGATTAGCTTGAACTTTTTCATTTGTTGAATATCTTCCCAGGTTTTGTGAAGTACCTTGCCCAAACAGCACAAAAATTGACAGACATGAATGTAAATGAAATTGTTTAGTGCTTTTGTGTTGTGTAAATGATGGATGAAAAAAGAGACAGCTGTAATACATACACATTGATGGATTTAACTGAAAAATAGAAAGGTCTTTCATAATGGCATAGTTGTAGATGTAACTCATTTGCTGCGTGTTTAATTAATAATTGATGAAAAAGAATGTATTTCATCCTGTGTTGAAAAGAGTTAGTTGGGAATCAGAAAAAAACATCATTCATAGGTAAGATATGATAATGTGTAAGTGGAGAAAACTATGATAAATTATGCATTGCTCCAGCTGTAATTGTTGCCATTCATGTCAGACTAATCTAAAAGGATACTTCTATCAACATAAATATTGCACCCAATATATTTTCAATTTGCATCCTCTGAAAATTTTATTGTTATTCATCAGTATTACAGATGGAAGCTATTGTGAATGTGTCTTTATTGTTGTTGGACTTTTAAGACACCATTTCAAAATATTTTTTATTAACTGCACTTCAGGTGTTCGTTATTTATTTGGGTTAATTGTTTGCTGTAGTGTGAATCCTGTTATGTTAATCTGATAATATTTTCTCCTTAAAAATGTCTTCAGTTACAGTGGTACAGAATAAGTACACCCTGATCTACAATAAATCTTATTTATGGTATATAGTAACACAGTATTGAAAATTAGTTCAAATATTCCCCATGCAGGTACCACTTGTCAATTTAGGTAAATTAATTATTCACCTCCAAATCAAATCAAGAAAGAACTTGAAAAACATCCAGTTTTGTCTTTGCACATTGTGTCCCACCAGAGACCATATAATAGATATGGTCTCTGGTCCCACTCATGTTGATTGAAATAAATAGTTTCTACATGATGATGTGGCGATTCGTTTTTCCTCTGCGATTGTAACATGCAGCTACGCGCACATCCCCATCACCACTAGTCCTGTACAACTGAAAAAGTAAATGCGTGAATAAATACCCTATATCTATAAAACAGAGTCGATAGGACAAAACATTTTAAACAGAAAAAATACCAAACAAATAATTTCATCACATGAATAATACAAAAAGTTTGTTTGGTCCAGATCCACTCGAGGAGAGCTATCTTGATCTACATATTACTTATAATCTCGATTATCCAGCTCAACAACACTACTCCCATGTGGAAGTGGATGATTTGAATCCAGGTCAGGAAATACGTCTTTTGCTTTGTTCATATGTTGATAAAGTAAACGTAATTGACTTCCCTTGGTAGTAATATTTCCACTACTGTGACTTTAGAGTAGCTTCCTTCATAAAATGCTGCGCAACATGGTAAACGTAACCTAGATAACTAGGTCATATGACTTATCGTGATGTGTCCTGATGTACAGTAATTATTCACCCTTCAGTCCGTGGATATGCTACAGAAACATTTGTGTAGCCCTTTCCCATTTTCTCTGCGATTTCCCTGAACTACTGGACAGTTTCGTAATGTACCGTTCAAGGGAAATTTGAAACCAGGAAGTATACATTGAGTTTTGTCGCCATTATGCGATTGTGTCCTTGCCCATTTGTAGCCTCGTTTTGGGTAGATATGAATATTCATGAGGCCTCATGAAGAATGGTCTATTCCATTTTATAAAATGATGCCTCCCTCTGAATCATAAAGAGGCTGTGGGTCATAATAAGGTCATTTCCTTCAAATCCAGCATGGTCAAGAGTGAAATCAGATGGCATTGGAAAATATTTTAAATCAAATCAATCAAAGGTCGAATAGGTGAGTAGTACTTTTTTATGTGATTCTATCCTGTAACTGATGTTCTTAAGATTTCTACCACCTGTTGATTTTTTTATATTAGCCTCATTATATGTGTGGTGTGTGTAAGATTAGTTTCCCATCAAAAGTTTACTTAGTTGTTCAGCTATCATTCACTAATGATTGGTATAAGGGTGGATTTTCTGTCCTGTTACTTTCTATCCTGTTACTGAATATTTGTTGACAGGAAAAAGAACCCATTTGGCAACAGGAAAGAAACATCAGGTAACAGGATATAATTAGCAATAAACATTTTTCATTAAAACAGTTTTGTAGAAAAACCAAAATTACAGATTTGAATAAAAGGATTTGTAAAGGTTGTTTATAGAACATTGAAGTTTTAGAGCCAATAAGTTATAGTATTTCCCTTTAATTCCCAAAATGGTAACAGGAAAGAAACAGCAGGTAACAGGATAGAATTAGCTGTCAGCTTTTTTCTTTATAACAGTTTTGAAGAACACCATAAAGTAAAAGTTTGATGAAAAGGGATTTATAAAGCTTACTTCTTGAAAAATTAAGTATCAGGACCAGTAAAAATTGATAGTTTGCTTTTATTCCTAAAATAGTAACAGGAAAGAAACAACAGGCAACAGGATAGAATCACACATACACTTAGAAGTAGTTTGAGGAATTTCACTGTTTTTGAGCATATTATGGACGTCTAATTTCATTTCACTGCATTGACGAAAATCTGATATTAATCACTGCATGCATCTTTATGACAGAAACAGCTACGATACAGACAAAGACGGGATGCAGATCCTGAAAGGAGGAGTAGATACTTACAACATGAGAAAGAGAAATACATTAAAGACAAAGAAATAGGAAAGAAGAAACAGGTCAAAGATATGTCAGCTAGAACACAGAACAAAGAAAAGAGAATGGCGTCAGTATAAAAGGGAGTTCAAGAAAAGGCAAAAAGCTTCTGAAAATTTGCTAACTCCACCAATGTCCCCAAACCTTCCTGTGCCACCACCTATGAGAGATCCACAGGCAAGTTGCGCATCACGCCAGAAGAGACAGTCATTGAGAAAGACAAATCGAGAGAAGGCAAAGTTATATCGAAAGATGTCTCCTTCAGGCATTTAGTTTTAAGAGATTTAAAATGAGAGTCGAAAATTAGACCCAAGAACTTGGCCTCCATGACAACTTTGATCGGAGTGCCACTTAAAGATAGTTCTGGGTCTTTATGCGGCTTATATTTTCTACAAAAGTGTAGGCAAAATGTTATAGACTTGGAATATTTAAAGCCGTTTTCAAGACACCATTTATTAATTTTATTTAAACACAACTGCAATTGTCGTTCAATAGTATGCATATTTTACCACGACAAGAAATATTA